>NC_043707.1:20417132-20508691 GCF_006229205.1 Suricata suricatta
ACTCTGTCCTTTGCCACCTGTATGCATTGCTGTAGGGGAAGGCTGGAACCGTAGAAAAAAGCCAGACCAGCTCTCAGGCCACAAGAACAAGGCTGCCACGCTGCACAAGTCTGGACTTTTAAGTTCAAACGCCACAGTTTGGACTGTGAATGATATATTTAGAAGAATGGAAGAAAGTCCGGGCCACCTCCCCTCTCCTCCACGTCCTCTGCTTAATGAAGCTCCCCTAGTCTGGGGCACAGAGGAAGGGAAGCCGGAGGGCATGTCAGGGACTTTTCTGTATCACCGGTGCCCATTTCTTCTTCCTCGTGAGCACACATTAAACTACATTTCCCTACACCCGTTGTAGTTGAAGGCAGCCATAAGGCTGAGTTTTGGCCCAAGGACTGTGGGTGGGAATGAACTGAGCTGCTTCTAAGCCTGACCCTTAGGGACTGTCCCCACCATCCCCCACCCTCTCCCCAGCCACTGGCTCAACAGAAAACACTCCAAAGTCCTGCAAAGGAAGGAGCCTGAATCTCTGGATGAGCCTGTGGAAGGGTGCCTGCCTAGATCACCCACACTGGACTCCGTGGGAGCAGAAAATCCACTCTTATCATGGAAAGCCCCTAAGATTTGGGGGTGTCTTTCTTATGGTAGCCTGGATTACTAGACCAGGGGAAGTGAAGAAAGCAAGGATGCTGGAGTAGATCACTGAAGTGGGTCCCTGCACCCTCCCCCAACACAGATGTGCACGCACGCACGTCATCCCATGATAGAGAGAATAGCAGACTTTAGGAAACCTTAGAGCAGAAAGAAGAACCACTCGATCTTCCAAGGAAAGACCAGGACAGTAACAAGTTATCTTGCACCCAGCACAGTGCAGGGGCAAATGAATGCAAAAGGTCCCCAGACAAATGGACCTGGAAGAGCACTGGAGTGTTTCTCATGAGGCCAGAAGTGGTGTGGGTGCAGCTAGAGAGTCAGCCGCTAGAGAGAGTGCAAGGGAGGGGGAGCGGGAGAGAGAGCGCAAATCTTAAGCAGGCTCCATGCCCACACAGAGCCCAGTGCAGGGCATAATCTCACAACCTTGAGATCACAACCCAAGCTGCAATCAAGAGTTGGATGCCTAACCGACTGAGCCACCCAGCCTCCCGCTACAGTAACCAAATTCTTAAAGACAGAAAGTGGGCCTGGGACAGTGCTTGCCAGGGGCCAGAGAGGTGAAGAAATGGGGAGCTCATGGTTCATGGGTGCAGAGTTTCAGTTGGGGGAGATGAAAAAGCTCTCTGGAGAGTGCTGGTAGTGATGGTTGTATAGCGACACGAAGGTACTTAAAAATGATTACAATGGTCAATTTTATGTTACGTACATTTTACCACAATAAAAAAAATTCAGAACGTCTGTTCATCAGAAGACATCTGTGAAAAGGTAAGCTACCAAATGAGAAAAGGAATTTGAAAAACCTATAAGCAACAGAAGGTTAAACTATGTAAAAAAATGTTTTAAAGTTCTATAAATCAATACGGAAAAGACAGACAAACCAACAGAAATGCAGGCAGAAGACGTGAACAGGCACCACAAGAGAAAATCCAAATAGCCATCAACATGAGAAGACACTCAACCCCATTAGTAATCACGGAAGTGAAAACTGAAAACCACAGTGAGATACCGTTTCTCATCCATCAGGTTGGAAAATTTTTACTTTCTGATAAAGCTAAGTATTGTCAAGGCTAGAGCAGTGGGAATTCGCATATCCCATTAGTGGGAGCAGAGACTGAGACACCCATTTTGGAAACTGGGAAGGCCTTGCTTTGTAAAACTGTGGATACACAAAGTTGACCAAGCAAGTCCATGTCGAGGTAAACACTAGAACGATGATTCTCAAAACAGGAGTCCTTTGTCAGAGGGCTTGTCAAACAGAGATTGCTGGCCCCAGACCCAGAGTCTCTTGTTCGGGAGCTCTGTGGTGGACCCAAGACTTCCATTCCTAACAAGCTCCTGGTCTTGGGATCACACTTGAAGAACCAGCAGCGTTATTCCTAATAAAAACAGAAAATGACCCATACATCTATAAAGAGTAGAATGAACAGGGGTGCGTGGGTGGCTCAGTTGGTTAAGCATCTGACTTCAGCTCAGGTCATGATCTCACGGTTCATGGGTTCAAGCCCCGCATCGGGCTCTGTGCTGACAGCTCAGAGCCTGGAGCCTGCTGCAGATTCTCTCTCCCTCTCTCCCTCTCTGCCCCTGCCCTGCTTGCACCCTGTCTGTCTCTCTCTCAAAAATAAACATTAAAAAAAGTAGAATGAACAAACACAAGATATATCATCATAATGTGGAATCTAACATTGCAATGAAAATGCACAAAACACAGCTAGCAATATCATATGATTGCTATAGACTGGATATTCGTGTCTCCTGCAATTCGTAAGTTGGCATTCTGCCTCACAACATGATGGTGTCTAGAGGTGGGGTCTCTGGGAGGTGACTAGGTCATGAGGGTTCCACCCTCCTGACGGCTGTTCATACCTTATAACCCCCCAGGGAGCTGCCTAGCCCCTTCCACCAGGTGAGAGCATTATGAGCCAGAGGCCATGTGGTCTCTCTCACAACCACTTAATTCTGCCATTATAGCACAAAAGCTCTACCTATATAAGAGAATGGATGTGGCTGTGTTTCAATAAAACTTTATTTACACAAACAGGTGGTGAGCCATGCTTTGCGTCCCCTACTCCTCTCCCCCACTTAAGCCAGACAGTGATTGCTCTCCCCTGGGGGCAGGAGTTGACCTCACTTGTGAAGAAACACATTTCCTGGGGGTTGGGGGTGGGGGGTGCCAGCAGTAATCTCATTCTTGACCTCCCTGGGAATAAGGGTTTTGCTTTACAATAGATTATTAAGCTACATGTTTCTATTTTATGTATTTTTCTGAATTGTACTATATTTCTCAATTTTAAAGAGTTTCACTAAATAAGGGCATGTGGGTGGCTCAATCGGTTAAGCATCCGGCTCTTGACTTTGGCTCAGGTCGTGATCTCACGGTCATGAGCTCAAGTCCCACCTCAGGCTCCATGCTCGGTATGGAGCCTGCTTGGGATTCTCTCTCTCTTCCTCTCCCCTTCATGCTCTCTCCCAAAAATAAATAAACATTAAAAATTTTTAAGTTTCAATAAATAAATGAAAGGTAAACAAAATGAACTATTTTTTGGCAATAAAGAGAAATGAAGAACTGACACCTGCTATGCTGTGCACGAACCTTGGAAACACGTTAAGTGAGAGGAGCCGGGCACAAAAGTCCTCATGTTATACAACTCCATTCATGGGTGTCCAAAACTGGCAAATCCACAGGAAGCAGCTCCCTGATTGTGTGAGTCTGTGGGACTGGAGGACTGAAGGGTGAAAGTTGAGGGAACAAGGTTTGTCTTCAGGGCGATGGAAATATTCTAAAATTGATAGTAGCAACGGTTGTACATTCCTGGATATACTAAAAACCACTGACCCGTACACGTTTAAGTAGGCAAATCTGTATGGTACATAATCCTATCTCAGCAACGCTGTTACCAAAAAAACAAAACTAAACTAAACTAAAACAAAAAATGCAAAAATGTAAAGCTAAGGAATAAAATCGACAGCCTCTGTCCTGGCCACCAGAGACGGGCCAGGCAAGGGGCACGAGTGCGGAGACCAACCGGACACTGTCTTTCCTCCCGCCCGCGGAAGCAGCCCCTCTCCCTCCTCCCTGTCCGGCCTCTCTCGGCCTCCGGCAAAACGCGTGCTCAAAGTCCGATGACGCCCAAGAGGCCAGCGAGTCTGTGGACCAGCAGGGGACCAGGCATCCCTGCCAAGAGACGCCAGACTTCCTAAACTCAAAATGAGATTTCAGGCCAAAGCCTAAGGGAAGCCAAGGCTGGGAGAGTGGGGCTGGCTCTGGGGTCCACATCAGGGCCGCAGGAGTCAATTCCTGGGCAGTTAATCGGGGCAGAGGCTTCAGCCTTCTAGAACATTCCTTTGGAAAGGGCTTCTCTCTTGGATGTGTAGCTCCTGGAGGCTTCGAGGCGCGGTAGGGTTTCAGGGCCTTGAACGTCTCTGCTCCCCACGCAGGCAAAAGGCGCCTGTTTGGGTTGTGCGTTACATCCTAGGGCTTTGCAGACCCTCCAGGGAGCCCGGCAGATGGTTGCAAATGATGAGGCGGTCGAAGCCGGCAGATGGCATGTGTGAGGGGCAGAGGGTGCCGGGAACAGGAGCAGCCGTGGGGCCCCTCAGCTGCCGCCTCCCTCTGCTCCACGCAGTCCCTGACAGCTGTGAGCCAATGGGGCCGCCTGGCTGGCTCAGAACACACAGCAAGGCCAACCAAAGAATGTTCCAGGCCTGAGGAGCAGAAGAGGGGCCAGGAGGCACCAGGCAGAGCAGAAAGACCTGTGAGGCGTGGCAGCGACAGCACGGGACTGAGGGATGCGTCACTTTGCTGTGTGGCCCCGGGTGAGTAGCTCTCCTTCTCTGAGTCTGCTTCCCTGGGTGTACACCAGAAATCACAGCACCTGCTCCAAAGAGCTGTCGAAAGAATTAAAGGAAACAGGGGGTGTGGAAGTATCTAGCCGTCAATGGGATCCTGTGGTACTTCAATAAAGGTTAGTCAAGTAGAAATAAATGAAAATTGAGTTACTTTCTGAGTTAGCATTCCTGCTGATGGGGCTGAACTCAGGAGACGGGGAAAACACACCGGAACATTCGAGCTGCATTGACTGAGCCAGACCCTGAGCCAGCCCCTCGCTGGAATATTCCATTTGATTCTCAGAAGAATCCCACCAAGTAGACGCTATCATCCCCATTTTAGAGGTGAAGAAAGTGAACCATCAAGAGGAGAAGCGGCATGCCCGAGACCCACAGCTAGTGAGGCAGAGTCAGGATTTGAATCCGGAGCCCACGCTCTGCATGGACGCTGCACTCAGGAGCTCTGCGTTTAAATCCCAGCTCTGCCTGTGCCAGGACCAGAAGCAAGTTCCTGAACCTATCAGAGCCCTGGCTTTTTGTCCTGAAAGAGGGGTGACAGTAAGAAGACCTATTCTGCAGCCTGTTAAGGGGATCAGACGGTACGACATGCCTGGAAGAGACTGGTATGCAGCAGGAGCTCAATATGTGCTGGCCTGGGGGAAGCTGCTCCAGAGTGGGGACCCCATTTCTCAAGAGTACTCAGTTGGCATGCTCACTGTACTCAGCCCATGGCAGCCATGGAGAGGTGTTTTTTTTTTTCCCCTTGGGGACTCAGTTTCCTCATCTGCAAAATGGAGCAGGTGAGATCAAATCTCTGTGCCCTTCAGACCTGGATGGTGCAGGCATTGAGGGTTGGACTCTCTTCTTGGAACCAGAGAGGCAACAAGAAGGAAGCGAGGGAAGGGGACGCCTGGGTGGCTCAGGTGGTCAGGCGACTGACTCGGGCTCAGGTCATGATCTCACAATTTGTGAGTTCGAGCCCCACATCAGGCTCTGTGCTGACTGCTGGGAACCTGGAACCTGCTTCTGATGCTGTGTCTCCCTCTCTCTCTGCCCCTCCCCTGCTCACACTCTGTCTCTCTCTCTTTCTCAAAAATAAACATTAAAGAAAAAGAAGAGGAAGGAAGCAAAGGAGGGTGCATGTGGGGCGGGGATCACGAGTCACATTCCCACGCAGGGTGGTGGCTCTTTCTTCTTGCCCAGCCCCGTCTGGCCAGCATTAACGCGTCCTACTCTTTCATTAAGACCTCTGTCCTTCCCAGTCCCGAGTCGTTTTAAGATTCTTTTCCACTTTATTTTATCTTATTTGTTAATGTTTACGTATTTATTTTGAGAGGCACAGGGGAGAGCACAAGCAGGGGAGGGGCAGAGAGGGAGAGAGAGAATCCCAAGCAGGATCTGCACTGTCAGCGCACAGCCAGATGTGGGGCTCGGACTCACAAACCATGAGCTCATGACCTGAGCCGAAATCAAGAGTTGGACTCTCAACCAGCTGAGCCCCCCAGACGCCCCTCTTTTCTATTTTAATCCCTCATTTTGAGGCAGCCGGTGGGACGGTGAGGCACAGGGCTCCACGCCCAGGTTCCCACCCCACTCTGCCATCACAGCCCATATGGTCATTTGGGTAAGCTGACTTCATCTCTCTGGGCCTCAGTTTCCCCACCTGTGGCTCAGCATACCAGCAACACACACCCCATCAAGTTGTTGGGGGCCCCACTGGGCCTGGGGTGTTGGTAAAACAGTGAAAAATTGGAGGTGTTATTATTATTATCTATTATATATTATCTATTATATATCAAAATAATAATAATAATATATTATTCTATTCTATTCTAAAGCATCTTGGAAAGAATAACCCAACACACTAAAACTGGAAGTTGATGGGTATCATTACTCAGGATGAGGTTTTAAAAAGTAGACTTTCTAATTGAATCAATGTAAAAAGAAATAGTAAATAATAATATGGCGGGGGGCAGCACACGGCCCAAATTGGGAAGGAAGCACAAAATGAAAATGCTACACCTATTGTTAGAAAAATTATTAAGAATTTCAAGACAGTGACCATAGAGCATTAAACCAAATGTAACACCCTTCTATACATGAGACCTTATATGACCATATAGATCACATCCCATGAAGCTGGCCACTGTTCTTTTTTTTTAATGTTTTTTTTTTTTGAGAGAGAGAGAGAGGTAGAGAGCAAAGAGGAAGGGGCACAGAGAGAGGGAAAGAGAATCCCAAGCAGGCTCCACACTGTCAGCATGGAGCCCGACACAGGGCTCGAACTCACAAACCATGAGATCATGACCTGAGCTGAAACTGAGAGTCGACGCTCACCCCATTGAGCCACCCAGGCACCCGGGGCCATAGTTCTTTATCTTGACAAGAGTGTGGGCTACATGCATGTATGCATTTCTTGAAGCGCACTGAGCTGTACATTTAAAGCCTATGCAATTCACAGTTCCTAAATTATACCAATGAAATGATATCGATTAAATCAAGGAAACACGACAAAACAGGGTCACAATTCCCACCTCATACTAGGCAGAGTGGTTCAGCATTGAGGTGGAGGTATAGGTACAGCTGTACAGGCTACGTACTGCCCAATCCTAAGTCATTCACGTAGACCCGGTATGGACCATGACTCCCAGACTTGCACAGTGAGTAACCCGCATAACTGAACGTGGCGAACCTGATTTGTTGCTGTATGTCTAACTTCATTTGAAGGAATCATCATGTGTCTAAAGTGAAAGCTCTTTGCAGATGCAAGACCTGGGCTAAATAGAAGGGTCTTGTTGCTGATTCCATTCCAGGGAGAGGTCCAGGGAAACCAGCCCATGGAAAGACTTTTCTGGGTTCTGGAAAGGAGCTAGCATCCTTCAAATTCTGCACACCCCATGCAGTTCAGCAAACCCCGGCTCCCTTCACCCCCCACTGCTCTGACCAGCAAAAGCCTGGGTTGAAGTGTCCAAGCTAATTTCTCACACCAAAGTATGATAAGACCACAGAGTCATTTAGAAATTTAAATTACCACTGTTTACACTTAAGAGGGTCTTCTTGCCATGGAGAAACTGTTTCCAATTAAGAAACACCAAAGCTGGTCATTGTCTGGGGTTAATATGATGCTCTCTGAGAGAGGGAGCAGGCAAGACACCCAGACACCCAATTACCTAGAAAGATAATGTTGAATAATTGGAATTAGAACAACTAAAGCAATCACTAGATGTTGTGATCTCCAGAAGCAGGCCTCCACCAGCCGTCAGGATTTAATCACCTTTAATAAGAGCACATATTAGAGAAATCCAGAATTTCAGAACAGAAAGGACAGATCCAGCACTTCAGAAGGAGGGAGGTGACAGGACCATGTGCGGTGCAGGAGGAAATGACACTGGCGGGTGGAGGGAGGGATGGATGGATGAGAATGGATGGGTGGGTGGCGGAGGGGAGGGGTGGACTGCTGCTCCTGGAAAGACCTCATAAGCCTGGGCGGTGGTGAGCCTGACTCAAACCTAAAAGTGCTGTGTGACCTTGAGCAAGGCACTTAACCTCTCTGGGCTCTACCTTCCTTCTACCTTTCATCTATTCAGTAACTGCATGGTGCATCTGCCACAGGGATTGGCATGCCGTTCTTTTGTGCGTGACGTTCGTTCTGCCAGGAATGACAGCCCCTGGGGCCCTTATGTCATTCGTCCTTCGGGACCCTCCCTGCATGGCACCCCTTCCACATGGCCCACCCAGACAGCCATCATCCCCTTCAACGGCCCTCTGGGCCTCCAGATCCACAGATGTGACTCCTTCCTCCTCGTCTGCCCCCCACTAGAAGGCCCCTCACGAGCAGGAGCTGTGGGTGACTCCCCTCACTGCCCGGGCTCCTCGCACCAACGGATGCTGACCACCAGCCTGCGGCAAGGTGGACAAGGTCACGGTGATCCATCCCGGAACACAAGGCTGCAGTCTGTCCCACCTCCAAGAATGGCACCAAGTGAGGTGGCCTGTGTTATGAGTCTATCGGGATGGACAGGAAAGAACCTTCCTGTAGGATTCCAGGGCACTGCTGACTCCACCAACGACCAGGGCCATTCAGATGATTGATGAGCCCTAACCTCAGCCAAGGGGCTACGAGAATGATCTCGATATCATCTGAGAATGGCAGGGGAGAGGGAACGATGGACGAGTCAGTCACCCACCAGGGCTGGTCTCCTGCCTCTGCGTGTCCTGACGTCTCTGTGTCACCGGATGAAAGCCTCGATGCCTCATTTTGCCAGGCCCTGTGTCACAGGTATGTTCCCGGTAATCTGGGAGCCTGAAGCAGCAGTCTGGGGGCTGGGGAGGGCTTTGCAGAGGCAGGAGCTTTGGGCTGGCTCACAACGGTTGCCAGAGAGTTCCCTAGGTGGACGGAGCGAAAAGATCACCCAGGATTAACGCACAGGCACGGGACGAGCCGGCCACCCGGCGTGCCGGGGCCGCAGCCAGCGGGCTGACCTGTGTGTGGCTCCGATGTCAGATCCCCGGCAGCTGTGGGAAAGTTAGTTAGTCCTCTTCCTTCCCTGCCCAGCGTGTTCTGATCTATGCATGTTTCAGTTCTATGACATAAATCAATAAAATGCACTAAATAAATTAAGTGAGCAGCAGAATTGTAAA
Source organism: Suricata suricatta (assembly GCF_006229205.1). Classification (NCBI taxonomy): domain Eukaryota; kingdom Metazoa; phylum Chordata; class Mammalia; order Carnivora; family Herpestidae; genus Suricata; species Suricata suricatta. The sequence goes on from NC_043707.1 coordinate 20,426,244, forward strand.
TCGATTTCAGACGCGGAACAGAGAGGTTCAGGGAACCAACAAGAGACTATTATAGCAACTGAAGGGAGAAATGACTCAGGCAAGACTCAGGATTGTGGCCATGGTGCCACCACGTTCTCACACATCCCTGAAATATTAAACAAATGAAACCTACAAGCTTTGGAGAATGTTTCACAAAAAACTGCCAGCTGGTGGCTGCCAGAAACCCCAACTCGCTGGGAAACAGGAGCAGGGGTGACTAATGCAGCTCGGCCCAGAGGGTCAGCGGAGACCACAGACTCCTGGCTCAGGATCCAGTTTTCCAGACCCAAATGGGTCACCCATGGTCTATAACATGGCCCCCCATCCCCTCCTTCCTTCCTTGCTTCCTTCCACAAACATTTACTAAACTCTTGCTGTGTCCCAACCCCTTCTGGCTGGGACATGGGAGCCGTCGGAAGGACAAGACCCAGTGCCTGTCCTCCGGGAGCATCCAGTCTGATGGAGAAGATGATCTCAATGCAGAATGATGGGTGCTTTTTGGGGACCAGTCACCGTGGGTATCTATCTAGGTTCAGGAGGAGAGTTTCAGAAAACAGCATATTTAGATATGGGTTTTGAAGGATAAATAGAAGTGTCCCACAGCACACAAGGCAGGCCAAAGGGAAGGAACAGCGTGTGCAAAGGCACAGAGGCACAACAGATGATGGAGAGCTGGAGAAAAATGTATTCAAGACAGGGCTGGAGTTCAGGGTCCTCGTCAGAGATGGTAGGAAGTGGACTGAGAAAAGCAGACTAGCACCAGGTCCCCAAAGGGCCATGAAGCCCATGTTCAAATATCCTGGGGGTATTTAAGATTGGGAGCCAGGGAAAGGGTTCAAGCAGAGTCCTGATTCCGTTGGATTTCTACTTCAGAAGGGTAATTTAAAATTCAGTGTGGGAAATTGTTTGACTTTTTTTTTGAAGCATCACATCCAGACAGAAAAAGCGCATGGATCACAAGTATACGGCTCGATGAATTTTCATAAACTAAACATATCCCGTGTAACTAGCACGCGGACCGAGAATCGGGATGTCGCCGGCTGCCAGGGCCCTCCGCCTGCCCCCAGTCAGGCTTCAGGGGCAGCCGCGGTCCTGACTTCTCATGGTGTAGACTCATTCCGCCTGTTTTCCAGTCTTACAGAAATGGAAACTTTATATACGTTTTGTCTTGAGTCTGGCTTCTTCGGCTCCAACCCGTGGTGCTGTGAGGGGCCGTAGACTGTCCCTTCCCCTTGCCAAAGCATGTCCTACTGTGTGTGTTGATGGGCACTGAGAAGGAGCAGATAGGAGCTGATGGGCTTGAGGGCGACTGTGAATCACAGGAGGCTCAGTCTGTTCCTTATTTCATTCACAGTGACAGCCCCTCCACCTGCAAGGGAGAGCTCCCAACTGGGGTCTAGGAGCTGGGGGCATTCCCCACAGGGCACCTTGAGAGGTGACTTGGGACCAATCCTTACCTCCTCTTTACCGATTCTTTATCCTCTGCCCCAGCCCTTCCACAAGGTGCACTAACCATTTCTTTTGCTCTCTCTCAACCCATAGGGCAGAGACTTTTGTCTCGTTCCTGTTTGTACCGCCAAAGCCTAGCCTAGACTTTGCCACATAGTAGGTGCCCAGGAAATGTTTGTCCCACTGAAGGATATGCGGAGGCTGTACCTGGCAAGGAAACCCATCTGAACATGTGGGTCCCTTTGGGAGAAATAGATAGGTCACTTTGGGATGATAATGACCAGGGGAGCCCTTGGCCAGCAAATCAGTGAGCATCACACACACACACACACACACACACACACACACACACACACACACGGCCGGAAGTCTGGCCGAGCCATTTCCAGCACAACCAACTGATAACCAACCCCGAGGCCTGTGGTCAGTCCCAGGGGTCCCCACGTGGGTAGTGTATTTCTTGCCTCGCTGATGTTGGCAGTGGCCATGTGACTTGCTTTAGCCAATGGGATGCACGCAAAAATCTAGAATGTGTTCGTGCAATTAGCCACCTTCCATTTCTGTCCCCTCCCCCTGGGCCCCAGAATGAACGCGCATGGAACAGACGTGAGCCCAGGCTACATCCTGGAACCTACACAACCCACAAAGGTGTAAGCAAAAAGTTAATGTTGAATGTGCCCGTGCTCCGGGACTGCTTGTTACCCAGCACGACGGTAGGTGTTGCTGACCATAACACTAGGTTTGAAGGTCAACCGTGTTGGTCACAATGATGTGGCAGGAGAAGCTTGCCCCAGTGAATAAGAGACCAAGATTTTGAGAGGGAAGAGGAAGACAAGAAAGCATTAAGGGTTCCCTCTGTATTCTCACTGTCAGGTTTGCAACACACGGGCACTGCCACTTATCTGTCATTGCGCATCGCATCTTCAGAAGACGGTCAGGCATCTTGCGCTTGCCCTCCTCCTCTGCCCCCCACGGCCTGCTGGGTAGACCTCGGTTCGAGTCCTAGTCCTCTATTCTGCCAGTGCTGCTCCCACGCTGGGCTGGGCCCCCGAGGCCCCAAGGGAAATGAAACGAGTACTATCGTCAGAGGGCCCCAGCCCCGTGAAGAAGATATGTGTTCAGGAAACTATTATTCGACTCCGATCCCAGGGGCCTGAAGCGCAGCCAGGGCCCAATCTGAGTGTCCAGCTATAGGACTGGTTACATAAATTGTCTCTGTGTGATGAATATTACATACTTGTTCTGAAAGATGAGAGTGGGTTCTATGTATGGATATGAAAATACTTACACACATGTACATATATATGTGTAAATATGTACGTATATGTGTGTCTATCTATCTATCTTCAAGGACTAATAAACCAATCACCTGTGAATATCTAACAGGTAGACTCATAAGAGACTTTCGTTTCTTATTTACACATTTAAAAATTGTAATTTTGGGGCCACCTGGGTGGCTCAGTCAGGTGACCATCCAGCTCTTGGTTACAGCTCAGGTCATGATCTCATGATCTCACGATTGGTGAGTTCAAGCCCCCCATCGGGCTTTGCGCTGACAGTGTGGAGCCTGCTTAGGATTCTCTCTCTCTGGCCCTCCACCACTCGCTCTCTCTCAAAAATAAATAAACTTAAGGGGCATCTGGATGGCTCAGTTGGTTAAGCGTCCGACTTCAGCTCAGGTCATGATCTCACAGCTCGTGAGGTCAAGCCCTGTGTCAGGCTCTGAGCTGTCAGCAGAGGCTGCTTCGGATTCTGTGTCTCCCTCTCTCTCTCTCTGCCCCCTCCCCTGCTCACGCTCTCTTTCTAAGATAAAGAAACATTTAAAAAATAAATATAAACTTTTAAAATGTTTTAAAGTAATTATTATAACTTTTATAACAAGTGTGTACTGTTAAAATCATGTCACGTTTTCATTCATTCAACAGGCGTTGTGGAGCACCTGTTAGTGCCCGGCTTCACTCCGGGGCAGTGGGGACAGTGAATCACGAAGGAGACAAAATCCCTGCCCTCATGGGTCTGACAGTGTTCATCAGGCAAGCACTGAATACACTGCAGGCAGTGATAAGTGACGTGAAGGGGGGCCGAGGGACTCAGTGGGAGGAAGGGTCACCATGAGCGGATGCTCAGGGCAGGCTTTCCCAAGGCTGAGACAGTCAAACTGAAACCTGGATGACAAGGAGGTAGCAGCTGTGCAGAGAGCTGAGCGAACAGTGTTCTGAGAGCAGGGAATGGCAAGTGCAAAGGTCCTGAGGCACACACTAGCTTGGCTGACTCGGGGAATGGTAAGGATCTGGGGGCGCTGGGGTGTGGTGAGGGAGGGGAGATCACAGATGAGCTCCAGAGGTGCAGGATCAGGCCTGACACACCTCACAGGCTGTGACGAGAATGTCCACTTTTTCTCTGAGTGCAATGGAAGCCAAGGAGGGTTTTAAACAGGGATTCACATGAGGTGATTTATGCTTTAAAAAAACCATTCTGGCACGAGGGAATCAGGGGGCAACCACAGAAGGAGGTAAGCAGTTAAGAGTCTGTGGCAGGAATCCAGATGAAAAATGGATGTGGCTTAGGCTCGTATGAAACAAAAAGATATTTCCCGTGTGACGCACAAAACTAAAATGGTCAAGCACAAACTAAGAAAGATGCATGTCATGGTAAAAATACTGGCGACAGACAAATAATTTTCCAGGGGACAGGGTCGGGAAGCAAGGGGCAAGAGGGCCCTGGGAAAATGACAAAGAGGGGGGGCATTTGTGAAGGGCCTGTAAAGCATGACTCTGGATTGCCAGGTGGGAGGATGCCAGGGAGAAAGGGAAGACCTAGACTGAGGACACCCTGAACTTGGTTCAGAGGACTTGGTGAAGAAGGAATGGGGAGTATCACCCAGCACACACCCACGTTCACACATGCGTGCAAACATCCATGCATCCGTGTGCATGTACACGCACATCCATGCACACTCACACAGGGACACACACCATGCATCTACACAAACACACATGCACACACTCATCCATGCATCTATGCCCAAGCACACACACATATCCATCCATGCTCACATGCACACACACGCATCTATGGACACACACCACACATCTAAACACATGTACACACATCCATGCACACTCACACACCAGGCATCTATGCACATGCACACACACCATGAACCTATACACATGTACATGTGCACACACACCAATGCATCTGTGCACATGCGTGCACACACACATGTACACGTATCCATGCCTGCTCACACATGAACACACCCTGTGCACATGCACACGTGCACCCATACACAACACACACATCCACGCCTCCATGCACATGCACAGTCTCACCTTTGCACACATGTACATGCCCACACACACATGTGCTCACCCACTAGCATGAAAGCATACGCACGAGATATGTCCACACACTCTCAAAGCACTACCTGCTCTCTCACACACACACACACACACACACACACACACACTCATTCAGTCTTGGAAGGCTGCACTCTTCAGCAGAAGAACTGGGCATTTAAGAGTCTAAGGGCTCAGGTTCAAACACAGCATCCTAACTGTATGACCTTGGGCAAGCCAATTAACTCTCCATGCCTCAGTTTCCTGCCCTGTAAAACGGTGATTAAAATGTGCCAGCGTGTGCAGAGTTCTCAGAACTGAGCCTGGCATGTGGTAAGCACTGCAGGAATGCCAGTTGGCGTGAGCGTCATGATCATCACCATACCTGGCAGACCAGAAGGGGACTCACAGAGCGAGCGGGCGCAGGGACAGGAGATTGGTGGGCGGTGGGAGAGAGCACACGTGGGCTCAAAGCCCCGCCCGGACTCCCCGTTTGGCCATCTCGGCAGCTCGAGGCCCTCACCGGTGACATGGACTGTCACTGCAAGAGGTGAGCAAAGGGCCAGACCCACAAGCGTCACATTCCTGCGAGTATCTCCCGAGGGCCCGGGGTCAGGGGCCGGGGGACAGGCCAGAGCAGCGGCCCGACAAGCCCCGCCCATCCGAGGGGACGGCGAACTGCTGAGAGCAGCGAGGACAGTGAACATCATTCCGCAGCCTGGCTGCAAAGGCAGCCCACTCAGCCTCTCGTAGACACTTACACACACACACACACACACACACACACACACACACACACACACAGCCACAGGGTCCTCGACGTGTCTGCCAGGCCCTGAGGGAAACATCACGGGGCTGGTAAAACACAACATCCGATCTCTCGGGGCCCTGGGTCCTCATCCAAGAAGCAGGAATAAAGGTCGGCGGCCTCGAGGAGGAGGCGTGAACACCCGTCTGCCCCTGTACATGGACACGCACACACATGTACTCAATCCACCTGCTCACACGTGCACACACACAGGTGCGTGCTCACACTTGGACACATGCATGTACTCACACGGATGCAAACGTGTATGCACTCCACACTTGCTCACACTTGCACACGCACGCATGTATGCTCACATTTGGACACACGTGCTCACACAGACGCACACGTGCACACACTTTCACACGGGCACATGCGAGAACCTGCTCTGCCACCACCGAGTGTGCATGTCCACATAGGAGACACGTGCACGTCGTGCGTCTGTACACCCAGCCTCAACCCGACGCGCACACACGTTTCCGCGCGCATACAAACCGTGCTTCCTGGAGGCCAGCGGGGCGGGGGGGGCGGGGTGCACAGCTGAGCCCGGAGCTCCGAGGCCTGGGGGTGCTGGGCTGAGCGGTCTCGAGGGGCCGCCTCCGGGCACCGGTTTGAATCATCCATACAGCACAGGGGGGCTGAAGTCTGGGCTCCGCCCCAGCCAGACGCAAGTGGCTCCATGTCCCTAAGGTTCATATTCCCCATCGGCCAAGTGGGGTGAGTTTGCGAGCCCCCCAAAGTTGCGGGGAGGCTTCTTCGTTAATGCCGTGGAGTGCCTGGTGCGCAGGAACCGCTCAGTGAACGTCTGCTACGTATTAACCAGGAGTGTTCCTCGCGCTTCTTGACCTCAGTTTAAACTTTTTAAAAGTGTATTTATTTTGAGGGAGAGAGAGAGAGAGAGAGAGAGAGAGAGAGAGAGAGAGAGCGAGCAGGGGAGGGGCAGAGAGAGAGGGAGAAAGAGAATATCCCAAGCAGGGTCCACCCTGACACGGGGCTCGATCCCACATACTAGGAGATAATGACCTGAGCCGAAACCAAGAATAGGATGCTTAAGCAACTGGGCCACCCAGGTGCCCCTCTTGACCTCAGTTTAGAAGCCGGGGGCCCAGTTGCTCAGCTGAGAACTCAGGGGGGCCCCAGGCAGAGGCCAAACTTGGCACAGTCACTAGGAAGCCGAGGAGGAAATGCCCACCGCAAAAATCCTGCTGGGCAGGGTGTCTGGGCCTCCTCCTGGGCCGGAGGGTCCCTGTCTCAGTGTCTGTGAGACAGGGACATTACCAGCCTCCGTGACACACATCCCCCTCACCCACACCCGCTCTGCCAACACCCGGGATGGGTCAGAGACAGACGCTCCAGGCCCTGAACCCACAGTCACTGCCCAGCCCCACCAGCAAGGGGGATGAGTGGCCACAAGCCCCGGACTTCAGCATTTCCCCTGAGCCAGGCATGCTGAGCTCCCCCTGGTTGGGACAGTTTCTAGCACTGGGCTTCTGCCTCAGTTTCCCCACCCTGACTCCCAGAATCAGAGCACACCTCCTCCCTCCTGGCAGGGGTGGGTAGGCAGGGAGGTAGCTGCACCCTACGTTCCCTCAGTAGTGCACCCTCCAGCATCCATCCTCCTGCTCTTCCATAATAATAAAGCTCCCAACTTCACTAAGCGCATGGCTGCCGGGATAGCGATCTCATTTCCCAGCCTCCTTTGCAGCCGAGTCTGGCCCTGGGATCATGTTCTGGCCAAGGACTCATGAGCAGGTGATGTGGGCAGCTTCTAGAAACCTTGGAGTTGACAAGCAAGCTTGGCCCCTTCTCCTTTTCCCCCCTCTGAACGGCTGCCCAGAAGGCAGGCAGGTGTGAGAGCTGGAGCTCCCGCCGCCACCCGAGACCATGGAGACAAAGGCACGGAGGTGGTGGAGCGGGGCTGCAAGGTTCCGGATCCCGAGAGCCTCCCTGGATTGTCTGCTTTCAAACCTTTATAAAAGCAAGGCACATGCGTATTTGAAGCCAGCGACTGTGAATCACCATTCCTTGTGGCTAAACTTAATCCTGAGTGCTGTGCTCGCCCCACACACAGGCTGTGGCCGGCCCCCGACCATCCTATCCCATCGGACCATCGCCTGGGGTCACAATCTCTGCTCTTGGGTCCCGCGCACCAGGGGGGCATGTCTGCACAGTGACCAGGGCCTCCCCACACCTGCTGAGATGACAGACACAGGGCATCTGGCTTCCTGCCCCAAGGTCAAGTCCTGCACTGAAGGTAGTGTCCCTGACACTGGTCTAGCCTGACCCCCAACTTCTGCACACCCGTCCTACCTCCTGCAAAGTCCTGCTGTGCCCTGGAAGGAGGGAAGGGTAATGAGTCTCGGGGCCCCTCACTGGGGGGGGGGGAGGGGGAACAGCGCAGGGGAGACGACAGGATGATCCCACCTGCCTCTGTCCCCTTCCCAACAGCGTAAGAAACTCAGCCCTGCAGGGTTCAGGCTGCCTGGGGAGCCGCTGCCCACGGGCGCGGCAGGAGACCTCTCATGGGACGTTGGGGAGCCACCCGCACAGGAAGTGTCTCCACAGGGCACTGGGCTCACACACCTGAGCGGGGGCCACACTTACCCTTCTCCGATGCTGGGGCCAGGTCAATGAAACTGCGACATGTTTCACCTTCAAAAAAAAAAAAAAAAGAAGGGTTTTGAGAATGTGAGAGGCAGCAAGGGCTTCAGGCTTTCGCCTCTGCCCTTCCCTGAGCCCTGTCGCCAAGCGGGCGTCTCTGATCTTTATGCCGGGAAAGTTCAGTGTCCCCAAGGAACGCGGACAGCCAATCCGCAAACTCAGCTGAGCAGCACTGGGGAGGCCGCCTCTGCTCTCACCTGATCCAACCTGTCCCGCCCGGTCGCTCGCACCTGCTCTGAGCCCTCAGTCCCCTTCCACGGCCCCCTCCACCCAGACCCACCAGGAGGAGGGCAGCCCCTCGCAGGCTCCCCGGGCCCCCATGCCACCACCACCAGAGGGATGCTTTGGATTCACACAGCTCTGATCATGTCACACACACTGGCAAGCACACGCATGCGCACACACACTCTCTCCTGCCCAAAACCCTCTGATGACCTCCCGAAAAATGAAGCCCAAGTTCCTTCAGGGGACCTGACACCCCTCAGGCTCCCCCCACCACAAGGCCCCCACATGCACTGTGGACCCACCAAGGACACACTTCCCCTGTTAGAAGCTCTCACGGCCCCTTGGCCTTCTGTGCGATGTCCAGGCCCCTGACATCCCACCTCTTGCATATGAGTCTTGGATGGATGGGCCACCAGTTGTGAGCACCACAAGGACGCACCCCACATCCTCAGCGTGACCCCAGCTCAGGAAATAGCAACTCCAGCCTCCCACGTGCTCAGGCCAAACCCTCAGTGTCAACCGTGATTTCCCTCTGGCCCTCATGCCGCCACATCTGGTCTGCGGCTCTGGCTTGGCGGCATGTCTAGAGTCCACCCCCTTCTCACCCCCGCCACTGCCTCAGCCACCATCTCCCGCCTAGATCAGGACAGCAGCCTTCCCGTGGGTGTCTCTGTTTCTGCCCTATTCACACAGTGGCCAGAGGATCCTGTTATAACCTGAGATGGACCATGTCCCTTCTCTGTTCAGAACCCTCCCATGGTTCCCAGTCCACTCAGGGTCAGAACCCAAGTCCTCACTATGCCATCGGTCCCCCCTCATCACCTCCCTGAACCTCATCTCCTCTGAGCTTCCCCCTCCCTCCAGCCACAAGGGCCTCCTTGCTGATATTTAAACATGCCAGCTACACCCCTGCCTCAGGGCCTTTGCACATGCTGCTATGTCTACCTGGAGCATTTTTCCCTTAGAGAGCTGAATAACTTATGCTTCCTCTTTTTTTTTATCACTTTCCTCAAACGTTACCTTCTCAGGGAGACCTTTCCCATCTGATCCATTCAATATTCCAGAGATCCCTCCCCTGTCTGCCCATTTCTCTTCCTGAGGAGCCCTATCACCTAAAACAGCATTTGGCACATAATGAGTGCATAATAAATTAAATATTTGCTGAAGGAGTATATGAATGAATGAATAAACAAATGGATGAATGAATGAGTGAAAGCCTCATACCCAAACCTTAGGCCTGCAAGAAACCACAAATCTTTGGTCTCTGCCGGGGCTTCCTCGCTGCTGGGTACTGCGCTGACCACCGAGGACACATGGCCCAGCCCCCAGCCCCATGGTCACAGCGGCAGCACACACGGGACCCTCGCCCACAGACACGTCTTGTTCAGCCCACACAGGATCCTAACGTGGGGAAAATGTCTCCTGCAAGTCCAGACGCAGAATCAGAAACGCCGGCTGTGCTGGGCCCCCAGCGCACCCAGTAACAGCCACAGGGGCCGGGCAGATGCTGCCCCCTCATGCAGGGGACAAGCCTTCACGTTGGCCACAGTCCCCGCCCATCCTGGCCTCACGGCCTCACTGAGGCCACCCAGCCAGCCTCGGAGACCCTGGATTGGATAACCTGTAGGGCAGCTTACCACCCCTGGTTTAAGGATTTTACTGCTGATCCCAGCAAGGACATAGATTTTTTTGTATCAAAATGGAGCAAATGTGGGTTGGAGGGCAAAAAAAGATCTAGAAGCTTCCAGCATTCTCAATGCATGTGTCTGCTTGATGCTTCCAAAGTTCTTCTCTAAGAAGGTCCCTGGAAGTCCCTATGGGATCCTGAACGTCCTTCCGGCTGCCTACAAAGAGAGAAGGGGTGTGCTGGCAGATGAGGCTAGAAGGAAGGTGGGGGTCAGACCACAAAAGGTCTTGAGTGCCCAGCTAAGGAGTGGATTCCTGTCTTATTTACGTCACCCCTTCCAAAGATTCATGAGGTCACAGGTGGCTGGATGGTGGTTCCCTCATGCTCATTCCTCCCCACCCCCTGCTCTATGCTGAGTTACAACTCCTCACCTCCCTTCACAGATGAAGAAAATAAGGCTCAGGGCCACAGAGTGACCAACCAAGGCCACTCAGCAAGTCAGAGGTACCAAGATTAGAACCCGCGGAAAGAGATGTTTGCTGACAGCCAAGAACTAGAAAGGACAGTGAAGAAGAAGAAGAAGAAGAAGAAGGCGACGACGACAGAGGAAGAGGAGGAGGAGGAGGAGGGAGAACAGGGGCAAGCCAGAATGGACGGATTTGAATCAATTGTTTCCCACTTTCTTTAACGTTCTACGATTTTCTCAAAATCTGGAGAGAGAAAACTTTAGTGGTCAAATTCAGACCGACACCACCCAGGGCTCTGTGTGTTCAGACCTGGTGGGTCCAAGGCACTTTGGCCTGTTGGGCTCCTTCCTAAATAAAGAAATTAAATTAAGTTAAAAATCATATTTTACAATTGCATCGGTTAAAGACAAATACGTTAACATTAAATATTAAAAGTTTTCATCACCTAGAAGTTTATCTTTTTTTTCTGATTTTTTTTTTTTGAGAGAGAGAAAGTGAGGGCATGCGAGCAGGGGAGGAGCAGAGAGAGAGAGAGAGAGAGAGAATCTCAAGCAGGCTCCATGCTCAGCACAGAGCCCAACCCAAGGCTCAGCCCTGGGATCGGGGTGGACCTGGAATCAGCTGAAATCAAGAGCAGGACGCTTAAATGAATAAGTCACCCAAGCACCCTTTTCTTCTGATTTTAAAAGAAATTAAAACATTCTTATGAGTCCGTGCAAGCATCCCGGGCCCTTGGTTCTGTGCCTCCGGATGGGAGGGAAAGCCAGCCCTACAGCTCTGGGTCTCCTGGCCCCACATCAGCGTCTTCCCACCACCAGTGGGCTCGTGGTAACATGTAAGATTGGTGTACCTCCTCTTCTTCTTTAACAGTTTCATTGAGATATGCTTCACATGTCATATGGTTCAAATAAACAGTTTATTTATTTGAGACAGAGACAGTGTGAGCAGGGGAGACGTGGGGGGGTGTGGAGAGAATCCCAAGCAGGTTTTTCTTTATTTTTAATTTTTTTAAATTTATTTTTGAGAGACAGAGAGAGACAGCATGAGCAGGGGAGAGTCAAAGAGAGAGGGAGCTACAGAATCGGAAGCAGGCTCCAGGCTCGGAGCTGTGAGCACAGAGCCTGACGCGGGGCTTGAACCCATGAACCGTGAGATCATGACCTGAGCCGAAGTCGGACGCTTAACCGACTGAGCCCCCAGGTGCCCCCCAAAGCAGGTTTTAAAACATAAGCACAGAGCCCAACTCGGGGCTCGAACTCATGGACTTCCAGATCATGAGCCAAAACCAAGAGTTGGCTGCTTAACGGACTGAGCCACCTAGGTACCCTTGTTCACCAATTTAAAATACACGATTTAAAGGTTTTTAGGGGCACCTGGGTGGCTCAGTCAGTTAAGCGTCCGACTTTGGCTCAGGTCGTGATCTCATGGTCTGTGGGTTTGAGCCCCACATTGGGCTCTGTGCTGACAGCTTGGAGCCTGGAGCCTGCTTCAAATTCTGTGTCTCCTTCTCTCTCTGCCCCTCCCTCACTTGCACACTGTCTCTCTCTCTCAAAAATAAGCATTTTTTAAAAATTAAAAATAAATAAAAACTAAAGGTTTTTAGTGTATTCCTAGCATATTCACAAGATTGTGTGACCATCACCACAATGAACTTTAGAACACATTCATCATCCCCCAAAAACCACCACACTCATTACCAGGTAATCCCATTTCCCCCGAGCCTCCCAGCACCGGGCAACCACTGATGGAGTTTCCTTCTCTATGGATTTGCCTCTTCTGGACATTTCACAAAAATGGAATCATACAGAATGTGGCCTTTTGTATCTGGCTTCCTTCACTTAGTGTGATGTTTTCAGAATTCATCCATGTCGTAGCCTGTTTCAGTGCTTTGTTCCCCTTTTATGGCTGAATAATATTCCACGGCAGGGATACATCACATTGTATTTATCCATTCGTTGGTTGCTGGACTTGGCTTTATTTCCACTTTTTGGCTATGGATAACATCCATGTACAAGATTTTGTGTGGGCAAATTGTCACATCTCTTCGTTTTCATTTCTCTATACCTACGAGTGGAAATCCTGGTAACTCTATGTTTAACCTTTTTGGGAACCAACTACTAGACTGTTTTCCAAAGCAGGTGCAACATTGCACATTCCTACTAGCAGTAGGAGGGTTCCAATTTCTCCACCGCTTGGTCAACACTTGTTATTGTATCTTTTTAGATTATTACTAGTATAGGCATCCTTGTAGGTGGGAAGTGGTACCTCTTCGTCATTTTGATTTGTAGGTCCCTAATAACTAGTGATGTTGAGCATCTTTTCATGTGCTTCTTGGCCATTTGCATTTCATCTTTGGAGAAATGTTTATTCAGATGCTTTGCCCATTTTAATTGGATTATTTTGTCATTTTATTGAGTTGTAAGCGCTCTTTATATATTCCGCATACGAGTACTTTATCAGATATCTGACTGCAAATATTTGGTCCCATTCAGTGAACAGTCTTTCTACTGTCTTGCTGTTGCCCTTTGATGTGCAAGAGTTTTAAATGTTGAAGTCCAATTTATCTATTTTTCTTTTGTTGCTTGTACTTTTGTGTCATATCTCAGAAGGCTTTGCCTAGCCCAACACCATAAAGATTCACTCTTATTCTTTCTTCTAAGAGTTTTTTTCATTTTAACTATTACCTTTAGATCTGTCATCTATTGGATGTTGACTTATGCATAAGATATACAAAAGGTGTCCAACTCCATTCACTTGCATGCTGACATCCCATTGTCCCCGCACCCTTTGTTGAAAGGCTATTCTTCCCCATTGGACTATCTCGGCACCCTTATCAAAAATAATTGACTATAAATGGAAGGGTTTATTTTCTTCTCTCAATTCTATTCCATTGATCTATATGTCTATCCTTATTAAAGGTACCACACTATTTTGATTACTATAGCTTTATAGTTAAGTTTTGAAATAGTTTTTCATTTCTAAGATGATTTTGGCTACTCTGGATCTCTTGAATTTCCATATGAATTTTAGAATCAAATTGCCAATTTCTGAAAAAAGAGCCAGTTCACATTTTAACAGGGATTGCTCTGAATCTATCTATCAATGTGGGGAATGTTGCCACCTTAATAATATTAAGTCTTCCAATCCATGAAAATGGGATGCCCTTCCATTGATTTGGATCTTTAATTTCCTTCAATAATGTTCTGTAGTTTGTTGAATATATGTTTTGTACTTCTTTTGTTAGATTTATTCCTGAGAATTTTATTCTTTTGGGTGCTATTGTACATAGAATCGTTTTCTTAATTTCATTTTCAGATTATACACTTCTAGGATATAAAAATAATATTAATGTTTGTGTATTGTACCCTGCAATCTTGCTCAATATGCTTCTATATTCTAATAGTTTCTAGTGGATTCTCAGGATTTACTCTATACAAGATCATGCCATCCACAAACACAAATAGTTTTACTTCTTCTTTTCCAATCTCAATGTCTTTTATTTCTTTTTCTTGCCTAACTGCTCTTGCTAAAACCTCCAGTGTAATGTTGAATAGAACTGGCAAAAGCAAACGTCCTTGTCTTGTTCCTGATCTTAGGGGGACAGCATTCACTCTGGTAGCAGTAAGTATGACGTTTGCTGTAGGTTTCCCATAGACAATCTTTGTCAGGTTGAGGATACTCCTCCCATTCCTAGTTTTTTAGAATAATCTGCAATGATGTGGCTCTGAGAATCCCTATTTAGAGACAAGCAAACCAAGGCTCTGACTTCTCAATGACTTGCTCAAGTCAGGATTGAGCAAGACTCAGCCCAGGTCTGTAGACTCCAAACTCTATGCCCTAAAGTTTTTCCAGCGATCTAGTCCAACTTGCTATGTCAGAGTTTCCTCCTGCAGCTAACCACTCCCACTGCACAGCGATGTCAGTCCCTGGAAGGAACCCCCTGAGAACACACCTCAGTCCAGACAGGGAAAATCCACCAGGGACCAAATACAATGGCTCTCACACTTCTATTTCTGCTTACACGGACAATTCTGAACAGAAGATGTTTGAGCAGAGGTGGCCAGATTTGGCCCACACTGCCTATGCAGGGCAATGCTGAAGGTTAAGGAAAAATCATAGTAATGACGTAAGGAAGACTGGATCGTTCAATAGTCAACAAATCTAATAACTGACATCCAAACACAGAAGGAAGCTTTTTCTCCAAACCCTTGGTCCCCATGATAAAAATTAGCTAACCATTTGTGAGAAAGATATCAAACTGCACCATATTGCCTTATTGCTTTTAGAGGTTGCTTTTAAAACATCTTTGTCAATTATCATTAAGTTGGTACGTTTAACTAAGGGATTTAATTGTGGTATAAAACTAAAGATAAGTACACTTTATCTCTTCAGACTGAGGCTTGTCAATTAGATCATGGAGCTGTGGCATGTCACTGCCACCTGATGGCAGTGTATCTTCTGTGAGCTGGGGAACAAGAAAGCTGGGAAGGATCCTACAGGTCATCCACATTAAGTGGTTCTCAGCCCTGGGAAGCCCAAGTCCCACCCATGGAGACCCTGACTTAATTGATCAGCGTGCGACCTAAACTTCAGTGGGGTTTTAAAAGTTCCCTGGGTGATCCAACATGCAGCGAAGCTGAAATTTACCCTCCAATCTGACTTGGGGGGAAAATCTATTTTCAAATTAGAAAACCAATAGTAAGTCATCTTAGTGACGGCCCATCCAATCTCAATGGACTCTCCTTGAAGCAACAGCTTGGGATAGGGCAGGATAGCAGAGCGGCCAAGAGCCTGGGTTCTGGGATCAGCAGAGCTGGGTTCAAAGCCTGGCCCTGTCATTTCCTGCCACGTGAGCCCCCAGTCTCTCTATGCATTCATTTCCTTGCCTGTTTAATGGGTACAGCGCCTGTAAGGGTGTTGTAAAGATTTGACGTGGGCACGCAACTTAGGCATGATGCCTAGAACAGAGTGGGTGCTTAGATGAGGACTATTGTCGTCATTGTCATCATACAGGTCACAGAGTCTAACGGAGAGGAGACCAGACGGAGGCACAGCCCACCAGCGTGGGGGGTGGAGGAGGGCAGTGGGGCTCAGAGCAGGGGCTCTAGAGCCAGACCAGCCTGGCTTCATCACTTACTCCATTGTGATTCAACATTAACCTCCTGGTGCCTCCATTTCCCTACCTGTAAAAAGTGGAAAGTGCTTAAAAACAGGGTGGATCAGAAAGGTGGGTGCCATCCATCAGGTGGTCCAGCTAAGACAGGTCAGCAGGCAGGAGTCCACACTGCCAAGTGGCAGCTGCAGGGCTGTACAGGTTCCCCTGCGACTCTGTCCAGGGTGGAGCCCTGCATTGTCCGTGGTCTCCCCCAAGCTCACAGGCATTGCCTGGTAATGGCCTCATGTTTGCTCCTTGAAGGGCCTTTCTCCAACTGCTACCTCCCGTTCTATTCCCTTCGGCGCTCACTCAGCTACTAAGAATCAAGAAGGTGACAGAGAGCATCTCTTCTGCAGGAAGGAGAGTTCCCTGAAGACCCACTGTGCTCCCACAGGCCCACCCAAAGGGTAATGCTGCCCCACTGCGCAGAGGGGACAGAAAGAAGAAATTTGTGCAGGATGAGGGCGGAGCCGGCAGGCACCAGGGGAAAAGTATTTTGGGGATCCCTGTGCTGCAGAACGTCCACAGCCCCATAAGGAGATGTCAGGACCTTCCAGGAAACCAAGGCGAGAGAGCTGGACATCAAGGTCAGGGGTCACAGGCTTAATAAAAATCTGCACCCCAGTGATGGGGCCAGGAACCCATCAGCAGTGGGGAGAAGAGGGGCAGGAGGAGACTAGAAGTTGCTCCCAAAAGTTCTGAAAACTTCCCATGACCCAGGGGCTGGCGGGGAGTCTGTTATGTGGGGTCTGAACCTCTCCCTGAATCAGTCCCATTAGACTCGTGAAATAAAGTCACGGGAGATGCCCTGCTTGTATGAATGAAGCAAGAGTGTGTATTCATGCCCACCACGGCCTCAAAGGGGGACGGTGGCATCTTCGCCTGCCCTGAGGCCGAGGCCAACAGGTGAGACTCGGTACCTAACCCCAAGCAAGAGTGGCCGCCATCTCAATGGCTGGCAGTGACCGAGGCAAGCCAGCGGGTAACCTAGAGAGGGTGTGCCTGTCAGAAGGGACCTCCTGGCCATCTGGAGCAGTCGGGCTCTGGCAGGAAACAGATGGCAGCCTGGAGGGCCCTCCCTGAAGACAGAAATGTGGATGGGGTGAGGGGATAGACCTGTGGAACGGGCTCACTTCCCCCACCCAGGGGGGCAGGCAAGGAAAAGGAGGCTGCGGAAGGTGAAGCCACAGGGGAAATTGGCACCAGGAGCCCAGCCACGCTGAAGCAAACATCTGGGGCCGGGGCCCAAGACTCTGCATTTCTACCAAGTTCCCAGGAGCTGCTGATGTTGCTGGTGTAGGAACTGTTTTTGAGAATCACTCTGCAGAGGAATAAAGTCACAGTCAAAACCTCAACAGGGAGAGAGCAAGGCAGGAGAGAGGGGGAAATACCCCAACCTTTCTCTCCTTCCACCAGCTGATTTCCTACTGGCACCTCCCACTGGTCAGAACCAAGGAGAACCCAGAGGGTGCGGGGGTCCTGGCCATTCTGTCCACACAGGGGAGTCTCCCCGCCCCCCATCCCCCAACACAGAGGGGTCAGAGGACAGACATCTATAATCACTTATCACAATCACTATCTGAAAAGACCTTGTGGATGCATTTGATTGTTTACTGTCTGTGTCCTCTATGGAATGAACGTGGACTTCTCTGCTGTGGGTGCTATTTACACACAGATAGGTGTGGACTGTGGGCTTGACCGCATTCTGGACCAGGCTGGAGGCTGCGTGCCCTGACATAATGCAATAATGCAAAATTCCCTCTCCCGCTCCCTCTTCGCTCCCTCTTCGTTACCCCCCTTCCTCTCTCCCTCCCTCCCTCTCTCTCTCTGTCTCTCTCTCTGAATCTAAGGAATCCAAATCACATCAAGCAGTGATTTAAGGATGTGTTTGAATTAATTTTGATCCCTAAAAACATTCTTCTCTTAGATTCCCAATATCAGTGCTTTGTATTCACGCAATTGTATTCAAACAACATTTACTGGGCACCTATGTGCCAGGCACTGTTCTAGGCACGGGGAGGGGGGGGATGCAGCAGTGAACCAACAGATACACCCCTACCCTTCTGGACCTTGTGCTTTTATCCTAAAGTGCATACATCAGCCCTTCAAAATCCTTGTGCCCAGGAAGGGCGTTCCCTAGCTCTTCCGGTTAACGCCCAGACAGCGCCTCTGCAACAGCGGGAGCCCTGTGACAGGGTCTCATTCCCCGCTGTGTCCTCCAAGCCTGGGACAGGAACAGGGGCTCCAGATACGACTGTGGATAAACAAAGGGCATTTCATAAGCGTTCTTGCCTTTAGCAAGAATTACAGCAAATGGGGGGTTCCCGTCCTACAGGTGGGCAAAGGTGAGCCCGGAAACAGCACTGGAGTGTCCGGGTCCAATCTAAGACGAAAGAGGCAAACAGAGAGGCGGCGTCTTCACTACTGAGGGAAGAGGAGGTGCCCTATCGGGCGGCCATTCCCAGCGTCACGCCCGCCATGATGCAGGGGGCGTGGACAACTGAGAATCACCCGGATGTGACCCTGCCCGATTTCCTGGCCCTCCCTTCTTTTCTGCGGCTTTGTGCCAGAGGGCTTGGATTTACATCCTTACCTTTTCCCACCTCTCATCAATATGTCTCCTCCCATGTCTCCATGTCTGAGCCATTTGGGATCGAGCTCAAGGCCCACCCTCCACCTCAGCCAAGAAGGCTGCCTTGCTCACCGACCATCTGCCCCATCCCAAGACATGTCTCCCTGCTCTGAATTTCCAGCATTTTATCACAATATCTCTCATTATATTGTGGCACACAGCATGGGGCTCCTCTGGCTTGGGTCCTTCAGGGCTGTAAACGGCAGATCTCCCCAGCAGCAGGTGGAAGCTAGAGTGTATCCTGGTGCCCAAGATCCGGGACCTAATGACCCGAGGAGCACCCAGAGTAAGTCCCCTGCTAAGAACTTGACACGGATCACAACTGAATGAGGCCAGTACCCATCCCCATTTTACAGATGAGGAAAACGAGGCTCACACAGGCAAAGCAGCCCACCCAACGTTACACAGCCGGGAAGTGTCAGAATCGGGTTCAGGTGTGTGTCTTTCCAAAGCTCCTTCCACCATGCCAGGGACAGCCTTGTCCAGACGCCGGGCAGAGACCCAGGACATTCCACAGCCAGATGAGACTTTCGGGCTCAGGCAAATCAACAGGGTCTCTGAAATGTCCTTAAAAAGGACATTTAAATTTTTTAACTTAAAATTTTAAATATTTTTAAAATATTTTATTATGGGGGAAATTCCCAACTTTTACAGAAGCAGAGAGATTAGCGCAAGGAGCCCCATGTCCCCACCCACAGCTTGGAACGTGTCACTCCATGGCCAGTCTTGTCTCTCTATGCCCACAGCCCCCACCACATGAGACAAATCCCAGAAGTGTCTAAATGGCTTTTTGAAGGGTTTGCTCCCTTGCTCAGGAAAGACAGATGAAAGATCGTTTCTTCCTAGACTCTGTGACATCACCCTATGGGGCTGGTGGCTTTCTGCAGCTCGGGAATAAGACATGACCCGAGGGGTCCCGACCTGCCCTGGCTGCTAAATGCTTGTGACCCAGCATCTGCAGAGACCCGGCTGAGCTAAGGACAGGGAGGCAGAGCCTCAAAATCGCTCTCTGCCCTGCGGCTGAGCTTGTCAGCGGGCGTCGATCCCACGCTACCCAGAGCACCTGGCGCAAGTCCCCCACAGAAACGAGGTTTCCAGGAATCTACTTTGGACGCCACCAGCCGGGTCACAGCTGCCTCCGCTCTGGCTCTCCGAACGCGCCTGCAGCCAGGAATCCAACCCAAGGTCCCTCCTCTAGGTCCCGTCTACTTGAGAACAAAGCTGGTGTGCAACGGGGCCGGCGGAGCCCAGCACCCCAGCGAACATGGAGGCCAGTAGAGCGAAAAAGCCTGGGCTCCAAACCCATGCAGATGGGAGTTCAAATCCCAGCTCTGCCACCTGCTAGCCGTGGGTCTGGGGGCGGGGCGGGGCGGGGCGAGGTGGGGGGGAGATGGTAGGTTTATTTGTTTGGTTGAGGGGTTTTGTGTGTGTGTGATTGGTTTTTTTTTTGCCAGTAAAGGATGATCATTCCCACCTCATGGGGTTGCTTGAGGGCCAAACGAGTAACGAGTATAAAACAAGACATTTCCAGTTAGGACGTAAGCCAGGCAACTTCTGCAGAAGTATCAGCCTAATGTGCTGACCTCCACACCCCCATGGTCCCTTCAGGGGCACCTAGGTGGCTCAGTCGGTTAAGCGTCTGACTTTGGCTCAGGTCATGATCTCCCGGTTCATGGGTTCGAACCCCGTGTCGGGCTCTGTGCTGACAGCTCAGAGCCTGAGCTGCTTCGGATTCTGTGTCTCCCCTTCTCTCTGCCCCTCCCCTGCTCATGCTCTGTCTCTCTCTGTTTCTCAATAATCAATGAATGTTAAAAAAAAAAAATTTTTTTTAAGATGTGAGTTCAAATCCATCCTCTGCCTGTTCTTAGCCATGTGACCTCAGAGAGTGACTTGACATTACTTTCCTGACCCTTCTCCTCACCTGCCAAACAGAAGCTATCAGGCAGCTGCCTTCTAGGCTTGCAAAAAAAAAAAAAAGGATGAAAGCAGGAGACGGTGTGAAACCACCGGTCCTGTGCTTGGCTCTGGAGATGAGAGCTATTTTTGATTTTTGATTCCTTCCCTGGATCCTAGGTTGAAGACACATTGCACTCTTCCCAAGGAGAGCCGGGAAGTCTTCCTGAGCCAGAAGCGGGAGGCTGTGATGCTGCAACGTCACCCTCAGCAGGTGGAGGAAAGCTGGCAGGGGCACGGGCAGGATCCAGGGACGTGGCCAGAAGCAGATGCCCAAGGCTGGCAGAAGGTACATGGGGTGCTGAGGGTCGGCCAAGTTGCCCTTGGCACGAACACACAGGTGTCCAGGTCTGGCTGGTGGTGGAAGATGGGCAGCAAGTGCAATGGGCGCTGGGGAGACCAGCGTCCTTGGCTGGGTCCCCAGATCCCGGGTCTGAGGATCGTGACTTAATTCCATACCCCACCAGATGGTGTATTGAGGTTTGTGTAGAGCACAGGGTGCCGAGAGGCATCAGGGGACCCATGGTGACATGGTGAGGGACCAGCGAGAGAGAGGCAATCACACAAAACCGGCTAACAAACATTTGCTAACGTATATTGTGCACACCCTGCGTGCCGGGCCCAGAGTTCTTTACAAACTATCATCCCCACTTCACTGATGGAGAAACCGAGGCACAGGAAGATGGAGTGACTTGTCTAAGTCACTCGGCCAGTGGTGGAGCCAGGATTCACACTGAGATGGCTCAGCAGAGCCTCTCCAACTGGCCACGACCACTTCTTAGCAGAAAAAGCACGTTCTAGAAAACTCCATTCTTCCCCCAGGGAGGTCCCAGAGGCCCTCAGAAGAGGACTCCACATGGCGTAGGAGAAATCAGCAGCCGCCAGGAAGTGACCGACCACCTCTCAAGATGCCCGGCCGACAGGCCCCAGACAGGACTGGTTCTGAGTTTGGTTCTGAGACCCGGAATCGGTGGAGCCTGACCGCGTGGCAGATGCGTGGTCAGTTTCCTCTACAGTCGGTGCCTTCCAGTGGCGAGAAGGGTCGAGAAGAACTGGTCCTGGCCCCTGGCAAGCGCGGCCGGGGAGAAATCATTTCAATGGTTTGGCAAAGGCAAGAGTTCGCGCACCCTCCCTGGCTGGATTCAAGGAATTCAGCTCCAGAATCAGAGACTGAAGAAAAATGCCGGCAGATCGTGTGCGAAGCTTCTCCTCGCACTCTCCAGGCTGGCAGCGGGGTCTTGGCAAGCGCTTGCTTGGAATTCTCCAGAGGCCTCTGCCAGTTCAACTGACAGGGCAGCAGATGGTACACACTTATCCGCTGATGGTATTTTGATTTATTTATCTCTTACAGATGGGGCCATGCCTTGATTTCTGGCAGGGGCCCAAACTGTGGGTCAACTTTCTGGGGATAATCATTTCTCCAAGTGGACAAAACACTGGAGGCCAAAATCGTGCCCTGGCATCATGACCCCATCACCACAGCCTCCGGACGTAAGCCTTGCTCGGGCATTTCAGCCATTGTGGGCAAACCATAGGGTAAAAAAATTGTTCTAAAGAATTCTACGGCCGGAATAACATAAATGCCTATTTTAAATTAATACTGCAGTGGCTAAAGGTCAGAGAGCTTTGCATTCACAGAATTCTGAGGTGAAGTCCCAGATCCGTGCCCCAATGCAGACTCTCTGACTCTTAGTTTCCTCATCTGTAAAATGGGTGTAATTGTCATCTCTACTGCATAAGGTGTGACAGAAACAGCTAGCTACCCACCAAAAATTGTTCTACTCCTTCCGTAGTGTGGGGCCACTGCTGGGAAGTGGCCACCCAGCCAGGCATGATATTTCCCAGCACCCCCTGCATCCTGGTGGGGTCTTGTGACTGGTCCTGTCTGTAAAGTGTGAGTGGTATGTGGCCCTTCCTGCGGAGGGCTTTAAGAAGTGGGTGCACCTTGGGCTCCTGGGTGGCTCAGTCAGTTAAGCTTCTGGCTTCAGCTCAGGTCATGATCTCGTGGTTCATGTGTCCGAACCCCACATCGGGCTCTGTGCTGACAGCTCAGAGCCTGGAGCCTGCTTCAGATCCTGTGTCTCCCTCTCTCTCAGCCCCTCCCCCACTTGTGCTCTGTCTCTGTCTCTCAAAAATATGAATAAACATTTAAAAAATTTCTTAAAGAAGTTGATGTGCCTTCAGAAAGGAAACAATCAACAAAACTAAATGCAACTGACAGAAAATATTTGCAAATGACATTGGATAAAGGGTTAGTATCCAAAATCTATCAGGAACTCACCAAACTCAATACCCAAAACACAAATAATCCAATGAAGAAATGGGCAGAAGACATAAATAGACATTTCCCCAAAGAAGACATCCAGATGGCCAACAGACACATGAAAAGATGCTCAACACCACTCATCATCAGGGAAATACAAATCAAAACCACCCTGAGACACCACCTCACACCAGTCAGAGTATGGCTAAAATTCACAACTCAGGACACACCAGCTGATGGTGAGGATGCAGAGAAAGGGGAAGCCTCTTGCACTGCTGGTGGGAATGCAAACTGGTGCAGCCACTCTGGAAAACAGCGTGGAGGTTCCTCAGAAAATTAAAAATAGAACAACCTTATGACTCAGCAATTGCACTATTAGAAATTTATCCAAAGGATACAGAAATCCTGATTCAAAGGATCACACGTTTATAGCAGCACTTTCAACAATAGCTAAATTATGGAAAGAGCCCAAATGTCCATCAACTGATGAATAGATCAAGAAGACGTGGTTTATATCTACAATGGAATACTATTCGGTGATGAAAAAGAATGAAGTCTTGCCATTTGCAACAACATGGATGGAATTAGAGTGTATTATTGCTAGGCAAAATTAGAGGAAGAAAGATAACACATGATTTCACTCATATGTGGAATCTGAGAAACTTAACATATGATCGTAGAGTAAGGGAAGGAAAAATAAGATAAAAACAGAGAGGGAGGCAAACCATAAGAGACTCTTAAAGACAGAGAACAAACCGAGGGTTGATGGAGGGGAGGAGAAGCGGGGGATGGGCATCGAGGAGGGCACTTGTCGGGATGAGCACTGGGTGTCGTATGTAAGGGATGAATCACTGGGTTCTACTCCTGAAGCCAAGACTACACGCGATGTTACCTAACCTGAGAATAAAAAAAAAAAAGAAAAAAAGTAGATGTGCCTCCTCTCTCCTCGCCACCCAGACGCAGAGGGGTCCAAGCCCCTGGGACATGCTGGAGTCACAGTATGAAAATGTCCTGGTCCCCGAGTCACTGTGTGGAGGAGAGCCGTGGTCCGCTGGAACCACTCGTATCGAAATGTTACATGCACAAAATAAATCGCTACTATGTTGACCCACAGATGTCTCTGCCTTTATTTGTCAGGGCAGCTACAGCTGCCTTTCACATAGTTAGGGACCCGATGGGCCCACACATGTGAGACACTGGTGCATGACAAATGCTCAGTAAGTGTTCACAAGTCACAGTTATCATCGCCATCTTTCAAGGGAGCTTGATACATTAAGGAGATCGTGATATTTTTATGTCATCCCATCTGTTGGATTTGGTTAAAGCAAATCTGCTTTTCCTAATACCTCAGTCTTATTACTGCCCCCCCCTTTTTTTTTCCACCAGGGATCCATGAGCTGTCCCTGTCTCACTCCCTAAAATCATGTTTGGAAAGAGAAATCAAAAAGCACTCGGTGGCTGATGTGGAGATTACGGCCCACAATCATCTCATCCCAGGGTTTCCTCTCTGCTTTCTGCGCAGAATTACCCAGCTCAGCTGGAGACGGGTCCTGTCACAAGGGACACAGGACAATGGAGACCACCACCTGCAGTTTCCAGATGCAGAAACAGAGGCCCGGGGAGGGCTCGTGCATTGCCTGAGTTCCGTCAGTCAGAGACTGAGCTGAAGCCGGGCCCTGAGTCCAATGCCTTCTCACCCAGAAGGCAAGGCAGGACGAGAAACCCTCTGTCCCCGGTCACAGAAAACAAGAGCAGACACACACTGAGCACTTGCTATGTGCCGGGCACTGTTCTCAGTCTCCAGAGGCACTTATTTATCTGATTCTCAAAATCACATTAAAGAGCTGCTATTACTGTTCCCATTTATCAGATGAAGAAACTGAGGCCCAGGAAGGTTAAGTCCCTTACCCCTTTAAAGGCACAAAAATAATCCATGGTGGATGCAGGATCTCACAGGGTGCTATAACTCCTACACAGTTAATCACGATGGAGAGACAGAACTTATAGGAAGGATCCACCCCAAGGAGCAGAACACAGGCCCAAGGAGCAGATCTCTGTCCCAAATAACCAAAGAAAAGTCCAGCCTTAGAAAAGACCCCTCCGAGGTAGCATTAAACTTCCCAGTGGTGAAAGAATATAAGAAACGCTTGGACCACCGTGTAGAGATGTTGCCAAGAACTCTAAGCAGCCTGGAGTAGGCATGTGTCAGACGGGGCCAGTGTTTCTTCATCTGTCCCATGAGTGGCTCATGATGGGGTGGGGGATGTGTGTTAAATGACACTGAATCACATCATGGGGAACGATTTCCCTTCCCAATTCCCTTCCAACCCTTTAGATTGCTCCCAGGAGAAAATTTCCATTTTCTGCTAGCTTGTCCTTACCATTGCTCCAATACTTGCTAATCTTCCATTTTATTTTTTTTATTAAAAAAATGTTTTAAGGTTTATTTATTTTTGAGAGACAGAACATGAGAGGGGGAGGAGCAGAGAGGGAGACACGAAATCCAAAGCAGCCTCCAGGCTCTGAGCTGTCAGCACAGAGCCCAAGGCAGGGCTCGAACCCATGAGCCATGAGATCATGACCTTAGCCAAAGTCGGACGCTTAACCAACTGAGCCACCCAGGCGCACTAATCTTCTATTTTAAAAAGAGAAAAGGTAGGCCTCCTGGGTGGCTCAGTCGGTTAAGCATCCAACTCTTGATTTCAGCTCAGGTCACGATCTCACGGTTCGTGGGTTCAAGCCACACGTCAGGCTCTGTGCTGACAGTTCAGATCCTGCTTGGGATTCTCTCTCCCTCTCTCTCTGCCCTTACCCTCCCTCACACTCATGCTCTCTCTCTCTCTCTCTCAAAAATAAATAAATAAGCTTTAAAGAGAGAGAGAGAAGGCAAAAGCATCCAGCTAGAATTTGATAGCATTGTGTTGTTTTATGCATGTGTATGTATATATATTTCTTCTATTTTTGGCAAGTCGTTCTGGTTTTCTATTTCCAATTGTAATATAAAGTTTCCCTTTTAAATTCCCTTTTAAATTTATGTAAGGAAGATATCAGCCAATACAGAACAAGAAAAAAAAAGTCACAGTGGAACAAGAGTATGTGGCTAAGAACAAATTCACAAAGGTGATATGAGAAAAGATAAAATGTGGGGAACTCTGACATCAAAGAATCCCCATACTTCGAGGCCAAGAGCCTGGGGGCCACCACCCTGGACAACACTGGGAGCACCATTCACACTGTGGTGTACAAATACCATTCCCTGGAGTCGTACAGTGTACAGCCTGTGTAACTGTACACAGCGGCCATGGATATTTTTAGAGTAACAAATATCACAAACCTAGGAAGGAAGAGGGATAATATTCTGCTCAGCTGCCCTGAAACTGGTGGCCGAAGTTCCTCATTGCAAATTATGGCGCTCTCTGGTCCTCCTACATTGTCCCCATGCTCGGGCAGGGGGGCAGAAGAGCTGGCACTCTACCCATCCTCAGGACGAAGGGAAGAAACACAGGCACCGTGTTTAGGCTTCAGAAGGATAAATGACTAGGGAGCTGCCCAACATTCTCAGCTAGAAGCACTCGGAGTGTAGAGTACTGGTCCTTTTCAAACAAGCTGGGTGACACTGAAACCAGCTCACCCAAGGAAAAGGTGGGAGAATTCATAGTAAAACATCAACTTGAGTAAGGAACCTATGGAAATATACACCCAAAAGAAAACGGCCGAGGCATCGTGGCTGTGACATGCTGACACAAATGTGAACATCATACAAGCATCATGGACAGCTGGGTGTGGCTCCATCAGCTAAGCGTCCGATTCCTGATCTCAGCTCAGGTCTTGATCTCAGGGTCATGAGTTGGAACTCGGAGTTGGGTTCCATGCTGGGTGTGGAGCCTACTTTTTAAAAAAGTCATATAAACATCAGAAATCAGAAGGTCAGGGGTGCCTGGGTGGCTCAGTCGGTTGAGGGTCCGACTTCAGCTCAGGTCATGATCTCACGGTTCTGACATCGAGCCCTGCGTCAGGCTCTGTGCTGATGGCTCAGAGCCTGGAGCCTGCTTCAAGTTCTGCGTCTACCCCTTTCTCCGCCCCTCCCCTGCTCATGCTCTGTCTCTCTCTCAAAAGTAGATAAACATTAAAAAAGAAGGAAGGAAGGAAGGAAGGAAGGAAAGAAAAAGAAAGACAGACACTGGAAACACCTTGTTTGAAGGCTACAACGACACACTTCTCTAGTCTCCCCTCCTGCCCCCCACCCCACCCCCACATCACAAAGGTAATTATCTGCCCAGGGTCAAAGTGAGCAGGTAGAAGAAAGACTAGGATTCAGGCCTTACTTGTCCCAGGGACCCTGGCCCCAATCTAGCTCTCTGACTCAGGGTCATTGAGAAGGAGCCTCTCATGTCCTAGGAGTTTCCCAAGCAGATAAAAAATAAAGAAATAATAAAATCAACCTACACATGCCAGGCCAGTCCTAAACATTCTCTCTCCCCCTTTCCCCATCTCCTTCCCTCTCCCTCTCCTCCCGCCTCCTCTCTCTCTCTCTCTCTCTCTCTCTCTCTCTCTCTCTCTCTCTCTCACACACACACACACACACACACACACACACACACACACACGCTCATCTCTCTTGAGGCCTCTACACTGTCAGCCACAGTCATCATCCCCCAGCCATTTATTAAAACTACAGACTCCCAAAGACGCATATTCTGTGACCCAACAATTTCACTTCTTGGAACTCATCTTACAGACATGCTCACGTGCGTGCAAAATAACACAAGGTCAACACAACTTGCTGCGGCGTTCTTTGAAGAACAAAGGGCTGGCAATAACCTAAGCGTCTGTTAATTAAACAAGAAATACACATTGGGTTTATGGAAAACTCACACTCATTAGAACAAATAAGTCAGCTCTTCTCACAAAATTAGTACAGAGAATTAATATTAAGTATCAGTAATACAGAAAGAATATCAGTATTACATGAGACGGTGGGAAGCCCCCAGTGCGCTTAGAGAACAAATGTAAGCAACGTCCCCCTGTCCCTCCCTCTGTCCGGCGTGGCCACCTTGACCTTCTCCATCAGACACGGTGTTCACTGCCCATTGCTACTGTAACAAATTACCACACGCTAAATGGCTTAAACAATACAAAAAATCTTGCTTTCAATTCTGTGTGTCAGAATCCCAACATGGATCCCACCGGGCTGCACCACACGCTGAGAAGGCCAGAGGCTGGAGGGAAGGCCCTGTTCCCTCGCCTTCTCAAGCTTCCCCGGAGGCCCGCAGTCCTTGACTCCTGCCTTGCCTCCACCATCTGCAAAGTCAGCCCCCTCCGGCTCTCTTCTCTGATAGACACGCCTCCTCCGACTACAACTGACAGAGGTTCTCTGCTTTTAAGGATTCACATGATCAGCGTGGGCTCATCTGGAAAATCCAGGATAATCTCCCCAACCCCAAATCCTTAATTGAATCACAGCTGGAAAAGTCCCTTTCCCCATTTTGGGCAGCATATTGACAGGTTAAGGGATTATGATGTGGACATTGGGGGGAGGGGGCATTGTCCCGGCTGCCGTCAGGACCCTGGACTCCAGCCCCCAGAACACCCCCATTAGACACAGGACTTCATGACGATGAACCTGTCCCTCGGCCTGAAATGCTCGTTCTCACCTGTCTGATTCTTGTGCAAACCGTCAAGTCTGAACTCAAAAGTCCTCTTCTCTGTGGAGCCCCCCCTGATTCTCCCCTGCAGAATTAGGGACACGGCTGGCACTCTGAAAAGACCCCTCTGGTGTGACACTTGTCCCTTAGCATTTGAATTATCTGCCTTCACGTGCAGCATGTGCCAGCAGCCTGTGAGCGACCTAAGAGAGAAAGTGACTTATTCACCGCCCATCCCACCCCCCTTGGCATGCTCCCTGGCCCACGGGAGGGCTCACGCACACTGAAGGAGTGAGTGACCGACCGAGTCCTTTCTAGTTCACCGTGCTAATCCAAAATACAATTTTATGTGTCTGTGGTTGTTACCATCAGTGCATGTGCCTGGCACATGGCAGAGGCTCAATAAATATTTGGTTTGTAAATAAATTAGGATGCATGCTTAATATTTATCAAACGCTGTCTACATGCTAGGCACTTTGCTAAGCTCTTTATAAGCTCTGCCTCCCCGTTTAATTTTCCGCAACAACTCTCAAAGGAGTTCTTCTGTATTCGTTTGGGTAGTCAGTGCCGGCTGCTGTTGCAAACACCTCGAAATCCCAAAGGGTTTATTTTGCAGCTGAGTCTCCCTCGTGACTTCCATCCATGCAGTGACTCAGGGACCCAGGCTCCTTGCACGTGCAGCCACACCACAGACAAGGGATAGAAAGTTCCAGGAAGTTCCAGAAAGTTCCACGATGTCTCCTTCCCCACCTCAGCCCACAAAGGACATCCACTCACACCCCATTGGCCACACCAGTCACGTGGCCAGTCCAACAGCAAAGGAGGCTGGGAAATTCAGGGAGCTCACAGATATTGATAATGTAGCGATCCCTGCCATTTACTTTCTGAAGCAACAGAGGTCCAGAGGGACAGAGACATTGCTCAAGGGTTGCAGCCAGTGTGTAGGAAACCAGTGAGGCCAGTTCAACCCCAGGTCCTGACCACTGCTTGCTCATATGAGCATGTTCCACGTGCTCAAAAGTTAGGGCACCACAGAGTGTGAGGTCTGGGACGAAGTCTGAGTGGCAGGAAGGACCAGACCAGGGATGGGGCACCCCCTCTGGACAATCCCCCCAGGGGATAATCCACACAGAGATCACTGGGAGTCAGCTGGGGTACCTTTCGCCATCTATTGGCTCACCCCTGCCAATGTCAGTTTATTCAGAAGTGTCTAAATGATGACAAGAGGCAGCTGTTATGTGCTGGGTTTTTCCCTCCAGACTGTTGCAAGAGGGGAAACAAAACCTTTTTTTTTTTAAGTGAGCATCAGATGAAGCTTAAACAAAACCAGTAACTCTTTCAGGACGGGCGACTCTTCGAGCTTCCCACAGATGCCTTTGGAGCACTGTTTCTGGGGGTCATTTACAATCACTTACCATCTAGAAAGACATATTGCTCCTTCCTGTGGATGTTTCTCCTCTCCTCCTCCCAGCAACCTGTTCCTACCACGTTAGCCCTTTGCCCTTGTAGTTTAAAATTGTAATAAAACAGGGCATCTAAGGAGCTCCGTCGGTTAAGCGTCTGACTGTTGATTTCAGCTCAGGTCATGATCTCATGGGTTCATGAGATTGAGCCCCGCATTGGGCTCTGTGCTGTCAGCATGGAGCCTGCTTGGGATTCTCTTTGTCTCTTTCTCTCTCTCTCTCCCCCTCTGTCCCTCTCTTGCTAATGCTCGCTCTCCCTCGCTCACTCTCTCTCTCTCTCGATTTCTCTCTCTCAAAAATAAATAAATAAACATAAAAAATGTTTAAGTTGTAATAAAAAAAATCCCCCTCACCCCCAAGTGGCTTTGCCTCAACCCCGGATCTCGCGTGCTCACTGCAGTTCTTGTCCGCCTGTTCTTTGTCTCCCAGAGTCTCAGCATCTCCAGGCTGAAACAACCGCATGCTCCGTCGAGTCTCAACTACTCAGGGCTGACTGTTCAAAGAGTGCATTCTTCGGGCTTCCTGTCCCCCCCACACTTCACCCCCGCGGCACTGCGCGTCGGCCCCTCCCTCCGCACGCAAGGAAGTTAAAGAAAGTTTGCTGAGCTCCCATCCAAGACCAGCTGCTGGGCAGCCATTTCTACCCAGCAGGGAGGTGAGGGGGCTCTGGACCCGGGCACTCATCCGCCGCTTTGCCCATTCACCCAGGTAATTTGGAGTTTGCAATCATTTTTCTAAAAAGAAGGGCCGTGATGCCAGCCCAAGCCTTCCACTCTTGGGGCTTTCCCCCCAGCCCGTGATGTCTGTGTTGCCTGATTCAGGGTGTTCTCTTTACAGCATGAACTATGTCACAGGACTGTCATGTAATGGCGAATCTGATACACACAACGGATGTTTCAAAACAGAGCAGAGAGACAGGCAGAAGGCAGCTCACCCTCACATGAAACCAGCTAATCCGAGAAGGAGCTCGCCCCCCAGACACAAGACCCTTCCCCAGGCCAAAGCCTTCCCCCACCCCCACCCTGATCTTGGGGAATCTGAACCACGGTCACTTACTAGAGGGCTCTTGGGAAAACAGGGGACCCTCCTGGGGAAGCCATCCGTAAGGTCCACAAGAGAAAGAACACTGATCCAGTGGGAGGGGTGCACGTCAGCCCAGAAGGGGACCGGAGGATCCGGGCCATCCCCACTGCACCCACCACCCCCACGGAGCGCGGCCGCCTGGTCTCCACCCGCAGCTGGGAGCCCTTTAAAGCTACCACCTGCTGGGTCGGAGCCGCCAATCCTTTCCCCTCTCCCTGCAAACTCAGCCAAGCTCCACGGTGTCTCTCAGCCCGTGTATCTTTTTTTTTTTTTTTTGCATTCAATCAACAAATCTTCATTAAGCATGTGTCAGGCACTGTTCGAAGCACTGAAAATTCAGGGGCGAACAAGACATGAAATTCCAGCAGAGGAGACAGACTGTAAACAAGTAAACAAATGAAGAAAGCACAGGTGGCGCCATGCACCCTGAATGAAACAAAACAGGGAGCTGGGTGGGGTGACGGGAGTGGGGGAGGCATCTCTGACAAGGTGACCGAGGCCTTCCCTCTAGCGAGAGAACATTCCAGCTACAGCTGCTGAACACAAGCCAGCCATGTGAGGATCCAGGGGGAGAGCATGCCAGGGAGAAGCATATCAAGTGCAAAGGCCCCGGGGCAGGAACATACTAAGAGCACTGGGAGAGCAGCCAAGAGGCGGGAAGGCCTGGGGGTAAGTGGGTGCTGGGTGAACAGAAGGAGGGGGCCCTGGAGGGGAGGGCTGGTTGGGGTGGGGGTCATGCAGGCCTTGGGCTGGGGCAGACCTCAGGCTGGGGCTCCAGGAAGGAGCTAGAGGGAGCCAAGCCCAGGAGCACTGTGATCTGATTTGCATTTTTAAAAGCTCTATCTGGAGGCCCTGTGGTTGCAAAAGACAGAGCCCCCCCACAAGGCAAGGTGTGGAGGCTTGTTAATACGGAAGGACACCAGGGAGTCTCACTGATCCCATATGCAGGGCTGCTGGGATTGGGGACCCATCCGCAGCCAGGGCAGCCTCTCTCTGTCCCAGCTCCAAGGTCTGCTCTTCAGAATACAGGCAGTTACTTCTGCCCTTGCACTTTGTCCAGCCCTGCAGAGCCTGGCCCAATTCTCCAAATTCCCAGGACAGAGAAGCTGATTGGCCCAGCCCAGGTCAGGTGCCCAGCCCGAGAGGCCAATCAGCACAGCCAGGGAAGGGCAAGGCCACCCCCCGGGAAATCATGGCAAAACTCTCAGAGAAGGAGGTCTGGGCTGGGCAGACACCTTCCTTGACTTCCTGCCTCCCTATCTCCATCTCAGTCCCCAGCCCAACTCCACAGGAGGCCGCCAGAGCTCTTGGAACTTAGGGAAGTGAGGGACTTCCCATCCAGAGCAACAGGGGACCCCAGACGCAGGAAGAGCAGAGGGGACCGGCCAGATCCTAAAGATTGAGCCTGGGGTGAGGCAGGCAGGAGTACTGCTCTGCAGACCCCAAAACCAGAAGCCAAGCCGGGAGCAGACAAACAAGAGGCCATGCATCAAGGTCAGGGTGATTGCTGGAACCATGGCTGGTGCCCATGGACAGTGTCCTGAGCCTGCCAGGCCTGAGGGGGCAGCCAGACTGACAGCCACTCAGTCGGAGGCACCTGTGTGCACAGCAGGGAAGAGGGGGGTGCGCAGGGCTCCTCTGGGTTCCAGGGTTCCAGGGCCTCCTCTCTCAGACTGGGAAGCTCCGCACCCAGCCCATCCCTAGGCCCCTGCAGAGGCGGGGCTGGCAGCTGGGACTTGCCTGCACCCCCATCCATCAGCGGTGCAATTACAGAGGAGTGCTCCGGGAGGAGCCGCGGGAGGAGGGGGCTGGGGGAACTGGGAGGCTGGCGCGGGGGGAGGGGCCCCCTCTCAGTCTGCAGGGCCAGGAAGGAAGGAGGGAGGCAGAAACAGATTTAGCAGGTTGAAGCAATGAGGACACAGGGGTGGGGACAGTGAATGAGAAAAAGACAGAAAACAAGAAAAAGATCAGGACAGAGTAAGACAGAGGCAAAGGAACCAAAAAAAAAAAAAAAAGAGAGAGAGAGAGAGAGAGGTAGAGATGAAAGTGAGGGGTAAACAGCCAGTCCAAGAAGGAGAACTGCCTGGGTTCAAAGCCAGGTGCCACAACTAGTACAAATAACTTGCATCGGTTTGCTAACCCCACTGAGTGGGTGACTTAAACGACAGAAACTGAGGGTCTCACAGTTCTGGAGGCTGGAGGTCCAAGATCAACATGTCGGCCCGGGGGTTCCCTCTGAAGGCTGTGTGGAAGAATCTGCCCCAGGTCTTTCTCGCTGGCTCTCACATGGCTGCCTCCATGTCCCATGGCGACCTCCCTGTCTTCATGCGTGTCCCCAAAGTTCCCCTTTTCATAAGGTCACCAGTCATACAGGCCACCCTCGTGGCCTCACTGAACCTATTTACCTCTCCAAAGGCCCTGTCTCCAAACAAGGTCGCAGTGTGAGTTTAGGACTTCAACATATGAAATCCGGGGGGGCACACAACTCTACCCATCCCATTCCTTAACCTATCTGTGCCTTGGTTTCCTCGTCTATAAAATGGGCATAACAATAAAGGATCACTCTGAGGGTTTGGTGAGTTACTGAACATCAAGTGGGCCGTGTAGAAATACATAATAATTGTTAGTTACATTACAATCTTTATTAATCATCATCTGGTGTAGGAGGCAGACTAAGGGACACCAAAATGTCCACGCCTTAATATTAAGAACCTGTAAATACGGCCCTTCCCATGACAGAAGGGATTTTGCAGGTGTAATTGAGGTTGTAAATGCAATGATGCAATCTGGGATTATCCAAGTGGACCCGATGTAGCCAGCGAAGCCCTCCAAAGTGGAGAATCTAATCTGGCTGTGGTCAGAGACAAGTGCGACATGAAAAGAACTCAGGCACCTTTGCTGGCCCTGAAGACGGAGGAGGGGGTCATGAGCCACAGACCACGGTGACCTCTGGAGGCCGAGCACAGCCATCCATTCACAGCCAGCAAGCAAACGGGGACCTCGATCCTACAACCTCAAGGAACTGACTTCTGCCAACGGCAAGAATAGGCAGGAACAGATTTTCCCCTAGAGCACCCAGAAAGGAGCATGCCTGCTAACCACCTTGAATTGTGGGTGGGGGAGAGTGTACAGCACTTTTGGCCCCCAGAACTGTGAGATAATAAATCCGTGTTAACGTCATTAAATCTGTAGCGATTTTTGTTAGAGCAGCAATAGGAGACTAATACATTCTGAAAACACCAGTCAAAAGGGAGTGAGTGAAATGGTTGACCAAGCCCTCTGGCTGGAAACCAGAATGATCTCGGTGTCCCCTGGGGCCAGTGGGCAATTCTGGCGGCCACAGAAAACTACCCACCACAGGACCCCCAGCAGGCTGACCTTTGGCACCTGAAGGTAGAGAGCAAAAGCCAAGGCGAATCTGTGCCCAGGCAGGGAGACACCTGCGGGCCCCCAAGGAGCTACGAGCATCCCTGGCCCCCATACCACAGCCCTCCACCCCTTCACAGTACCCCCCATGGCCGGCTGTACAAGGGACCCAAAGGTGTTATGTCCTCATCCCCTGACTCTATGAATATGTTACCCTACAGGGCAAAAGGGACCTTACAGATGTCACTGAGGATCTTGAGTTGAGAAGATTAGCCTGGATTATCTGGGTAGGTCCAAGGTAATCACAAAGGTCCGTATAAAAGGGAGACCAAGGACTCAGAGTCAGAAAAAAGATGTGAAAACAGAACTAGAGGTTGGCATGACATGTTCTGAAGCCGGAGGAAGGGCCACGAGCTAAGGAATTCAGGAAGCCTCTAGAAGCTGGGAAAACCAAGGAGACAGACCTTCCTCTGAAGCCTCCGGAAGGAACACAGCATCGCAGATGACTTGGTTTTAGACTTCTGATCCCCAGAACTGGAGGAGAAGTATGTGGTTTCAAGCCATGAAGTTAATGGTCATCTGAGGACCTGGACTCGGAGTCAGCGGGCCCAGAACTGAGTCCCAGGGTGCACTTCACCTAGCTGGGTGACCCTGCGTGAGTCACTGAACCTCTCTGGATCACTTTCTCATCTGTAAAATCGGGGTGATGACTACCCTGGGCCCACTCCTCAGCTGTGAGCCGCATCGCCAGGTGAGGGACCTGTCGTGTCCTAGCTGCTGGCACCGGAACTCCTTGGGGGGACAGAAATGACTTCGCTGAGACAAATGTTTTGACAAGTGCTCGCATAGGAGGCAAATGCCCTCTCACGGGCCTGCACACAACATTGTACGTTGGCTCTGGCAAGGATGGCCTGCGGGGAGAAGGGAGGCTTCCGGGTGAGAGAGGGGTGGCATGGGGCGCCCCCTGGAAAACCCAGGTGCGAAAGGACCTGCCAGCCAGATACCAGAGCTCGGCACTGTGCAACAGCGCCTCCCACAGATCCTCAGGAAAATCAGCAAAAGCCATGAGCCTCTTTGAGAAGGTCTGTCAGCAAGGAAACCATAGAGGGGGCAACACCTCATCTGGGGGGCTAACCACCTTCAGGAGGACACCCAGCCGCACGACACCCCAGCCCCAAAGAGCTCAGGAGGCCCCGGAAACCTGCAGATCGTAGAGGGGGCCCTGGACCCCAGAGACCACGCGCTCTGCGGGGACCAGTGCCAGCAGTGCCTGGCTCTCAGGAGTCGGGGAGGCCCCACCTGCGAGCTGGTGCACAGGAAGAAGAAATTAGACGGGAGAGCCCTAGCTGCACGCTGGAAGTGCTGTTTGACCTTGAGGTGCCAGCATCTGAAGCCGTTTCCTGCCCACGGGGGCCTCAGTACCCCCTGCTCTGCAGCACATTCTTCCACGGTTGCCCCTGAGAGGAGTGCCCCTCCCCCACCCCACACCTGATGGAGCATCAGCTCTGGACATCCGGTGTCAGCAGTACAGATCGGGATGGCACCAAATCTCCCTGCACAGGAAGTCATAACCAGGGCGCCGATCCCCAGCAGGGCTGGGGAGAATGAGACCACCTAGAGCTTCCGCAGGGCCTGGGCCACAAATTCCCCATGCAGCCTTGCCGTCCATAGTCACCCTCCACAGGAAGTCTGCAGAGCGGGAGTCCAGATACACAGGGACAGCAAAGCAGGCGCCAGCACCTCTGTGGGCTCAGAAGGGGGCTCTGCTGTGTCGGGCAGTCGCCTGCAGTGTGGGGACACTCCCCGACAGGGGCTCCAAGGAGGGCGAATGACAGCCCAGACCACAGGCCCAAAGGGCCATTTGGAGAGGAAACTCAAGGTCATTTCCAGCAAGGTCTCCTGGAGGCTCTGTGGATTTGGGAGGCAGAGGGACTCACTGGAACCATATTTGTCCGGAAGGAAGGCTCGAACCTGGGAGAGTTTGTATGCAAAGCCAGCCGCCCCCCGAAGCTGGGCCCCCTGGCACCCCTGCCCACAGCAGAGCTGTGAACCCCCAGGCCTGCGGGGTTGGGGTGGGGCTGGGGGCCTGTACAGATGACTGCTATTCAGCTCCATCTGCAGGGCTGTGCCTGACGGCCAGAGCCTTCTGATCATCCGAGAGCCCGAACCCCAACTCTTAATCTTTCCAGTTTGAACAGCGGGGGTCCTATTTGACCCCAAAAGCCACCTCGTCTGGTGGCTGGAATCTGGCTGTGGCCATGGTCCATTTCAGACCATGTGGATAAGGGGAACAGACAGAGCAACTATCTAGAAGAATCCTGGGTCCCTGATATGGAGCTGAGGTGCCTAACTAATTGAGGCTTTATGTGGGAGAGAAAATAAAACGCTTCTATCTTGTTTAACCCACTGTCATGTTGGGTGTTTGGCTCCGTGGTCAGAATCCTAACTAAGAGACTTGGCCACAAATTCCACTGCAGGACGTTCAGGGAGTCCAGCCAACGCGTGCCAACGAGCACCAGCAGGCAGCCCTGACCTAAGGTGATGTTCTAAACGGAACCTACTGGATCATGTCACACACACACACACACACACACACACACACACGCACGCACGCACACACACGCACACGCACACACACCCGCCTAGGAAATTCTCCAAGTTCCCAGCAGCTCAGCTGAGCCCAAACTCCCTGAGAGCCCAAAGCAGGGCCTTCACAACGAGCCCAGCATCTGGTCCCGCCTCCCACACTCCTACACTGTCACTATCGTGGCTCCAAACTACCCACAGCTCCCAAGTCTCCAAGGTCACGGCCTCCTCCAGGCAGTCATCCACTCCCCCAGGCTGAGTCACTCATGCCCTCCTCTGCCCTCCCACCACCCCTTAAACTAATACCCTATTAATACCCTATTATGTCATGTGGCTTCTCGTCACATTTAGCTCTGGAAGCAAGGGCTCCAGAGATAGACAGGCTGAAATTCTGGTGCCCAAACTTGCCAGCTGTGGGATGTTAGGCCAGTCGCTCAACCTCTCTGGGCCTCAATAAATTTCCTCATCCGTGGACTGGCAATAATACTGATGAAACATTTAACAGGTAGAGACAGAATGACTTTGGGGCCAGGTGACAGGTGCTGAGTGCACAAAACTGCACCGATTGCCGTGAAGCTGACGCACTCACAGTAGGGATTGGCTCGAAATTGAATCCTATACCAAAATAAGTGACCTCAACACAGCTGTGATGAAGGGACCAAGGAAAAGAACCATGTGGATAATGGGGAGGATCCCAGCCCAGTCTGGAAGAGGGGCCAGAGAAAGTTTCCTCCAGCTGGTGACATTTGTGAAGAAACCCAAAGTAGGGGCTGGGCAGACAAGAGAGGAGAGAGCCGCAGGGAGAAGGAATGGTCTGTGCAATGGCCCTGAGGCAGGAATTTCTTTTCCCAGGAACCCTAAAGGACAATGATAATGATGTTTGAGGTCTCCAGGGCCCGGACCAGGGCTTGGCGTGCAGTGAACCCGGCCAGAGGAGTAAGGGACACTGTTCCAAGTCCATCACCCTCTGGTTCAATGACTGACTGTGTTACCACACATCAACAACACGCTGACCGGAAGAAAGGTGCTCCAAGAATCAGGGAAGACTTCCTGGAGGAGGACAGCATTCTCACTAGGCTTTAAGGAAGTCTATATTTGTTTTTTTTTTAATTTTTTAATGTTCTTTATTTATTTTTGAGAGACAGAGACAGTGTGAGCAGAGGAGGGTCAGAGAGAGAGGGAGACAGAATCCGAAGCAGGCTCCAGGCTCTGAGCTAGCTGTCAGCACAGAGCCCTGTGTGGGGCTCGAACCCACGAACCATGAGATCATGACCTGAGCCGAAGCCAGACGCTTAACCGACTGAGCCACCCAGGTGCCCCAGGAAGTCTATATTTGTAAATATTTATAAATAAAAGCATACCCACTGGGGAATTACTAAACAGCTATGACAGACAGTGGGGCAGAAAACAAACGAGAGCCTAATCCGTATTCCAGACTTGGGGAAATGCCCGAGTTCCACTGTCAGGAAAAGAGCAAGTGCAGTCATACACCCAGCCTCCCGCCGCCCTACGTAAGTATGTGGCTGTATGTGGGGAGAAAACAAGAGGAAAAATACGACCCAACTGAAGAGTGGACCTACTGGGCTGCTTTCGCCTTTGACAATGACTACCTGTTACATTGTGATTAAATGTCTCTGCATTTCTAAAGCAAAGCAAATCAGAAACGTGCTTCTCCTGGCCTCGCAGGAAAAGAGGTGCTCTCTGTTCTTGCCTGGCCCCTGCCCTGCCTGGGCCAGGACGAGACCCTCAGGCGGAGGCCTCGGTGCACCTACTAGTCCTCGGAGTGTGAATTCGGGGGCTCTGGGGCCAGGGGCCAGTGCAGAAGCGGGGCGGGGGAAGAATCAACTGCCACTGAGGTCTGAGCTTGGTGGTTTTCCAGAGTCGGAAGTCTGAGAGGCGGGGCAACATCCTGCCAGATGCGGAGGCCCCTGTTTCCTGTGGCACCAGGGGTGAATAGGGACTCAGAAAGGGGAGTTCACCCACAGGAAAGGTGACCAGGAAAATCACAGCTGCTTTGAGGAGTGACTCCTCACATCTGATCTGTCCTCAGTCACAAAAAAGAAACTGAGGCACCTCAGCTGGCACACGGTGAACACTGTACCGTGGAGCCCCTTTTTCATAACAGCAAGCTCCCCCATGGCTTATACTGGGCCCTGGGGACCCGAAGCAGCAAAAGGCAATGGACACCGGAAATGGACAGTTTTCAATATTCTAGAACAGGGCTCAGTTAAAGGCCACATCGTAAACATTTTAGGTTTTGTGGGCCGCCATTAGGTCCCTGCCACAGTTACCCAACTCAGACACTGTATCCAAAAAGTAGCCATAGATAATATATAAACAAATGTACGGCTGTGTTCCAATAAAACTTTATTTATAAAATGCACAGTGGGCACAATAATGTGACTATTCTTAACACTACTGTTTTCTACCACAATTAAAAATAAAAATTTTAGGGGCACCTGGGAGGCTCAATCAGTTAAGCGTCCGACTTCAGCTCAGGCCATGATCTTGTGGTTCAGGGGCTCCAGCTTCTCGTAGGGCTCTGCGCTGTCAGCTCAGAGCCTGGAGCCTGCTTTGGGTTCGGTGTCTCCCTCTCCCCCTGCCCCCTCCCCTGCTCATGCTCTGTCTCTCTCACTTTCTCAAAAATAACTAAATATTTATTTTTTTATTAAAAAATTTGTTAGTGTTTTTTCTTTATTTTTGAGAGACAGAGAGAGATGGCATGGGCAGGGGAGGGGCAGAGAGAGAGGGAGACACAGAATCTGAAGCAGGCTCCAGGCTCTGAGCTGTCAGCACAGAGCCCGACACGGGGCTTGAACCCACGAACTGTGAGATCATGACCTGAGCTGAAGTTGGATGCCTAACCGACTGAGCCACCCAGGTGCCCCAATAAGTAAATATTTAAAACTTTTTAAAATAAATAAATAAAAATAAAAATAAATAAAAATTTTACAGCTGCCTGGGTGGCTTAGTTGGTTGAGCGTCTGATGTTTGATCTCAGCTCAGGTCTCGATTGATCTCAGGATTGTGAGTTCTAGCCCCACGCTGGGCTCTACACTGGGCATGGAGCCTACTTAAAAATAAAATAAATTATTTTAACTTTAATTCTTAAAAATTATTTTTTAATTTTTCAAATTTTTGAGAGACAGAAAGAGGCAAAGCACAAGTGGAGGAGGGGCAGGGAGAGAAGGAGACACAGACTCTGAAGGAGGCTCCAGGCTCTGAGCTAGCTGTCAGCTCAGAGCCCGATGCGGGGCTCGAACCCATGAACCGTGAGATCATGACCGGAGCTGAAGTTGGATGCTTAACGACTGAGCCACCCAGGCGCCCCTAATTTTAATTTAAAAAAATAGGTAGTGGACAAGATTTGGCCTCCAGGCTATGTTTCACCAACCCCTGTTCTAGAACATGGGAGCCACAAAGACCGTCAGAGGGTACAGTCTGTTCTGCCATCAGACAGGTTCTGTTAACACAGGTCACCCTGTCCATGATTGGTAAGTAGGGGAAGGATGTTAAGAAAATGGAAAAATTGTGTCTGTATAGGATTCTTCCCGGCATGTTAATATTTTTAAAGTCAGGAACAAGCACAATCTAAGAAATACCCATAGCGCGCGCACACACAGAGAAAAGAAAAAAAGAAATACCCTTTGCAGGATTGAAGAACTTAAGAAAGAAGCTGGAAGTCTGTTGCAAGCAGTCGCCGGATTAGGGGCTTCAAGGACCGCTGTGTGGTCACGGATGAAGCGAGCCGGGGACACAGCAAATTGAGATGAAGACGCTACAGAGTCCTCCTTCCATTCTTGGAAGACCGGATTAACGATGAACACTACGCTTTTGATCGTATCTTCCATGTTGATGAAAACAGTTCCGATGAGAAGCCTGTGCCTTCTAGGACCTACGTCCCCCGAGGCAGCCGGAGCCTGCGATGTCTGTCAACCCCAGCGCAGCCCCCTCCACGGACGAGAGGGGTCTACTAGCGATGGTGGCTGCTAACATTTATTGACCACCTGCTGTATGCGCCCATTGTGCTAAGTGGTGTGTATACTCTCTCCAATGACGACCCTGTGTTATCAGCCCCGTTTTAATAGAAGGGGACATCGAGGCTCAGAGGTTAGGGGATCCGTCCATGCCAGTAATTAGACCCAGGGGAGGCTCCTGTCAAAACGTCCCGCGTGCCCATGTTGTCCCCAATGCCCCCCTCTCCCCGCAGTTGGCATGCCTCACAATCCTGCAGCTTGCCTCCACCTTTAGAGTTGATTATTCAAAAGACAGAGAGAGAACCCAGGGAGAGAAATCACATGCTGACCTTCAAAAGAGCTCCCGCCAACATGTGGGCAAACCAAATCGGGTGCAGCTCTGAGAACAGAGAAAGTCAAATCAGTTTGTCCCCTGGCTGGAACTCCAAAATCAGCAGAACCCAGAGAGAAAGGTCATTAATGAAGC
This sequence comes from Suricata suricatta, assembly GCF_006229205.1. NCBI lineage: Eukaryota > Metazoa > Chordata > Mammalia > Carnivora > Herpestidae > Suricata > Suricata suricatta. Next base: position 20,467,429 of record NC_043707.1, read on the forward strand.
CTAATTGCAGGACCCCCAAAATAACTTTGCGGTGATCATTTAAAGAAGTATAAATGTTGAGACTTAATGGCAAGTTGGGGCAAAGCATCTTCAAAGCTCAGAGGTCAGCTCTGCTTTGACCACAGACCCATTCAGAAGGGATCGTGCCCAGGACCAAGGGTCAGGGAGGCTGTAAGCGACACGAGGGTCCAGCACCTGCCTCAGGAATATAAACTGGAGGCCACTTTCGAAAACCGCTTGGCATCATCTAACGGAGGTAGCAGGTGCGTTCCTCCAAGCCAGCACCGCCCCCAAAGGCACACGCCCCTGAGCGACTCTTACACACGTGTACCCCGAGACCCGAGCAAAAATACAGCCTTGCTGGCAACGGCAGAAGATGGCAAGCATCCCAAATGTCTACCAAGCACAGAGTAAACACGTCACCTGCAAGCTAAAGCCACATGGCCATGAGGACAGAGCCTGCCCTGCATGCTGGACCAGCGTGGAACTCAAAAACAATGCACAAGGTGGGACAAGATCTACAGGAAACACAAGTTAGGAGAGAACGTGTACAGAACGTGCTCTTGTTTGTATACAAGTCAAGGACAGGCGAAACCAGATACGGTGTTGGTTGGGGACACATGGCAGGGTAAAACTATGAAGAACAGCAGAAAATGGTTAGCACAAAGTTAAGGATAGTAGTTAGCTTTGGGGAGGGGGCTCTGGTGGAGACAGACACACAGAGTGTCTAAGGTTTGATGATGTTCAGATCTTTAACGGAGGTGCTGAGTATATGGGCATTTTATTATTTTTTTGATACATATGGTTTACACTCTTTTGCATAGGTGACATATTTGACAATTTAATTTTTTTAATTTAGAGATTGAAAACAACAGAAAAAGGGGGCATCTGGGGGACTCAGTGACCTGTCCAGCTTCGGCTCAGGTCATCATTTGCAGTTCATGGGTTCCAGCCGCACTATGGGCTCTGTGCTGACAGCTCAGAGCCTGGAGCCTGTTTCGGATTCTGTGTCTCCCTCTCTCTGTGCTCTTCCCCAACTTCTGCTCTGTCTGTCTCGCTCTCAAAAATAAATAAACATTAAAATTTTTTTAATTAAAAAAATAGATAATGGCCTAGGAGTTGGACAAAATTCGAACCCCTGTGAATGTTTCAGGGACACTCAACTCTCCATGCCCTCAGATAATATGGTCAAACATTCCCTGTAACATTAAAAATGCAGCTTTGGGCTGAAACAAATCAACTAGCAGTGGCTTTAGTAATAGAGTTCTTCAATTATCTCTCTTAACAAGAAGGCTGGAAGTAGGTGGCTAAGTAATCGAGTGCCTTGCTGATACAATTCTCTGAAATTCTCCTAGAGGCACAAAATGGCTGCTACAGCTCCAGACATCACACCTTCACCCAACCACTCCCACATGTAGGAAGTAGGGAAACATCCATGGTGAGAAAGACTCTACCCATACACCCACAGGCTTTCATCAAAGGGAAAATATTTCCCAAAAAAGTCCCAGCAGAGTCACATTTATATCTTACTGGCTAAAACTGGATCTTTTAACCACTGCCGGCCACGAGGGAGGTTGGGAAAGTATCTTCCTTCTTCAGCCTCTTTGTCAGATGGACAAAAAGAATGACAAGGAGGAAGAGGATGTCCATCGGGCAGGAAGCCACAGTGTCTGTCTTAACCCATCTACCTCTAGGCAACTTAAGTACATCTGTCCCACTACTGATTCCCTCAGAACTTTCAAATAATTCAGGCCCCACCTCACATGGAAACTGGAGTCTATACCCCCCCACAGCCCACAGCCGCCCAGTGGACTGTTGCAATGTGTCCATTTCCTCCATGACATGCTTAAAGAATGCTCTCTATCGCCTTTGACCATGACCTGGTTAGGAGTGGTAAACCTCACTTTGTCAGTCACTGGATGCTATCAGATGAAGGAAGTCAGTAAATCCTCCCCAATGTGGCAATGATGGGGCCTGGCTAGCCTCTGACAGGACCCAGCGCTACAGAAAAGAGAGAAGTTCACCAGAGGAGGCCACTAGCCACTCCACACGAGTTCCACCTTAACTAGAAAGCTTGAGCATGGAGGACCCAAAGTTTTGCTATTGTGGAGGGCGGTGGCCCCTAAGTGCCAAGAGGAGAGGGGAAGAAATCCAGGCGGCCCTGGCCTGTGGCCCTGCAGACAGTGGCCCTGGAGATAGGGCATCTGTTGGCTTGTTTGCCACAGTCCCCACCACTCCCTATTGTGTCTCCGACACTGAGGCCGAGGATTGGCTGCCGTTTGGCAACACGCTCCCGCGGACCTTCGGACCCTTAGCCACTTCCCCGATCTGGGTTACCTGTCCGGCCTTGTAGGCCCTTGAGTTTGGGATCCTTGAAGTAAAACACCGATGATGGTCAGGTTTCCGTCTCTTCGGTAAAAGTAACAAGTGTGCTGTACCATCGATGGCTTCGTTCGTTCTGGGCCACTGATGTGGAGAGGGATTGAAGGCAAAGCCTCATTGCCGGTTCCCAAGGAGGTTAACATCACCGACGCTGGGCGTCGACGGCGCGGTCCACGCAAGGAGGCCGACGTGCAAAACCACTGTGTGGGGTGCACATGGCTCAGGCGGTTGTTCCAAAGTGCTGCTGTTTGTTACACGGCGTGTCGCTCTAGGAAACCGGAGCCCTGACTCACCACTGCAAAACTGGGAAGTCAAATGAAACCCAGGACAATCCTTGCCTTGGCAGCATGTCTGCATCACGGCGATAACCAGGGCTCACGTGAGACTGACCGTGTGCCGGCCACCGGACGCCGGTGGATTCACTCAACCTCACGGACGCCCCGGGAGGAGGGTGCTTTTACCCCTGTTTCAGACGGGGTGCGGGAGCCTTGTCCTCTCCTGCTCCTCACACCCTCCAGAGTTCCCCCTCACACTGGATCAGGGATGGATGACCTGCGGGACCGGTTCATACCCCAGAAGTGACAGTGTGGGACTTCCAAGGCCGGGCTCCAAAAGGCATTGCAACCTGTGGGTTGGCCGTCCGGACTCCTTGCTCCAGGGGAAGCCACCTCCATGTCCTATGGACTCCGAAGCAGCCCCATGGCAGGTGCCCGGGGCAGGAACCCTCTGGCCGGCCCTGACTCGGCAGCCAAGTGACCGAACCACTGGGGAGACTGACTCTCCAGTCCCCGCCCACATCTACGGCAGCCTCACGGGAGACCCCCAACTTAGAAATGCCCACCAAACTGCTCCCCAATTCCTGACCCGTAGAAATCGGTGACATGGATTATTGTCGTGTAAGCCGCTAAGTTTGGGGTGGTTGGGTAGGTAGCAACTGATAACGAATACAGGTGGTAAAACTCAGGGAGAGGGACAGAAATGACATAATTTGCCCGATCTGGCAAGAAGCAGAGCTGGGATCTGAACCCAGGACACCTGTCCGTGCATCTAACCACGCCACTCACTACGCACCCCTCTGGCCACTTCTGGGAGAAGTTCAGTTTGTGTTTCCCTGTGTCCATTTCCCTTTCCCCAAATGCCCACGTCGTGCTCCAGATTTTACCCACAGCAACTCATCTCCCTGTCCCCACCAACTCTGGCAAGCACGTATTTTCTCTCCATTTTCTTCTTTCATTTACAATGTAATTAGCCTATAACAGCATCCATACATTCCTCCTTTAGAAAATCGTAGGGGCACCTGGGTGGCTCACTTGGTTGAGCCTCTGACTCTTAAACTTTTTTTTTAATGTTTTATTTATTTTTGATACAGAGAGAGAAAGAGCATGAGTGGGGGAGGGGCAGAGAGAGAAGGAGACACAGAATCTGAAGCAGGCTCCAGGCTCTGAGCTGTTAGCACAGAGCCTGACACAGGGCTCAAACCCACGAACGTGAGATCTGACCTGAGCCGAAGTCGGCGGCTTAACTGACTGAGCCACCCAGGCAGGCACCCCGAGCCTCTGACTCTTAATTTCAGCTCAGGTCATGATTCCAGGGTCTGGGATCGAGACCCACATCAGGCTCCATGCTGACAGTGTGGAGCCTGCCTGGGATTCTCTCCCTTTCTGCCTCTCTCCTCCCCTCCTCACACACACTCTCTCTCTCTAAAAACAACAACAACAAAAAAAGAAAATCCAAATCACAGATAAGAACCCTGAATCTCCTGAGAACACTTCCTTCCCTAAATCCAAGCTCCTCTCCCAAACTGACATCATCAATATGCTGGGTCCCTTTCTAGACCTTTCTTCCAAGACATTCACTTTCATGTTTATAACCCCCTCCCAGCAAAACCAACTCCATAGCAGAGCTCTCTGGGGGTAAGTCCCACAAGATAATGCTGAGCAGGACACCAGTCACAACAGAATACATGGTGTGACTTCTTGAATGTAAATACCAAACACAGGTGAAATCACACCACAGTGTTTAGGGATGGAGACCCTGGTGGCAAAATGAGCAAGTGAAGCAAGGTCGCGACCCCTGTAAGTGCCAGGAAGTGGCTACTTCTCAGGGTAAATGTTGGGGGGGGGCGCATTGCAGAGGCATGAGGGGATGGGGGCAGGTTCCTACCTTGACCTCAGAAGTAATCACTTGAGGTTGGCTTTGTATTAGTCATCAAGCAGGATGTCTTCATCTTGTGAACCTTTTTGTAAGAATAACTAACCATTTTTATTTTTTATTATGATTTTTGAGAGAGAGAGAGAGAGAGAGAGAGAGAGAATCTTAAGCAGGTTCCATGCTCAATGCAGAGCCCGACTTGGGGCTCCATCCTATGACCCTGAAATCATGACCTGAGCTGAAATCAAGAGTCAGACGCTCAACCGACTGAGCCACCCAGGTGCCCCTGATCATTTATAGTTTTAATAAACGCTGCCAGATTGCCATCCATTGTGGTCGCTCCGGCTTCATGCTGAGACCCCGTCAGCATTACGTGAAGATCCCCACACTCCTACGACGACTTGAATTCAGATCTTTGGTCTCCAAATCCAAGCCCTCCCCAGGACATAGGGTTTTTCTCTTAAAGAACAGGAGTTGGGCGCCTGGGTGGCTCAGTCGGTCAAGCGTCCAACTCTTGATCTCCACTCAGGTCTTGATCTCAGAGTTGTGAGTTCAAGCCCTAAGTCGGGCTCCTCGACTTAAAAAAAAAAAAACAGGTGCTCCTGAGATGGGCTGCAGATGCCGCTGACTGAAGGCTGAGGGCAGGGTGACGTCCCGAGGGTCACAACCAGATGAGATGCATGTGGAGCCTGGCCCAGGGGCTGGCAGGTAGGCCACCACCTGCATGGAAATCATCGGCGAGGAAATGAGCTCGAAATGGAATCGACAAGGCACTGCGCTGACTCCAACAGTAAATTAGATAAACTTGCATCTGACACGATGCATTTAGAGCAAGGGCACACCAGGTTCTCAGCGGCTCCCAAGCAATGAGCCAGTGGGAGTGAAAAATAAAACAATCTATGAAGCTACAAAATGCAATAATGAATGATAACAGGCCCCAGAACAGCAGGAGAGAATTATTGGAAAATCAGCTAAGAGCCCATCAGAAGAGAGGCCTGGGTGGCTGGCAGCAGGAGATGGTGGCCAAGAGAGGGCAGGGCTTGGAGTCAGAGATGCCCGAGCTGAAGTGCTTCCCACACTTGCTGACTAGGGGCCCTTAAGCGAGCTCCTGAAGGTCTCAAAGATTCCGTTTCCTTGACTGTAAAATAGCAGTGAACACAGAACATATTCACCTCCCAGTGTTGTTACAAGGATTAAATGAGATATTGACTAGACAGGGCCCAGGGCTGCCAAGCGCAGTTGTTCAGGTTGTACGCAAACAAAGACACTTACCTGAGGCTAAGCGGGACTACAGTGGAACCCACCCTCCCTGCTCAGAGTAGGAGGCATTCTCGAATGTCACAAAGCCTTCACGGGCTGCAGCAGCCCTGAGAGCCCCAGGCACGGAGTAGGGGCTTGATAAACAGGAACTTTACGATCACAGCAGCCTGATTTCCCACCTGGGGGTACAAGCCGTTCTGACCTTGGCTGTGACAAGAACTCCACTCCAGAACCAAGAGAAAGCCCCACACAGGGTCCCAAAAGGCCTGAGTAGAACGCGTTGTGGCCCCGCGGCAGCCCACCGGGGACAGGCAGGGCGCTCCAGTAAGAACCTACGAACCAGGTCCCGTCCCCTTGCGCCTGTGGTGAGGAGACCACATCACCAGGAAAGCAGATGAGGGGCCAGGGCGATGGCAGAGCTTGGCACTCCCCATACGGGAACCCATGAGGCAGGCAGGAGCACCTCCAGAGGGCCCCCTCCCCCACCACGTTCTTTCTGCCTAAAACGCTCTCCGCTTAATCCACTCATCCATCCTCCTAGGCCTGGCTCCATGCCACCTTCTCCAGGAAGCCTTCCCTGGTTCCCCAGGCCTCTGTACCCCCATCCCAGGCTGCAGGGCTAACTGTATATCCTGACCATCCTTGTCACCCCCTGCCACTGGGCATAATTGGCTTTCAATGCCTGAGAAATTCGTGAATAAATGAGCAAGAAGAAAGCCGCACCTTTACACGGGAGCCCCAGCCCTAGCCTCGCTTTTATAATGAGGACCAGTAAGGTCTGAAGTCAGAGAACAGTGTGTTAGGACCGGAGAAGGCTGACAGTCGGCGTGACGCGCCTGTCACTCGAATGGCCCCAGGGACTGCAACAGGAGTAAAATGTGACCCACGGCCAAGGCAGAGAAACGCCATGGCACGCGCTGGATGCAGGATAATGAGCTCAGGGGGGAACGTTCCCTGCACAAAAAGAAGAATCTCCAGAGCCCTGGGTCTTGCTGGATGACCTGCACCGTAGGACCGTGTTTCGATCCACCAGACATTTTTAAAGAAACTAATAAGACGCACACGGTGCTCTGGGCCCAAGGCCAGCCCTTGTTCAGCACAAACCAAGCCCCCAGGTGTCTTGGCCTGGGTCTGCCAGAGCCCCGGTCCCGCCCGCCCATCACCCTCCTCTTTCGTTGGGAGCATCTGGGGGGGCAGGGACAGGCCCAGTGAGATCTTGCGGTTCCGACACCTGGCACGTTGCAGGAGCTCAGGAAATGTTTTTGACAGAATGAGGGCAGCCTCAGAGAAATCAGAAGAGGAGCCCCTGTTGCCCCAGCCCGTTTGCTCTGCACCGGAGTTCGAGTCTGCCGCGGATCAGCCACACTCTACCGTGTGCCCTTGGCAGAAGCCCAAAGTTCAAGAAGCAGGAAGCAGGATGGGAATGGGGGAGGAGGATCAGGTTTGTGCGAGGCAGCTTTTGCTGCAGGACAGGCGGTCCTAAAACCTCAGCAGATTTTAATACCAAACACTTAGTTCTTGTTCTTGTTCCGTGAGGCGGCGGGTCGGCCACAGCTCAGCCGGGCTCAGCTGGGCTCAGCTGGTCTGGCTGCCCTGGGTTCCATGTGTCTTCTCCCTCTGGGACCAGACAGAAGAGACAGCCACTCTTGGGGGCACTGTATGCTCAGGGCAGAGGCATCAGCTAAAGGAAGACAGGGGCTCACGGTGCCTGGATACGGCACCCCTCACATCTGCTCAGATTTCAAGGGTCAAAGCAAGTCACATGACCAAACCCAAAGTCAAGGGTGGTGGGGAAGTACACACAGCCTGAGACACATGGAAGAATTGAATGACCCTGAACAAATGATACCATCTGCCACAGGACGTTATTTTTCACTCTCTGGCTTCCCCTCTCCTCCTTGCCGGACACATAACCCAGGTGGTTTGAGCAGGTTTAAGCATCCCTACCATGATTTAGGCCAGCCAGTCAGAGTGCTCCACCCACACCCCCTGGGCCATGGTGATTGGTTCAGGAATCGCCATGGGATATAAACAGACCAATGAGAGCCTTCCCTGAGAACCTTCAGCCACCGCTACCAGGAAGAAAGCTCTCTCACGTCTAGGCTTGCAAAGCAGGTAGGGCATGAGTGCAGGGCGTCAAGGCATCACTCGGATTTCCGCAGGGACAGCTCAGTCCCGCTCAGTAGCAATGCTGGAGCTCTCTGTGCTGCTGCCCACATGAGAAATGTGCCTGGTGCAAGGGAGTTACTCAGGTTTACATTTTATTTGAGGTTTAATTTAAATTCTAGTTTGTTTTCATCCATGTGCATTTCAACTTAATAGTCTATGCAGCCAGCGGCTAACGTTTTGGATGGAACCAAAAGAGAGAGAGTCTATGTAAGATATGAAAGAGCCTTTTGTGACATTCTTGGGCCCCTGTGTCTATGCTTTGTTGTTTCTAAGTGCAAATCAATTCATTTTCTTTGCGTGAGCTGGTAGGATGTCCATCATCAGAACTGGAAAGAGTCACAGTAAATGTCATCGGCAGCAGCACAGCCTTTATTGCTTCTGTCCTACTGTGCGCTGGGCATTTGGCTGACATGCATGTGTCATCTCATTCATCTTTCCAACTAAGCCCGTGAGGACCTCGGGAGTCAGACAGCCTTGGGCTCGAATCCCACCTTCACCGACTACTGGCTGTGGGGGTTTGGGCAAGGTCCTACCCTGCTTGCTGCATCAGTTTCCTTACCTGTCCAGTGGAGATGGTGGCAGCCCCTGTCTCAAAGGGCTGTAAAGGCCAAGCAAGTCACTACATTACGACAGCACCAGGCATGCAGCAAATGCTCCCTAGTGTTGACTTTTTTTTTTTCTTCTGATTTCCATCCTGATCCAGGAGGTAAGCAAACTGAGGCTTGCCAAGGGTAAGTCACTGGCAAAGTGGCAAAGGTAACCGGTGACAAAGCCGGGAGGAATGCGGGCCTCTATGATTCCAGAGTGTAAACTCTCTACCACCACGTTATTCTGTTTGTGGCTTTTCAACTCTGTCTGTGCTGCTGATAAGAGTAATATTAATAAGAGTTAGCCCTCATTGCATGCCTGAGAATTTAAATCCTGGGCAGTTTTGCTTCAAAGCCCAAGCTTTTAGCTCTCAGAGAAAGAAAATTATTCCCTTTTTTAATGCTTCTCCTGTCCTCCTATTAATACCAAGAAGAAAGTCTCAGCTCAGTGCTGATATGTCTTTAATGCCTCTCTAGAATATGCACAGAGAGCCAGCCTTGGGCTCATACTATCTAGAAGGGACCTAATAGACCCTACTCTTAACCTCTATTTTATATGCCTGGGCAGACACAGTAATTCTCTCTCTCTCGAGGTGCTGTGGCTCCCTGTAGCCAGGAAGACAGTGGTTAGGGAGGGGCGGCATCAGCTCTGGGAGCTCTTGGAGCCTGCCGAGGGGACCAGCCATCAGGCGGGCTCTCTCATTCCCACCCCAGGTAAATTACAGAGGGTGATGGATGGCAGGGCACTGGGGGGGCCAGCAGCCTTCTGTGACACCTCCAGATGTCACACAGCCTGCATCAGCTGATGGACAGAGTCTCAGCCCGCAGTGAGCAGAGCTGCAGAAAGCCTTGACACACAGCGTGTGCTCAGGAGCCAAAGACCGTATCTGAGTACCTTCTCCACCACGCCCATGGTGAGGGTCCTTTGGCAGTTCCCTGCCTCTCTGGGCCTCAGTTTCCTCAGCTGAGAAACAGAGATAACAATGCCTACCCCCAAAGGATGGCCCCGAGACGCAAACAAGGCCACGCATGAGAAAGCACTGTATAAAGAAGTGAACAAATGTGAACTGTTGCCATTTTCATTACTGGAGTATAAGTGTATTATATGCTGGTGGTCATCATTAGCATACAGCTATTGGCTGATACTGGGGGGACAGGGGGTCATCTGTCTCTTTTTAAATTATCTTTGCTTTTGCACCTGTCTCTTTCACTGTATTTTGCTTTTCCAGGGCAAGGATCTTCTTACCCATCTGGGTAGTCTATGGCACAGGAGAGGCATCAGCAAATATTGGTTATATGGATGGATCTTGAATGACACATAATGGATAACTGGATGTGTGGATGGATGGGTGGATGGATGGATGGATGGAAGGATGAAGGATTGATGGGTGAGGGATGGATGAAGAGATGGATGGATAGATGGATGGATGCATGCATTCATGGATGGATAAATGGATGGATGAATTATGGATGGATGGATGGATGGATGGATGGATGGGTGATGGGTGGGTGGGTGAATAGATGGGTGGATGGGTGATGGATGGGTGCATGAATGGATGGATTATGCATAGATGAATGGATGGATGGGTGATGGGTAGATGGATGAATGGATGGATGGGTGATGGATGGGTGCATGGATGGATGGATTATGGATGGATGGATGGGTGATGGATGGGTGCATGATGGATGGATTATGGATGGATGTATTGGTGATGGGTGGGTACATGGAGGGATGGATTATGGATGGATGGATGAATGGATGGATGGATGGATGGGTGATGGATGGGTACATGGATGGATGGATTATGGATGAATGGATGGGTGATGGATGGATAGATTGGTGATGTATGGGTGCATGATGGATGGATTATGGACAGATGGATGAATGGATGGATGGATGGATGGTGCACAGATGGATGAATTATGGATGGATGAATGGATGGATGGCTGATGGATGGGTGCATGGATGGATGGATTATGCATGGATGAATGGAGGGGTGGTGATGGATGGAAGAATGGAGGATAGATGGGGGAGGGATGTATAAGGGGATGAGGATGGACAAGTGATAAAATCCAAATGCACTTTGGGACACAATTCTCGACTGGATCAGAATCTTAGTCTGGTGCTAGATCCCAACTCTCTATAACTCTAAGACCACAAGGATACCGTGTACATGTGTGATTGGTTGTGCCATCCTGTGGAAGCATTCTGCAGAAAATGTGGATTGTGGGGAAGGAGGCAGTTCAAATACAAATATAGTTTTGAAACAACTTGTGGAGTGAGCCCTCGGTGCCTCCTCCCCCATCTCTTATGCGGGCCTCATGCCCAGACCCACGTGAGGAATGCTTGTCTTCAGAGGCTTCCGGGGAGGCTGGGCACACTGGAAGATCCCGAGAAGACATCCATCGTGCCATTCAGCACCGCACAGCTCCAAGGGGCACTGATTTATCTCCGATGGATTTTCAGGAATGGCTGGGCATCAGAACGGCCCCGTTAACCGCCACAGGGATTTTCAGTTTCCATCCCTCTGGCAGGCCTCCTTAGGATAGGTTGTCTAAAAGTTTGTCTGCCTCACAGTAGGTCTCTAGGGGCCTTCTTTTTTAAAAATTTTTTTAAATGTTTTATTTGAGAGGGAGAGAGACAGAGTATGAGCAGGGGAGGGGCAGAGAGAGAGACACAGAATCTGAAGCAGGCTCCAGGCTCTGCGCAATCAGCACAGAGCCTGACGCAGGGCTCCAATTCGTGAACCTCAAGATCATGACCTGAGCCGATGTTGGACGCTCAATCGACTGAGCCACCCAGGCGCCCCTCTAGGGGCCTCCTTGAGCCAGAGGTGGGGACAGGGCAGTCATTTCTCGATCCCATAGGAGGGAATAACTTGGCATGGTTGAGCTTGCAGCCCCTCTTCCCACCTCACTAGTGCAAACACAGAGCTGTGACTAACCACATCTACAGGGGCCAAGGACACTTTATCAAGGAAGCAGCATCAACTGTGCATTAGGGCTTGAAGGACACCGAGGAGACCACCAGAAGTCTCAGGGTGGCTTGCCAAGCACACAGTCCAACTCCCGGGGACTTGGCCCCATGCACACAGCGCCTTCACCGATGACACAGTGTGGGAGGAACAATGACTTCACACTTCCCTGTGAGCCGTGGAGACAGAACAGGGCATGGTGAAGCATGCCAGGTCACAGACAGAGGGAGTCTCATACAACCTTGAAGGAAGAGGAGGAAGGAATTTTCCAGCAGGACCAGGTGGGGGCCGCTTTGGAAGGGAACTGCACGTACAAGGCACAGAAGCATGAAGAAGCTCTTTGACGAAAGACTTGGCCAGGTGCTCACCTGTTCTGCCGGCCCGGCGTCGGTGCTCCCCAACGGTGGGAGCAGCATCCTGGCTTCCCTCTGGGGACAGCCACTCTGGGTGTGTGAGATTCGGTGGGTGCTGACCCCGCCCCCAGCTCCAGAAGGGAGCAGAGACCCAGAACTCACCTTTTGGAGCCACACCCCTCCCAGTGACTTGTTTAGGGAGGGTATGCAATCCACATCTGGTAAATGAGCCCCTCCCTGGGAGGTTTACTGGTGCCAAACCGGGGGGGGGGGGGGGGGGGTATAGACACGGAGCTGTTAGAGACTACTACAGAAAGAAGGTTTCCACACCGTGAAGCCGGAAAACAAAGCAGAGGGGGGAGAAAAGAGAAACAGAAGGAGAGACAAAGGGAGGCAGAGAGACACTGAATCCTGTTGATATCATCAAGCACCTGGATCTAGCTGAGCCTGAAGCCACCTACCTTCTCTCTGTCATGAGATAAAAGCTCCTCTCTTTGTTTAAGCTTGAGTTGGAGCCTGTCACTTGGGACCACATAAATTGCCCTACTCAGTTTTGTATCCCAATGCCCACTGTGGGACCTTGGGCCATGGGGAAGGGACAGAACGGGACGGATGTGGATAGGTTTCAGCCTGGCCCCCTATGGTAACTGTACCCCATTTGTCCATTTATGAGAGGCTTGACCTGAGGGTCACTTCCTGCCTATTAGATCCCAGATTCTTCATGGCAAGCAGATATGGCCTAAGAGATAAGCTCAGTTCTGACCGCAGTGTGCGGACGGTTCTCCGTAAAGAGCTGTCCAATGAAGTAGTGAATTTATGTAAATATTAACATAAAGACAGGATTCACTTTCTGGATGTACCGAGCCCCGATTCTGACAGAAGGTGAGCTCCGTGTCAATCTCCAACAAAGCAACCGCTCTGAGAAGATGCATGTCCTGATTGCAATGCCTTGAAGAGGGGGTGGGGGCAGGAAATGCATCCTGGAGCTTCGGGGGTATTGATGGGAATTAGAACCCCATTGGAAAGGAAAATAACCTGGAAGTAGAGAAAATCAGGACTTATGCTGAAAAAGCAACTAGAATTCATTATAGCAAAATCAGCGGGGAGCCACATCTCCTGGGTATTCAGGAGACACATCAAGAGGAGAGCCAGCGCCTGCTCTTTCTGGAAGGTTCCTCTCCAGTGAGCACCCGTGGCTTTTAAGGTAGACATGGCTGGAGATGCATGAATGTGGAAAAACCAGAAAGGCTTTTTTTTTTCTTAATTTAGGTCCCTGGCTGACTTTGATCCTCAACCCAGATGAGGTAAAGCCACACAAACAAGTAAGAAAGCCCCGAGGATGCAAAGACAAGCAGACACACAATGTACGTTCACTACGGGCCCTGGAAATTGATAAAATTACAAAATAAACTAGAAAAATGAATGATAATGCCCGGAGATTCAGCACTCCCCAGGAATGGCTTCTCAATCGGCCTCTCTGGCCTGGATCACACTCTGACTCCTGGAGTCTATTTTCCCTCTCTCCTCCCCTCCCCTACATCCCCTCGCACCCCTGCACTTGACACTGCCTCTGGGCTGTCACACAGACGTCACAAACTTAACCCGGCCAGGACTGAACTCCAGATCCGTCCCTTCCCACTAAAAAATTAAAAAAAAACAAAAACAAAAACACACACACACACACACAAAAAAAGCAGCAACAACACTTGTTTCCACTTCAGTCTCCCCATTACAGTAAGAAACACATTCATTGGTTTGGGACAGAAATCCAATCGTCCTCTGTGCCCTCTTCCCTGACTTCACACCCAACTGGCCAGCAGATTCTGTTGGCTCTACCTTCAAACTATACCCTGAACCCATCCAGTTATCTCGTCTCCCCCAAACACCAGGCCACAAGCATCTCTCACCTGGACCACCACCTGTCACCCTCCTAGTTTTGCCTCTCTCCAATATTCTCCATGCATGAGTCAAAATGCTCTTTTGCTAAATGCTAATCATATCCTACCACCTCCCTGCATAAAAACCCTCAAAGGCTTCCTGGTGTAATTAGAATAAAGTCCAAACGTTATGCCACAGCCAACAAGGCTTTGCATGACGATGTCCCTCCCAAGAAATTTGAACCTCTCTCATCCTGCAACAGCCCCATCAACCTCCCTAGACATCTTCAAATATACCAAAAACTCCGACCCCAGGGCCTTTGCACTTGCTGGCTCTTCTCCCGGTTTCCCTTCTTCCATTCTTATCATCGTCTAGGTTTCCATTTAAATGTCACCTCCTCAGAGAGGCCCTCTTTGCCTTCATACCCCCCTCCCATCTAAAGGAGGTCCGCTCCCACACACACCCACAGGCAGAACAGTGGGCAGACCGTGACACCATTTATAAAAAAGGGTAATAGATGAATACTTGAAAAATGCTACCGGTGGCTGCCCCTGGGAGAGGAAGTGGGTGGTTGGGAACAGGGAGACTTTATACTGTGCATTGCTTTATGCCTTTGAATTTCAAATCAGGTGCATATATTATTATTCAAAAAAATTTAAATATATCAAATCAAATAAGGAAGGAAAGAAGGAAGCGGGGAGAGAAAGAGGGACAGTGAGAAGAAAGGAGAGAAGGAGAGAGGGAAGGAGGGCGAGGGAAGGAGAGGCAGGGAGAAGGAGGGAGGGAGGAAGGGAGAAAGAGAGAGATACTTTGGGGAAATTGTTCTAAGGAAATAATTCCACCAACAAAAATGATCTATTCAAGAAAATAGTCATCGTGGTATTAAACTATAAAGGAACCAAAAAGATAAAATAAACGCCCGGCAACACAGGAATGACTCAGTGAAGAGTGCTTTGTGAACAGGATGGAGGAGTAAGACACCCTTAATCATGATCATTATTGGGACTGCAGGAGTGTGGAGAGATGTTTACGACAATAATTAATGGAAAACCAGACTATAACGGAGTATATTAAGGAGGGGAAATAGCAGAGCGGGAAAAGGAAAACTGTCGAAGACAGCCGGGCCAGGCCTCTCCAAGGCGACCACGACTGAGAAATGTTGGTAACGTCTCCGCTCTGAACACGGGCCCATCTTGGAGACCAGAGCCGGAGGCTCGGTGGTGCCCCACGCGGGACCCTGGAGATCACAGCCGGGGGACGCCAGGCGGCTTCTCAGCCTCGGCGTGGGGGCCGAGTCGGACAGTGCTGGGCCAGGTCAGAGGTCCGGCAGCAGCCTGGCCCCCACCCCTGGACAGCAGGTGCTGCGCCCCCACCAGCCGTGACAAACAAACGTCTCCAGACATTGCCAGGTGCCCCCTCCCCAGGCACGGAATCACCTCTAATGAGGCAGATCGCTGCGCCTCTGTGGCAGCCGGTTTCCCCAACTATAAATTGGGAGAGTGCCTAGCGCCCAGGTGAATTCCCTCTCCAACTCTGTACATGCTAATTACAGCTGTATTTTTTAAAGAATATGTATATTAAACGGTGTTTTATGGTGCCTTTTCAATTAAATAGGTGAGGCTCCTTCTCACGGGATCCCCTTCCCAGCACATCTTAGTGACGTAATTACTTTCCATCTACTCACCCCCTCACCCATCCCCGGCTGGTCTTACAGCACACGTGCGTTCCCTCACAAGGGGCGTTAATGGGGCCACGATTCATTCATAAAATATTAGGAAGCACTTTGCCAAACCATGGTAATAGCCCCAATTTCCACCCCGGGTCTTGGTAGTTTAATGGCAGCTCAAATAATAAATTGCTTTAATGTCTTATTCAAGGTTTTACAGAGACTGAAAATGTCAGCTCTAGAATTAGAGATTCCCGCATCCTACCCTCATCTTACAGATGGGGTATCTGAGCCCCCCTTCACCCGAGGTGGGGTGACCCAGAAAGCTGGGACCAGGGCCACCCTCCTGGGTCGCTAGGCCACCTCACTGCTGCCAGGCCACACTCCCTCGGGGAAAACACCATTAATCAGCGGGGGATTTGTTTGGGTCAGCAAACCGGGCACTTTTGACCACAAGCTGACATCTGAGTGGGCTCCCTGTTTAGAATTAGCCGGAGAGGGAGGCTGGAGTGGGTGGTTTAGGGAAGAAAAAAAGAAACAGCTGAAAAGTTATTCTTCTCCATGTCCACCTACCTCCAAGCTCTTCCAATCACCTGCAGGATGACAAGGTCTGGGATTCACAGCATCTCTCTGGTGGGCCATGCGTACAAAATGCCCTGAAGAGTCCACATCGCCCAGGGCAGACTCTGCCCACCTCCCTGTCAACGGTCACCCAGGCACTAAACCTGTTCACTGCCATGCCCCGGCACTGCCCGCGTGCCCCTGGCTCTGTGGCCTCCCCGCGCTTTGGCCCCAGCACGGGCTCGGCCAGCACCCAGAGTGGGGACAAGTTAGTGACATGAGCCATGGCCCGTGGCAGATGGAGGGCAGGTACCTGACTCCTCCCATTGCAGGGGCATCTCCCGTAGTCCACAGGTGACCCACTCAGGAGTAGGTGTGAGCATCGCCCACTACCCTGTCTCACGGCCCCGCTTCTCCACCAGAACTTCTGGAATCCCCTCCCAAGTGCACGGCCGCACACAAAGCATTGAGCCCTCGTCTCAGAGCCGGCTCTGGGGACCCCACGAAGACAGCTGCCCAGCAGCCTGGTCCTTCTGTTAGGCCTCCCAGCACTGTCTTCTTCCGATGGTGACGCTGGGTCTCATAAGACAAGTCAGATCCCGTTCCCCAATGAAACATTTCACAACCGCTCTCAGATACGCCAGACCACTCCACCTGCCCTTCTTCCCTTGGCTCAAAATGCTGCTCCCCAATAGCTGAAACCCCCTACATTGTTAACTGCGTCTCCCAAGGTGTAGGAGAGCCATGGGCCTGGTTTACACTCCCTGCAAGAGTAGGCACTCCATGAGGGCAGAATCCTCCTCGTGTTGCATACAGTGTTTCTACTGAGGGGACCCAAGGTCACATTCTGGTTTTGGAACCTATTTTTCACTGTTGGCACAAAATCACAGAAACAATAGCAGCAGCATCAATAACAGTAATAATATAAAAGCTCATGGACATCCTTATTACGTGCCAGGCTCTGTTCCCACCTCAAAGTCAGTAAACCAAAGCCTTGTCCAGTCTTACCAGCTACACCCTGTTTGTCCACTCTTTGGACCCGAGTGCCACACATTCCCTTTCTCCATCTAACATTTCCCCTAGTGGGATGCAGCCACCCCCAACCTCTCTCCATCCCAAGTGCCTGATAGCCACATGTTTGATCTAAGTCCCCTTCATTCCATCTTGCGGGTCATGGATTAATTGTCTCCACATCAGCACCAAGGACAGATCCTCACCACCACCCCCTAGATCCCACCTGAGCTGGACCCGCAGCCCCCTGCGCTTAGACCTTGACCTCTTGTGCCCCCATCCTGCTCTCCACTTTAGGACCAGCTCTACAGACACTGGATGTCGAGTGTCAGGCTCGATAAACTTCAATGACTTAACACATGCTCATTTGCCAGACCTGGTCCCACAAAGCCTTATGGATACCAATCCATTTACTCTTTGTAACAATAGCTGTGTGGCAGGAACTATGATTACCCCAGTTTACAGATGGAGCCACAGCACGGAGAAGGGAAGTAACCTGTGGCCACATAGCCCGTCGGGCCAGCACTGAGGGAAGCACCCAGTCAAGCGGCCCAACCAGGCACTCGGCGCGGCCAGAGCCATGGTCTCAGTTCTCCAGGCTCTTATTTTATTAAATACATAAATAAAACGCGGTGAGGCCACGCACAGACCCAGGGTGAGAGGACACTGCGAACCACAGGCTTCGTTTTGTTGGCTTTTAATCAAGGATTTTGATTACTGTAATTCTGGGTTCCTGCAGGCCACGCAAACAATACAGCAAGTGCGGCCACATCCCAGAGCCTCTCAGAGCTCACAGAGCGCTTCTCCCCCAGATGGGAGTCTGACCCTCCCCCTCCCATAACCCTGGGGGAGGGGACGCAAGTACTTTATCTTCATTTTACGGATTAGGAGACGGAGGCTCCCAGAAGCTGAGTGATGTATCCACGATCACACACTCCAGAAGGGACAGCGAGAGGCAGGGTCTAAAGCCACAATGCTGGCATTCAGATTCCAAGACGCTGCCCCCTCTCCAGATCTTCCTCTGACTCCTCGCTTCTGCCCAAGCCAGAAGGAGTCGTGGTAGAGGGAAGGGGGCCATGTGTGAAGGGTGTGTGCACAGAGCAGGAGTGTGGAATCAGCTCCACGGAAAGAAGGGGGTGGGGGGAGTCTGTCTCCATGGTTACGCGGAACCTGAACAAAACATCACGCACAGATTATCGTAGCCTTGAGCACCGCCGCTCCGTCCTCCCGCAAGACAGCCTGAGAGCCTATTGCCAGGCCTCCCAACCTGCCTGCCCGCTCCTGAGAGCCTTTCCTTTATGCTATTCCCAATATTAAAGCTGGCACTTTATAAGAGCTAAATGTTTTCTAATTATTTACAGGTTCACCTTCACAGCAGCCCATGAGATAATGATTCAGCTGTGCATTTCTGTAATATTCTGCCCGCCTCCAAAAACTCAAATTGAGTTACCAAGATTATCTCATTGATCCTCCCACTTAAGGCTCTGTCAGATCCATAGAAAGCAGTTAGCTTCGCTTTCAGCTGACGCGCAGAGACACTGAGGCACAGATGGACAAAGACTGCTGCCGAAGGTTTACTGTAAACAGCGTGTGGGCCACAGAGAGCATTCTGGGTTCTTTTTTTTTTTTTTAACCCTAGAACAGGGAGATTAAATGAGTTTCCTCGTATTACGAATCTCAGTCACTGATGATGGCTATTGGCCAATTGCGTTAAGAAGGATTCTGAGGTTAGTTAAGGAAGTCCACCACAGGTAAGGAGGGGGTGGGGCTGGCCCTTGTGCTGCGCGTGTGCCAGTTCTTCCCATGACAGCTGTCAGCGTCCGTGGGAAGATACGTTGGTTCTCAACCAGGAGTGAGGGCATTTGACAATGCTTGGAGACGTCTAAATGGCCATTTTGACCCACTCAGGTGGGTGCTAATGGCACAGACGCTTCTAAGTGCCCTACAACACACAGGACAGCCCCCCACAACAAAGACGGATCTGATCTAAAACGTCAGTGGTACCAGGCGCCTGGGTGGCCCAGTCGGTTGGGCGACCGACTTCAGCTCAGGTCATGATCTCACAGCTTGTGAGTTCGAGCCCCGCGTCAGGCTCTGTGCTGACAGCTCAGAGCCTGGAGCCTGCTTCAGAGTCTGTGTCTCCCTCTCTCTGCTCCTCCCCTGCTTGCTCTATCTCTCAAAAATAAATAAACATTTTTTTAAAACTTTAAAATGTCAATAATGCCAACTTTGAGTAACTCTCAGCAGAACACACACACACGTACTAGTTTGGACATCTGTCCTTGGTCCTCAGCAGGTCAGATGTCAATACGAGTATCTATTACCTTAATATGCCCCCAAACAAAATTCCTGATTTTTCTCTCTTTCTCTCCGTTTTCTCAGCAAATGGCGTCACCCACCAGCCTCTCAGGTCAAAACCTCCAGGGTCACCCCTGACTCCTCCCCCTCCTTTGCTGGCCTCCCGGTCAGGTCTCGTTGCTTCTTCCTGCAAAACAACTCACAAGCCCATCACCCTCCCCGACGCCCACCCCTTCCAGCTCAAAATGACATCCTGTGTGGATCGTTCTGCAATCACCTACTCACCTCTTTCCCAGCCCCCGCACCCAGTTAGGGCCTGTGCACCTGCTGCTCCCCCTGCCTGACAGCTTCCCAGATCTTCACCGGGAGGCTCCATCCTGACAGTCGAGTCCCAGGGAAACATCGGCTCCTCAGAGAGGCCTCCCTCCCCGGACCTTCCTTTCACTGTGTTTCTCACTCTCAGAAACCATCGTATTTATTTATTTGTTGCCTTACCACCCTCCCCCCTTAAAAAGTATTAAAAGTTGATAAGCATAGAGACCTTGTCTTTTTTGTCACTAAATTCTCTTTACCAAAAACAGGCCCCAAAAACAAAATTTTTTAAAAAAGCACTTGGCATATAGTACACACTCAAAAAACTTCCTAATGAGTGAATGAATGAAATTTCAAGGATAGATATCCCAGCAAAGAAAAAGGAGAGGAAGACATCGCCCAGTACCCAGAACCAAGAACCTTCCATCCGCTGAGCTCTGGTCCTCTGGGCACTCAGGGCTCCTGCCCAGACTGGCCGCCCAGCATCTCCTGGAACCAGGTAAGAATGAACAAAACTCTCTTTTCCCACCAGTGTCCCCATCCCAGACCATCTCCCTATATTCCAAGTGCTTCCTCCAGACATGAAAGTAGCAAACCTGCTGGTGGACCCCAGGGCTGGGAGCTGTGGAAGAGACCTCAGCCTCTCAAGTTTACAACGTCCCTTCAGATGTTTGGTTGTTGTGGTCATTTTACTGATGGGCAAAATGAGGCACTGTGACGGTGAGTCACTTAGTCAAGGTCACACAGAGCTGATGCTGGGAGAATGCCTCCCAGGACAAAGACCCAGTGTCAGCCATCTTTTTTCTCCAGTACCTATCAGGATAAAGCACCTAATAAAATATTAATGTAAATCCAGAGCTTAGTAAATAGTCATGTGATGAATGAGTGAATGAACGGGTCATGATGCCAACTTATATGTTCTTGATTCTAAATCCAGTGGAGATATCTACCATGCTTTCTCCTCCTCTCTGTAAGACCTACACTCATCAGAAGATGGAGGGCTTCAAGGCTAAGACTAGTGGCAGCCTGGGGGTGTGTGATTTGTCCCCTCTTGGCCATCTGTCAGTCAAAACCTCAAAGAGGCACACAAAACAGTGAAATGTTGCAAGAGGGGCTAGAAATGGGGCCCTATTGGCAATGATCTCTTCTGGACCAAGAAAGTGTGTCCACGAGTCAACTTATCTTTGCAGCCAAGAAAGGAGACCGAAGGGTGCCACCACCCCTACACCCGTGACACTGCCAGTCTGGTAGAGGCAGCGCCTCCCCTCTGTGGCACATGAGTCACTTTCTGTGGAGACCAGGACCTTTCACCTCCAGCTCCTATCCATCCAGCAGCTGTGACTCCCAGTGAGGGTGCACGGCTGAGAGCCTGAGCCAAAAGGCAACAGGGCACTGCATCCAGACTTGCAAAGAAAACTGGGCAAAGATGGGAAGAGAGATGTAGGAAGGCTGTGCCTTGGGAAGTGAAGTTTTGCATCAGCTGTTTCTGTTAAGAAAGGTAATTCCTCTTTGCCATATTCAAAACTCCAGGAGGTGAGCAAGGGAGTCCAACTTAGCAGAGTCACAAAATATTTAAAAAATTTAAAAAACCCAAAAAAACAAAACAAAAAACAGGGGCACCTGCATGGCTCAGTCGGTCAAGCATCCAGCTCTTGATTTCTGCTCAGGTCACAATCTTGCAATTTGTGAGTTTAAGCCCCATGTTGGGCTCTGCGCTGACAGTACAGAGCTTGGGATTCTCTCTCTCCCTCTCTCTCTGCCCCTCCCTTCCTCATGTGCACTCAAGCTCATGTGCTTTGGCTCTCCCCCTCAAAAATAAATAAATAAACTTAAAAAAATAAAAATAAAAATCCCCCAAAACAGATATTGGCTTAGTGATATAAATGTCAGCCGTCAGGATCAATTAAGATCTTTCATTAGGTGAGGAGGAACTGAACAGCGTTCAGGTGCAAGTGAAAAAGATCAAAGAGAACCCGCCCTACATATGAGGAAACACATGGAGAATAATCACACACAGGGCACTGGGGACAATTCTACAACCTAAAAAGAGGAACGATGTACTCAAGATAGAACAGAGAAGCACCTCTTTGAAAGCACTCATTAAAGGAAGCACGGATAATTCATGAAAACATTCCTCTGTGTCCCTAAGAAAACTCCATAGCCAAGGCTCAGGAGACTGGAGGGTAAGACAACCGATTTCATTGAGAAGAGCTGCCCGGAAGGCAGTCCAGGGGAAATGGGGGCCACGTGAGGACGGGAAAGACTGTGAGTTACCATAGATACAAAGGCAGGGGTGAAGTACCCGTCAGAATCAGTGAAGGGCAGACCCAGCCCTGCAGAACACTGAACGGGCAGGTGCAGAGCGATAGTAACACCAAGCTCAAGACACTTAAACCTCCACCAAAGAGAAGACGTTTCGACATGACATCAAGAGACTCAACTTGAGAGGCAGAGATTTTTCTTTTTTGTGTGTCTCTGATCCTCTGAGCTGGAACTGAAATTAGGTCCTCAAGCCTTCTCTTGCCTTGGTGGAGGCACATTTACCACCCTTCAAGCAGAATTAGGCTGGGGTGCAGGGGACAGAAAGCAAAGTGCCCTCAGAGCTGCTCTAGCACTGTCTCACCTTGATCACGAGAGTAGAAAAGTATCAAGGATTTGGGGCTTGGAGACCTCTCTCCCGAGCATTCAGAGATACAAAACCCAGCGAACAAACTATCTAAATTATTTTGGAATGCAAAAGAATGATCCCGAGACAGGACTTGAAGCTTCCGGTCCAGCATGTAAGAAGCCTGGGAGTCCCCGATCTGTCCTTATAAGAGGTCAAAATCTGAGCAATCAACAACTCTTCTTGTTCCCGAAGAGAACTGAGGTCCCAGGGCAAACTGCTACCTCCGAAACTGGAGAGACAGCCAGATATAGAGAATTCAACCTGCCGGAGCAGAAATCACCACGGAAAGCCCCCAGGGTGGGGACTCCAGACCCGGAACTGATGAGCTGCTGGAGGACAAATCCAGGGGGAATCCCACCATCAGGGCCCCCATACTTCTGTGGGTTTTACCTGCAGGTCCTCACAATGAATATTAGATAAACATCCTCTCATGCTTCCAGCAAGGGGAATGGGAAAGCAACTATTTTGAAATAGACCAGAGCATTCTGTTCTTCTTAACAAGTCTCTTGCCCTCCAGAAAAACCAGTTAACCAAATCCTACCCTGCTGGGGTATTCTCAGAGCCTAACTGACCTGGAGGAAGGCAAATACTCAACCCAAGCCTGCTCTAGCTATCCCATGCCACCTAACAGAGGAGGGGACTAGGAAGCATATGTGCAGTCACAGCCCAGAGCACAGGTTCACTAAAAACTGACACCTAATCAGAGGACCATCAAATACTTGTCTTCCCCCCACCCCAGCTCACCATCACTAAAGACCTGTTTACAGCAGTTCCTTTGACCCAATGTATCATGTCCAATTATTAGGAAAATAATTACCAGGCATACTCCAAGGCAAAAACAAAAACAAAAACATAACTTGAAGAGACAGGGAAAGCATCAGAACCAGACTCAGAAATGGCACATCTGTTGGGACTATGAGACCAAGAACTGAAAACAACTATGATGAACATGTTAAGGGCTTTAATGGATAAAGTAGACAGCATGTAAGAACAGATGGGCAATATAAGTGGAAAACAAAGAACCAAAAAGAAATGCCAGAGATCAAAAACACTGTGACAGAAATAAGGAACGCCTTTTTTTGAGAGAGAGGGAGACAGACAGACAGACAAAAAGAGAGAGAGAACACACGAGGCTGGGGTACAGAAGGACAGAAAGAAATACAAGAAGGCTCCATGCTCCAATGAGAAAGAATGAAATTTGGCCATTTGTAGGAAAGTGGATGGGCCTCGAGGGTGTCATGCTAAGCGAAATAAGTCAGGCAGAGAAGGACGGATACCATATGTTTGCACTCATAGGTCTAACAGGAGAACAGGAGAAACCTAATGGAGGACCAGGGGGAGGAGAAGAGGGAAAGAGAGTTGGAGAGAGAGAGAGAAATGCAAAACTTGAGAGACTATTGAATGCTGAAAATGAACCATGGACTGAAGGGGGAGGAGGAGGGAGGGAAGGTGGTGATGGTCATGGTGGGGGGCACTTGTGGGAGGAGAAGCACTGGGTGTATTATGGAAACCAATTTGAAAATAAACTATTTAAAAAAAAAAAGAAGGCTCCATGCTCATCACAGAGTCTGATATGGGGCTCAGTCTCATGACCCTGGGACCATGACCTGAGCTGAAATCAAGAGTCAGGCTCTCAACTGACTGAGCCACCCAGGCGCCCAGGAATGCCTTTGGTAAACTAATGAACAGACTGGACATGGCAAAGGAGAGAATCTCCTTAGCTCGAGGACACATCAATAGAAACCTCCAAAACTAAAAAGCAAGGAGGAAGAAAAAGACAGGAAAAAAAGGTAGAACAGAATATTCAAGGACAGTGGGACAAGTATAAAAGGTGTAACATATGTGTGATGGGAATACCAGGAGGGGACAAAAGAGAGGAAACAATAATGTCTGAAACAATAATAACTGAGAATTTCCCAAATTAATGTCAGACACCAAACTACAGGTGCAGGAACCTCAGGGAACACCAAGCAGGGTAGATTCCAAAAGAACAAGACAAGAAAAGAACATTAAAATTACAAGAGAGAAAATAATAGAAATAGAGGTCAAAGAACAAAAACCAATCCCATAAATAAGTGGAATTCTTGAAGCAAAGCTTGGAACAAATGAAACAGTAGAAAAAATTGAAAACAATAATACAAATCAAGTTATGTAAGCTGGTCACAACAGCTATCAGACAATTAGAAAAAAATCAACATTTATAAATTCCATGATGAAATTCTCTATATTGTGGATAAATGAGGGAAAAATTATACAAGAATTTGGTGGGGTGGGAGGGGAGAATGTTGCCTACAAAGGAAAAATTAGGCTGACTTTAGACATCTCTTCTTCAACACCAGATCCCAGAAAGCATAGAGTGAGGCCCACAGGATGCTGAGGGAAAAGATTTTAAATCTGTGGATTCTATACCCAGCCATAGTATCATCCATATCCAAAGACCAAGGAAAGCTGTTCTTAGTGTTTGTTTGTTCTTGTTTGTTTTTTTTAAGAGCTAAGAAGTAGATCATGTGCGTTGAGGACCAAGCCAACCCCTCCACATCTACAAAACTCTGATCCTGTTACCTCTCCCACTTTCCCCCACACCACTCTTCCTGGCTCTCCCACTTTCCCCCACACCACTCTTCCTGGCTCACTATACTCCAGCCACCCCTGTCTGCTTTCTACCCACTCTCCGCACTCTGTCCCTACACAGAGCCTCTGCACATGCCATGCCTCCATCTTCCCATGGCTCACTTCCTCTCACTCTTGAAGTCTCAACTACATGTCTCTCCTCTGAGGGGATGGGTTTTCTTCCTTGTGTATTATTCACACACACTCACACATGAGGACACACACACATGCACACACATACACACAACTAGAAGTTCCATGAAGACAGGAACCTACCTAGATTATATCCCCGCATCTAGCATAGCATCTAGCATGGACCCAGCACACCACTGGTGGCTGTCACACCTTACATTCAAATCCCTTCCACATATGAACAAAAACAGAGGGAAAAGTAAACTAAAGAGACTTGTAATTAACACTGAAGCCAGGTAAGCAAAAGACCACCCTGCTAGTGTTGTTACAAATAAGAGTAAAAAACAGATTTTGAAAAAAAGAAAGGCACTATTTGCTGTATCACTCCGCATCGTTATCAGAGAAATAGGAGTCCAAGTATTAAAAACAGAATTAACAGTCGTGTGCACATATTTTGAAGTCAATGGTAAAGAAAAAAAGAAGCAAAACCTAACCTATATAGTAAAAGACCAAGAAAACAGACTAAAAAATTGGAAGTATTCAACAATAAAAAAGAGAGAGAAATGAGATCAAATGTGTTTATAAATGTTGTTCAGTTAAGAGGCTCCATTTGTAGCAGAGGACGGAATCTAACTAGACTGCTCTTGCCAGCCATGCACCTAAAGAAAGACATGGGGAGCTGAAATGAAGAGGCTGGGAACAGACACATCAAGGGGACACAAACAAAACGAGGCTGAGATAGCAATATTAAAATATGAAAACTGAGAATCCAAAGCAGAAAGCATTCGCTAGGGAAAAAGAGTCATTTTATCTTGACAAAAGATAAAATCCACAGTCTCACAATGAAAGTATAACTGTCACAAACTGTTTTGTGATGAATAACAGAGAATCAAACTTTATAAAAACAAAAACGATCCGAAACACAAGAGAAAATGGGAAGGATTCTGTGGAAGGGATATGTTTTCACGCATAAGTGGAACAGGAGAAACTTAACAGAGGACCGTGGGGGAGGGGAGGGGGGGTAGTTGGGGAGAGGGAGGGAGGCAAATCATGAGCGACTCTTGAACACTGAGAACAAACTGAGGGCTGATGGGGGTGGGAGAGGGAAAGGGGGTGATGGGCATGGAGGAGGGCACTTGTGGGGATGAGCACTGGGTGTTACATGGAAACCAACTGGACAATAAACTATGAAAGAAAAAAAATTTTAATTCTATGGAAGGAAAGACTTTGACCTACTGGATTCAGCTTTTGACAGAGCAAGAGAGCCAAGAGAAATAAATAAGACCGTCCTTGAATAATATTATTTATAAAGGTGCTTTACCCTATGCATGGGGAACATCCCTGCCTTTTCAGGGACATTTACCAAAGAAAATTTTTAAAAATATGAAGCAGAAATTTCACAGGCCACGTTCTCTATTATTCAGTAAAACTAGAAATCGATGCCAACATTTTAAGCAAGTAAGACAAAGCGCTGGGAACCCTTCAAGGCTCTACTAAATTATTCTTGGATGATTCTGAAGTTTCAGAACGGTTAGAGACAAAGTTCAGAATTTTTCGAAAATCGTTACAAGGAGAGCACTGCACTTTGAGACTCAGAAGACAGGACCAAAGTGAGGCTCAGAGGCAAACTCATAGCATTAAATGCACTAACTTGTAACTATAGAAACAAAGTCTGCAACTCAAATACTTGAAAATGCTAACAGAAGAAACCTCAAAAAGCTAAGTCAAAGGAAAACAGGCCGTATTCAAAAATGTAAACAGTATTGATAAATACAGGAGAACGGATTCTTAACCATAGGCAGGGAGGAGGGGAGGAGGGGAGGGAACAGGAAACAGCCTAGCAAGACCTGGGCTGGAAAAAGGGGGAACAAATTATCAGGGCTTCCACGTGACATCTCAGCACAGATCCCCTGTAAAGACTGCAAGCCAGGCTGAATGCTCTGGAAGGTCGGAAAAGCAATTTCCACCAGGGCCCCTATCATACTCGGCAGACTCCAGCAAGAAAAACATGAGAAAGAGAGGAAACACAAATACACAGGATTCCAAGTACAGAAAGGAAACTGATCAAAGGGAAACTTTTCCTTCTAATCATGAGAAAATACTGTGCTAAGGTTTATGCATGTAAGTTCAAAACTCTTTTTTTTAATGTTTTTAATTTAATTTTGAGAGACAGAGAGAGAGAGAGCGTGAGCAGGGGAGGGTCAGAGAGAGAGGGAGACACAGAACCTGAAGCAGGCTCCAGGCTCTGAGCTGTCAGCACAGAGCCCAACTCAGGGCTCGAACCCACAAACCGGGAGATGATGAACTGAGCCGAAGCCAGACGCTCAACCAACTGAGCCACCCAGTCGCCCCTCAAAACTCTTGATGAATAAATTATTTTCCCAGAAAACACAACTCACAGAAAATTTACTGGGTAAATAGAAAACTGAGGGGAGGGGCGCCTGGGGGGCTCAGGTCATGATCTCATGGTTCCTGAGTTCAAGCCCCACATCAGACTTTCTACTGTCAGTGCAGAACCCGCTTGGGATCCTCTGTCCCTCTCTCTCTGCCCCTCCCCACTCACTTGTGCACACACTCTCTCTTTCTCTGTCTCTGTCTCTCTCTCTCTCTGTCTCTCAAGAATAAATAAACATTAAAAAAAGAGAGAGAGAGAGGAGTGCCTCAGTGGCACAGTCAGTTAAGCGTCTGACTCTTGGTCTCAGCTCAGGTCATGATCTCATGGTTTGTGAGTTCAAGCCCTGAGTCAGGCTCTGTGCTGACAGTGCAGAGCCTGCCTAGGATTCTGTCTCTCCTTCCCTCTGCCCCTCCCCGATGTGCGCTCTTTTGTTCTCTCTCTCAAATAAATAAAACTGTTTTAAAAATGTTTTAATAAATAAAGAAAAGGAAAAAAAACCTGAGGTGACCCATCACTAAGGACAGACTAATTCTGCCTGGAATGCTACCCTCCCCCATTGCTGCCTCCCTCTGGTCACTGAGGTCTCACCTCAAATAGAAGTTTCCGTGACAGCCCATCAGAAACTCCACCTTGGGGGGCCTGGGGGGCTTTTTCAGTTGAGAGTCCGACTCTTGATCTCAGCTCAGGTCTTAATGTCATAGTCATGGGCGTTGGAAGTAGAGCCTACTTAAAAAATAAATGAGGAATACCTTGGTGGCTCAGTCTGTTAAGCATCTGACTTTGGCTCAGGTCATGATCTCACGGTTCGTGGGTTTGAGCCCCGCATCAGGCTCTGTGCTGACAGCTAGCTCAGAGACTGGAGCCTGTCTTCGGATTCTGTGTATGTGTGTCTCTCTCTCTTACTCTTTCCTGCTCACACTGTTTCTCTCTCTCTCTCTCTCTCTCTCTCTCTCTCTCTCTCTCTCTCTCTGTCTCTCAAAAATAAACATTAAAAAAATTTAAAAAGAAAAAACGCTACCCTCAAGTGCCACCTCATGATCCTATTTCATAGCACTTAACGTCTATATAAAATTACTAGATTATCTATTACTATTTTATTAACTTATCTAGTCTCTCTCCACTGGGATGTGAGCTCCTTGCGAGCAGGGACCTTATCCAACACATTCGCCAAGTATTCCTGGTGCTAGAGAGGAAGTGCTCAGTAAACAGGCTGAATGAATAAGTGAATGAATAATAAATGAATGAAGACCAAAGAAGACAAGAAAGCTTCCAGAAAATCCTTCCAAATAATCTCTTCTTACAAAGAAGGATAAGGGCGCCTGGGTGGCTGTTGGTTAAGCATCTGACTTTGGCTCACGTCATGATCTCACAGTCCATGGGTTCGAGCCCCGTGTCAGGCTCTGCGCTGACAGCTCAGAGCCTGGAACCTGCTTCAGATTCTGCGTCTCCCTCTCTCTCTGCACCTCCCCCACTCATTCTCCCTCTCTCTCTCTCTCTCTCTCTCTCTCTCAAAAATAAATAAAACATTTAAAAAAATGTAAATCTTTGAAGATGAGGAGAACTAGCCCGGAAAACACTTGAAGGTCCAGAACAACATGGCTGTAGGGGGCAGGGGGTCATGTATAGAAAGATGACCATGGGTCTCAAAATTCTACTCCACCACCTTTAAGGGGGAAATGAAAAGCAGGCTTGAAGTCACAGAGGTGTGTTGGGCTTGCACAAGCAAGAACACGTGTGGAAACAGCAAGTCGGCCTTCACTCCCGTCGGCCTCCACTCCCATCAGCCTTCACTCCCGTCGGCCTTCACTCCCGTCGGCCTCCACTCCCATCAGCCTTCACTCCCATAGGCCTCCACTCCTGCAGGGAGTCCAGTTGTTTCTTGAGTCCCAGGGTCATTCTGGCCTCAACCTGGGGCCACACGAGCTGGGATCACCAATAAACCCGTTCTCATCGTCTATCCCATCTCGGATGTCAGGTCCGTGGAGACAAGGCCTTTGTTTTGTGAAGGCGGGGACCTTAGGAGGGGCCCAGCGATCCTCAGTACAATGCGCAAATGTATACACAACCTCTCAGCGGTCGTCCTGCCCTAGAATGTGAGGTCCATGAGATCAAAAGCTTCCTCTATCCTGTGACCCGCTATCACCCCTGCACTTAAGACAAAACGTAGCATGTAGTAGGTGCTCACAAAAGTCAATGAAAGCATGAATGGGAAGCCAGAGACTTCCTTCAGACTAATTCCAACTATTTACTTGCTACCCATCCCAAGAAATGTGGCTTCTGTGGGGGGCGGGGAAGGGCTATTTTTAAATAACCATCCTTTGAAAAATGGAGCAGAGGTCATGAAGCGGAACGTCCAGATCTGCGGATCCTTAGGGGGTAACCGAGGACCAGTGATCAGAAGCCAGGGCCAAGGGGAGGAAGTCTGGGTCCGGGCACCAGCCCTGTAAGCGGTGGGGACATGGTGTCAAGGAGGTCCTTTCCCTGCAGAGACTAAGAGTCCTTGTCCATAAAACAGAGTCGATGTAGATCGTGATTCTCAGAGCAGGACCGTGTCACTGGGGCCATTGACGTCAATGAATGTCGTAGGGGGAGGGTGGTGCGGGGGTGAAGTGTTACGGAAAAAAATTAAGCTGAGTGGTAGAAAAGGGTGTGCTGGGAGTGGGGGGCGGGTCACAGGATGACCACACAAAAGGGGAAATTTTATTAAAGTGAGGGAGTGGGAATCCGGAAAAGAGTATTTGGACTGAGGAAACTGTAAGTACAAAGGCCCTGAGGCAGAGGCATGCCCGACGGTGTTTGTGCAAAAGCCCAGCAGAGGAAGCGAGGGAGAATGTACCAGGACCATAGGGACAACTTATGTCAGGTCTTGCAACAGCTGGAGGCCTTTGGCTTTTCCCTAGTGAGATGAGGCCATTGGAAGGACGTCACCCGATGTGTACAGGCCCCTGAGCAGACTGCAGGGGGCAAGGTGGGGCCAGGAAGGCCAGGGGGCGGTGGGGGGCTGGAGTCATCCAGGCAAGGGATGGTGCTGACTCAGTCTTGGCGGCAGAGAGAGGGCGAGAAATAGCTGGACCTTGGATGTGTTTTAAAAATACTTTTTGGTCTTTATTTTTGAAAGACAGGGAGAGAGCACAAGTTGGGGAGGGACAGAGAGAGAGGAAGACACAGAATCCGAAGCAGGCTCCAGGCTCTGAGCTGTCAGGACAGAGCCCAACGTGGGGCTTGAACCCACACAAACCACGAGATCATGGCCTGAGCCAAAGTCGGATGCCAAATGGACTGAGCCACCCAGGCACCCTTGAATGTGTTTTTAAAAGAAGTCAATAGGATTTGCTGATGGATTAGTTGGGTGTGTGTGTGTGTGTGTGTGTGTGTGTGTGTGTGTGTGTGTTGTCATTTGTTGAGATGGGGCCATCGTGGGGTGAAGGTGTGGTAGCCATTCCTGCGGCCACCAGTCTTCCCGGCTCCCCACTTCCTAGGCCCACGATAGGACGACAACCCTCCAGCCCCCAGGATGTTAGATGCGGCCGTGGGATTTGCTTTGCCCAAATGGCAGGTGCCACTTTGAGGCAGAAACCCATCGCCCTCTCTGGCCTCAGCAGCCACAGCCGCCTGGAGGTGGAGCCTGTTTTATCTGGGTCCCCCCTCACCCCGCTTTAGCACAGCATGAACCACGAAGCCCCCAGGCTCCTTGAACCTCCCTGATTTGCTGGTGGCTGCGGCAGCATGACCCAGCCTGCCCCCTGCTGGCGAGGGCAGGAAAGCAAGTGGTTGGTTTGGGGTTTGTTCGTTCCCTTCAAACCTCCAAGTGGAGGTATCCCCCGAACCATGACAACGAGACAGGTGTCCACCCCACCCACCTGTGCTCTGGGAAGGGTCTCTCTCCCTCTGTGCTTCTTCCAGGACCACCCGGAAGAGCTCTCACCAGGCAAGGCGGGGGGGGGGGGGGCGCGGGACAAGTCTGGGAGCTGAGGGAAGTGGGGGACAGGCGGGAGCAGGGAGTTAAGCCTCTCCCTCCCTTCTTCCAGAACTGGACTCTTGAACAGAGAGCACAGGGTGGAGAGGGGCCCTGGGGAGAAGCAAGGACAGATGGACGTGGACAGAGGGGAGTGCGGGATCCACAAGTGTGCCCCACAGGCAATGGGGCGCAGATCCAGCTGGCTGGCCGAGACGCCGCCTCCCACGTCCTGAGTTTCCTAGACTGTGAATGACTGATAAAAATAACTGAGGACAGTTTGGAGAGGCCAGGGAGCTGGGGTGAGCTGAAGCCACCCCACTGCCACCAACAGGACACAGGGGCTTGGGAGGAGACTGGGTGAGGGTCTTGCCTGGCTGCCTGCCTTCCCCACAAGCCCAGGGCCAAGGGCAGAAGGTCTGGAAGGGCCGCCCCGGGAAGAGCCGCACACCCCGCGGCTCCCGGAGAAGAGCAGAGAAAGAGCCACCAGGGCCCCTTCCTGCCGCCCCGAGCTGTCTCAGGCCCCCCCTGCTCTCCCCTCCAGCCCCTCAGGCCCGCTCCCCCCTTGTCATGTGGGTTTGTGCGCGCATGTCTGTGTCTGCGTGTGCATCTGTGCGTGTCCCCGTGTCCGTGTCTCTCTCCCTCTGTGTCCCTTTCTCTCACTCTGCCTCTCTCCACCCCACTCCGTCCTCCTGGCCCCACCCCGGTCCAGCAGTCTCCGTGGACTCACTCCCTGGGAGGCTGGGACACACACTGGACAAGGTCCCCACTGCCACTGGCGTCCCCCAGCTCTGCTCCCTGAAGCTGGAGTGCGGACGTGCCCCTCGGGTCCCCGCCAGCAGGGAAGGGGGCAGGCCCTGCATCCTGTAACCAAGTTACCCAAACAGCCCGGGCAGCTCGGGGCCGGGCCACCTCCCACACATTGCCCACATCGCCATCCAAGTACAGAGTGCAGCTCCCCTGTATCTGTTTGTGAAGCTGAGAGACTGTTTGGGGGCAGAGATAGCACGTCGATATCAACCAGGAACTCCCAGAAGGAACCAATCCAAGAACTTGGTACCCCATTACCCTCACTTTTCAGAAGCAGAAACTGAGGACTGTGCTTCCTCTGAAAAGTCGGAGGAGGAAACACTCCTTCTTGCCCCATTCTAAACCACCGTCTCCACCAGTATCCTCACCCAGGCCACATCTACCTTGGGATCTGCAAGATCCACAGGACAGGCCTGGGGAACCACAGGCGCTCCCCACAGGCGGAGAGGGCGGCCTGAACTCCCCCCACACTGCTCCCCCCCAACACCCACAGCCTGGCCCTCCTGGCACCCCCCAATGGTTCGTTTAGGTTTGAGCGTTTCCAAGGCAGCGTGCACATCCCCGGGGCGGTGACACACTGGGTGTCAGCTCTCCGAGCCAAAGGGATGTTGCCGCCTCCTCAGCACCGCTGCCTTTGGCTCCTGGGACACCACGGGGAGAGGCTGAGCCCCATCTCTGGGCTGCTCTGAGGTGCTCACTTTAGGAGGAGAGAGACACCTCGTAAAGACGCACAGACATAAACTAAAAGGTCATCTCCGCAAGCGGCACATGCCGGGAAGAGAAGCCTGGGCAGGAGATGGCAGCTAAGGCCGAGGCCTGAGGGGGGCGGGGGGGGGGGGGCTGTCGGCGGGCAGAGCAGAGACCTAGAGACACAGAGGATGGGGATTCCAAGGGAGGGAATGGCAAGCGCGAACCCGCTGAGGGAGGACATCAGCGAGGAGCAACCAGCAGGGCAGGGCGGAGTGAGGGAAGGTGGTCCCAGAAGACAAGAGAGCAGGAGGCAGGAGCTCTGGCTGGGGGCCGCACTCACCAGGCCCGCCTCGCCTCGGCTGGCTCAGACAACTGGTGCCCACCCCTGGGGAGCTGGTTACAAATACAGATTCCCAGACCTTGCCCCAGACCCACCAAGCCAAAAGTCCGCATTTTAACAAGCTCCCTAGAAGAAACTGGGGCATAGCAAAGTTGGGGACCTCCAGGTGGGTCAGAGGGAGGGGTCTCTGGGGATGGGCCAAGTGGTGTGTTTAGGGGATGCCTCTCACTGGGAAGCAGGCACGTGGTTGCTGGAGCCCCAGAGCCCCAAACAGTAAGGAACCTCTGGACTTGGGGTGTGTGGGAGGCTCAGTCCGTTGAGCACCTGACTCTCGATTTCAGCTCTGGTCATGATCTCACAGTTCATGAGTTCAAGCCCTGCATTGAGCTCTCTGCTGACAGCAGGGAGCCTGCTTGGGATCGTCTGTCTCCCTCTGTCTCTGCCCTTCTCCCTACTCCAAAATAAATAAACATTTAAAAAGGAGAAGAAGAAGAAGAAGAAGAAGAAGAAGAAGAAGAAGAAGAAGAAGAAGAAGAAGAAGAAGAAGAAGGGGAACGTCTGAATTCAAGCACAGCTGTAGTGTCTTGGCTAAAATACGTGCCTGGCCACAGACTCTTGTGTGGGGAGGGGGCATCTCTGCTCTCACCTGACCAGCATCAACTGCCCCTTTTACTAGGACCCATGCACGAGTCTGAGGAGCATCTGTGAAACCATGATCGCTGCCAAGGTCCCAAATCTTCACTGTCCTGTGCATCCATGCCCTTGACCATCATAACTCCGTAGCACCCCCCACAATGACTCTGGGCTCAGCCTTGTGACTTGCTTTGGCCAATGGGATGTAAGTAAACACAGAATACACAGAGGCTGGAGAAGCGCTCATGCAGCGTGGTGGCTCCAGCTTTCGGTTCTCCGACACGACCATGAGAACATGCCCGAGCGAGCCGGTTGAAGGATAAGAGGCCCAGTTGTCTCCAGCATCCAGGCCCACAGCCAGGGACCACCACACAGCCGTGAGCCCCACCTGGCCCCACCAAAATCGCTGAGCTACAGACTCTGAGTTAAGTGCCTGTGGCTGTACGTGCCTGAGGTTTTGTGATTGTTGTTACACAGCAAGAGCTAACAGCTACACTTGTCTCTCACTCTCAGACCACATGGTGTAAGCCCAATGGTCCTCATCTCGCGCCCCCAGTGTGTGACCATGTGGCTAAGGGTGAGAGTGGGGGACCGAGGCCCGGCCCACCCACACAACCCAGCCCCTTTGGCCACACTGATAGGATCAGGGGTGGGGGACACAGTCCAGGTGGTCCTCTGAGAACCAGTTCTGGGACTTTTGTTGGGGAAGGAAGATTTTCCATGGAAGTTCCTGAAAGGACAAGAGGTAAGGAAGCTCAAAGCTGTCAGGAGAGTCCACGTGAGATGACGCTAACCCAGAGGAGGGCTAAAAAGACACATTCTCAACAACCCTGCTTGACCAAGCTGCGCTACAGACCTGAGCTCTTCTTATGAGACTTTCTACTAAGAGGGACCACAGGGGCACCTGGGTGGCTCAGTGGGTAGAGCATGGGACTCTTGATCTCAGGGTTGTGAGTTTGAGCCCCATGTCAGGTATAGAGATTTAAAAAAAAAAGAGAGAAACAATGATTCCCTTGTTTTGCTTAAGACTGTATCATATGAGTTTCTCTTGCTCAGTGACTCCTGGAGTCCCAGTGAACAGGGATGACCCCCTTGGAAGGTCTGCCCAAGCTCCCTCCGTTCCCCTGGCCCCCAGTTCTGGTCCCCATGCCCCACAGGACTGGCTGTGTATCCTACACCCCCTACCCCCCACCCCATCCCAACACACAGCAGACTGGACCAGCCTTGGCCACCTGCACCATACCGTCCAATCAGATTCTCTCTCAGGAACGTGACCCAACAAACAAGGAATCAAATCATGTCACCAGGGAAGCTCTGCTCTAGAAAGCGCCAGCTGGCAAGAGGAGGGTCAGCTCGCCCCCTCAGGAGTGCTTGGTTCTTTGTGCCTGAATCGGTGCCCAAATGTTATCAAGATATTTCCTATAAAAACCTGGAGTTTTGACCAAATGGACAATGAGGCCCTAAGTCATCTGGGGCTCAGCAACTGCTCCTTAAGCTGAGGGAAATGCCCCCCAAGGCTCCCCACAGCCCCCACCACTTCCTCTCTTGGCCTTCTGGGCTGGCCCTGTGGGATTTTCGCTGGTGGGAGGACTCATCAACTCCCACCTCCAGGAGCCGGTGGCCTTGGCCCTGACCTGCCAGGCATGGTGGTTGCGTTTCCACCTGCACACTGTAGGGGGCAGCAGTTCCGACAAAACCCTCCTTTTTCATACTAGCTCGAGTGGACTTCTGTCATTGGGCACCAAAAGAGCTTAACCACCAGGCTCCTGCAGGCAACACAGAGGCCCGAGGTCATAGCACCCCCAAAAGATGGCTCTAAACCTGGTACCCCAGAATTCAAACAGGGCCAATGATCACACTGAGCCCCTCCAGCTCCTCACGGGGCCCCACGGAGCAGAACAGAAGAGGGGGTAGCGAAGAGTGTCTGACAAGTCCGTGGGGATAATAGGTTCAGAGGGCAGAGCCGGAGCCTCGCGCAGCACACAGGAGCTCAGAGAAGGTCCTGGAATCCCAAAGGCACTCAGCCATTGGTCACTAACCCCTTACTAAGGGCCAGTTCATCTCAGTCCCTGACTGTGGCCTTTATTCTGTGAAATGGACCAAGTCCTGCCTCCCTGGAGTTCCTTTGTGAGCAGGGGAGAGAGATAATGAAGAAGAAAAATGAGTGTGATATGTAGTGAGTAAAGCAACAATGACAGCAAGTGGGGGAGTAAGGCGGGAGGGAAGAGCAGGGGGCTGGCCGCGAGGTCAACGATTGAGAGGGCGTGGTCAGGGACAGCCTCAGGGGAAAGAGGATATTTGAGCCCAGACCCACCTGAGAAGGGAGGGAGCTCTGCAGACATCTGGGAGAAGGAGTCTGCAGGATAGCAGATGGCAGGAACAGCAAGTCCAAAGGCCCTGGGGCAGGAGGGTGTTGGCTTGTTCAAGGGCCAGCAAAGAGGCAAAGTGAAGAGGGTGGAGGCAGAGAGGCCATGTGGGCACCTCACGGCCGCCCTCAGGCCCTGGAAGTCATAGCCCCTGAATCTGAGTGAGAAGGACAGCACAGGGGGACCCTGCTCAGAGTGGGGAGGTGATCTGACTTGCAGTTTCACTGCTGGGTAGAAAGCAGATAGAGGAGTCTGAGGGCAGAAACAGGGAGCCTGGGGAGGGGCTACTGGCCTAGTCCAGGGGAGGGGAGCCACGGCAGAGCCAAAGGTCCTGGTCAGCAGGGGCTGGATCCCGAATGAAGAGCCAGTAGGACCCACCAGCAGACGAGGCAGGGATGTGAGAACAAGGGGCTCCAAGGGGGACCTCAGAGCTCAGGGCCTGAGCCCCGCAAGGTGGCGAGCCGTGTACCCAGAGGGGAGGTGGATGGGTGGGAAGGGGCAGCTCCCACTGCCGTAGGACCCCCGGACCCAGTGTTCCAGACCTGCCAGGCTTTTGAGGAAAGCCATACATCCAGATGTTTCTGTGAAGTGTCTCAATTTTCAAATGTTGGCAACTTGTTCAGAGACTGTAAACACTACAGGGCCAAACAAAACAGACGGACAGCTCAGAGGGGACCCGCGGGTCACGAGTCCGCAGGCTTCGACTGCCACGGGGCCGATTGCAGCCAGCGTGGTGACTGAGTGCTGGCGGGGCCTGTGTCATCGGCTCTAACTCCTGCAGGGCTCTAGTGAGGCAGCTGTTGTGGTCCCTGTGTCCCAGGCGAGGAAACTGAGGCCCAAAGAAGGCAAGCCCCTGACCAAGGCCACAAAGCAGGTGAGCAATGGTGTGGGGGCTGGAGCCCAGACTGTCTGTCCCTGAAGCCTGTCATCAAGGGGGGGTCCTGTTGCCTCCACCATCCAGACAAAAGCAAACAAACAAAAGCTTCATCTCACGCCTGAGGAAAGAAAAGACCAGAGAGTGAGGGAGTGTGACTTATCCAAAGTCACTCAGCAAGTTGGCCTCGGAGCCTGGACTTGAACCTGGGGCTCAGGACTCCTGCTGCCATGCTCTTCCCAACGGGGCCTGTTGGAGGAGTCCAGGGAGCCCGAACGAACTGGGCTGGTGGGGGTGTGGGGCAGCACAGCAGGTGAGAGCCAGGTTCTAGAACCTTCTGGCTGGGTGCACATCCCAGCTCTGCCACTTGGTAGCTGTGTGACCTTGAGCAAGTCACTTCATCTCTCTGTGCCCCAGAAAACAGAAGACGCTTAGAGCCAAAGAAAGAGCAGCAGCCCTCAAAACACCACCATTAAGCCCACAAATGTTTGCTGATCACCTGCCAGGGTTCTGAGCACTAAGGCACCAGCGGGGAACGACGCAGAGAAAGTCAACCGCCAGCTTCACGGAGCTGGTGGGCAACCCTGAGGAGGGGTCGGTGGCAAGTGCTAGAAGAAAACTCGAGCAAGAAACATGTGGGGCCGATCAGTTTTGCACTGAGGGCTCAGAGTAAGCTCAGCACTGACTCAAAGAAGTTTCCAGAACTAGTCTTGGGACCATCTAGGGAAAAGCATTTCAAG
Organism: Suricata suricatta; assembly: GCF_006229205.1. NCBI lineage: Eukaryota > Metazoa > Chordata > Mammalia > Carnivora > Herpestidae > Suricata > Suricata suricatta. Next base: position 20,505,245 of record NC_043707.1, read on the forward strand.
CAGAGGAAAGGACCAGTGCAAAGGGTCTGAGGCAGAGTGTGCCTGGTGTTGAAGGCGAGTGTGGCAGGAGTCAGTGATCACGAGGGGGTGGGGGGGAGCATGAGAGGAGCCCAGAGAAGTGGCACGGGTGGGGAGGGGCCACGGGAGGCCGTGGCTTTGACTCTGAGAGTGGGGCTGTCGGAGGGGCTGCACAAAGCGGGGGAAGGATCTGGCCATTACTGGGCTGGGTGGAGAGCAGACAGAGGGCTGAGGGGGGTCAGCGGTAGAAGCAGGGTGACGGCTGCAGAAGTCCACGGGACAGACGCAGGGGGGCTCTGACAGGGGGACAGCGCTCCGGAAGCAGCAAGGGGCACTCACACATCTAGCAGGCATGCGGCACCTTCCCGGCACTAGTTCACCCAATGTCCCCGCCTCCAACAAGTGCTACCACCCTGATGCCCAATCCGCAGGGCAGCCAACCGAGGCTCTTGCCCAAACCACACTGCCAACAGGAAACTCGAGAGCCTTCCATCTTTCACAAAAGAGAATGGGCATTTATCCACCCACCCCAGGGGAGAGAGTGGGTCTAGAGGCACAACAGCATCCTCCTCCTGACCTTGCCTGTCTCTGGCACCTCCTTCCAGTCATCCTGGCCAGCTCTCCTTGACCCTGCCCTGCCACCTCCTTAGTCTTCCTACTTAGTCACCTACTTCCTCAGGTTCAAGTATGGCGCCAGATGAAGTCCAACCTACCTGTGCTCCCGGCTGGCATGACCACACCCCCGCCCGCCCATCTCCCCTCCCCCAGTCACTATTTCTTTTCCAGACCTTTACTCTGCTGCCCCCACCCCCAGCACGCCTCCAGCTACAACCGGCTCAGCCCTTCTGAGCATCAAATCCGAGGAGAAATCCAATTTGCGTGAAGGGCTCGGGGTAATTCGGTGTCAAGGCCACGCTCCCTTTCTGTTTGTTGAAGGAGGTTGATGCTCCTTCTTGGAAGAAGGAGAAAAGCTTTCTTTGTGCCCAGTCTGGTGAAATTGTTGTCTGTTTAGGACAGCCTGCAGTTTTCTTTGTGAACGTGGTAGATTTTTTTTTTCATGTGGGTAAAAGGGCTTATTAGATTTCCCTGTGACTGCCCAGAGTGGGGAGAGGTTTTTCTGGGCACAGAAAGAAATTACCAAACAGGCGTGGGAGACCAAGGAGCAGTTTGCAGCTGCGACTCACGGAGAGGTCAGGATTTCGTGGTTGGTGTTTTCATTGGGGGGGGATGTAAAAAGGCTGGGAAGGAAGTTTGGACAAGAGGGAAGGAAGCTGGCCCTCAATGCCTCGGGGTGGGAGAGCTGGGGGCAGGATTTTGAAGGCGGGGGGGGGGCGCTTTTTTCTTCTTCGAGTAAAAAGTAAATTAAAAAAGGGTCACCGACTACAGAAGAAAGGTTGTCATAGCAACAAAAGTTTGAGGCCAGGTACTTCCTGACGTCCCTTCAGGACCACAGAGGTGGAGAGACGCAGGATTTGGGCAATGGTGCGATCCGTCAGGGAAGCCATCCAAGCTGGCTCAGACCTCCCAAATTTCTCACCGGCTCTGACAGGCTGATAACTATTTTCTGAGCTCTCGGGGAGGAAAACGGTGATTTTCTGGGAGGGGCGATCTCTGGCCAACAGCGATCAAGAGAAAATGGAAAGTTGTGGGTTTGTTTTGTCGGCCCCACAAACAAACCACCCATGTGTTTGTGAACAGAAGACTGGGGGTGAAGGTCTTGGGCTGAGTGCCCCCCCCCAAGGGTGCCTGAATCAGACCCCCCAAATGTATCATTCTCTTTCCTTATCACGTCACCCCGATCTCTGTCTGCCCCAGAGAAGACCATCCAGGCCCCCTCACCAGCTGGGGCGCCTGGGCAAAAAGCCTCTCTGAACTGCCAATTCCTCGTCTGAAAAGTGGGCACCCCAAAAGGTGCTGGTAAGGAGACGACACGATCCGGCAGGTGAGAAGTCTCCACAATGCCTGGTGTGCATGAAGGGCTCAATAAATGTAAGTTAACACGGCTTTAAATGATGTTCAACTAATCATTTTTAAAGCTGCTGGGGCTTAAACATCCTGTGTCAAGCCCTGGATGAGAGACAGAGAGGAGTCACATATGGGGAAATAACTACAAGCTTGGGGCTGCGACCTTCAGGGAAGAGGCCCAGCTGGGCGCTGAGGGCCAGGACACCCCACAGAGGCAGGCCGGACAACTCCGGAGACACCATATTGTAGCTTTAAGTACGCGCACAAGGAGGGGGCACAAAGGAGAAACTTGGTGGCAAGGCCAGGTGACAAAGAGGGTGCACTCCAAAAGGTGCCGCTATTCCCCAGGACAAGGCATTAGAAGGCCTCCGTGGAAGAAGTCAGGGAAAGCATAAAATGTTAGCCACGATGGCTTTTGAGGTTAATTTTTTTATCACACCCCAAAGTGAACACGGGAGTTCTGAGCGCGCACCGGAAGTGAGCCCTGATGGCGCAGGACCGGTGGGAGGTGGAGCCTTCTTCAAACACAGAGTGCCTGGCCAGCAGCTAGCTTCTCGCAGGTGGTCCCAGAAAAGTTGAGCGGGGCACCTCAGGGGCAAGGCACAGCAGACAGCACCCCCAGGAAACTTCCGGTTCACCATTCCAGGGCCTCATCCAACATTAACCCCACAAATGCGTATTGATGTCCTACTATGCACTGGGACACCTAACCAGCGGCTGGGGACGACAGCGAACCAGGCAGCCCTGCCCTGCTGGGCCCTCACAGTGACACCCTGTGGAGACGGGGGCGGGCGGGGCGCGAACGGGAAGCTAGTGACCAGAGGCAGGCTCCAGTAATTTTCAGGTCGTGCCAAACATGAGGAAGGAGAAAGGTGGTTGATGAGAGGCAAAATCAGGAAGACCCAGCCTCCCAAGGGGGTGGGGAGGTCTTCTCTCCAGGGTCTTCTGGAAAATCCCCCTGGGGAAGGGAGTTCCAGGCGGAGGCAGCAGCCTCCATGGGCTTATTTTACACCTTCTTCTCTCTGTCCTTTAGACAACCAGTCGGGCCAATGTCTGATTCAGGGCAAACTCTGCCGTCACCCAGCCCCATCTACATCTGAGAACACACATACACGACGTCCGCCCGAAGAGCTGTGCACGCACACACTTTTAACCTTGGGGAAAGAGGTCAATTCGCTCAAGAGGGTCCCCACGCCCGGGGTAGGGCAACATGGTCTGGGAGGTGCTCGCAGTGTGGCCCAGCACCCCTACACACACACACACACAGCCTCACTGCCCGTCTCAGGGGCCCTCGCTCCGCCCTGGCTGCCAGGGCGGACGCGGCAAGAGGTGCGGGGGGAAAAGGGAGCAGTTTGATCTGCCTTTTGAAAAGTCACCCCCACCCCCACCGCCAATTCTGATCGGAGCCGTCCCGCTTTCCCGCCGCCTCGCCCCCGCCCTCGCGTCGCATCCTCTCTCGGGAGG
>NC_043707.1:20508791-20530226 GCF_006229205.1 Suricata suricatta
GCCCGGAGCGCGAGTGCACCTCGGCGAGGAGCCGCTGGCGCCTGGCAGCGGCCACGGCGCAGGACGCGCGCCCCTCCGTGGGGAGACACCTGCAGGCGGCCGGCGACACTGTTCTGGCGCCCGCCTTAAGCAGGGAGAGGGGGCGCCCCAAGCCGGGCGCGGGCGGGGGACCCGGAGAGAAGGGACGCCCCCGAGGAGCCCGGCACCGGATTGGAGGGACTGAGAAGCAAGGAGAACGCCAGGCAAACGCGCGCTCGCAGAAAGAGGCTCCCCACGAGGAACGTGGGGCAGCAAAGCCGGCCAGGAGGGGGCATCCTACTCAAGACCCAGAGAGGCCCTGTCCTGGGGAGGCAAGGGCAGAGCGCGCCGGGTGCCCCAAGAGGGACAGGACCAGAAGAAGGGAGCCCCAAAGGCTCAGAGCTGCAAAGTTTTCTGCGTTTCCCAAAGCCAGGGAGCTTCAGGCTCGGACCTGGAGTCCCAGGGCCCAGCCGAAGGGGTGTCCCGCCAGGAATGCAGGGTTGTAGAGTCTTCTGGGCTTGTGCTTCCCAGGGGGCCGCAGACTGTGTAAGCCAACCGGAAAGGTTTCTCTGGCAGAATGAAGCTACAGTCACCTGGGCTCTATGGCATGTGGAACAGCAGGTGGCAAAGAAATGCCCCACACACGATGCCACGGGTTGTGTGTGACAAATGTGGCTTCCTCCTATGGACCATCCCCACTTGAGACCCTGAGCAGCATGACCCAAGGAGGTCTAGACACAAAGCTGTTGGAGTTGCTAAGTAAGGATGCCCAACAGAGGATGCCGACCCAGAAACTTCAAGGTTGGGGTCAGGGCAGAATGGTCAAGGATAGTAAACTGCCACTGCCACCAGGCAGTTCCCGGGCTTGACCAGCTGTGGGCTTTGAACAAGTCATTGCACCTTTCTGACGTTCTTGTGATGAGATCGTGCAAAAAAAAAAAAAAAAGCATTTGGCACCTAGTAGGTGCTCAGTAAGTGCTAGCCACTGTGATTAACATCTGAACCAAGAAACCAAGACCAGTGGACCAAATGTGCACACAGCTTTTCGGGATCTCTTGTGCAGTGGGATTGCCCATCTGTGAGCACCCTGATCCCCACCTCTGCTCTAAGATGACCTGAACTTCATTCACACCAGCAGCTTGCAGGGCCCAGATGCCCGGGGGTGTACAACAATTAATCACATGTTGATTGCAAGAGCTCATCTGAATTCTGCCCAAGCTGAAGACTGCTCCAATATCCCCCACCTTGCGGAATGGCCCGGCTTGCAGAATTCAAGGTTAACAGATTATGGATTGCCTTCCTCTGGTAGGTAAACCTGTGGTCTCTGTCAGCTGCTGCTACTCTGCCTGGGGGTGGGTGAGAGTAATGCGGGGCAATATCCCGGCAGGAACTGGTATGACCGATGGCCACGGGTCTCCAGGGATCGTGTTCATTAGATCCCTTTTCGAGGCATTCCCAGCTGTTTTGAGAGGGGGGACCTCCGTGCAATACTGATGGCGTGGAGGGTACCGGTTGACAGGGAAGATATATCATAGCCCCAAAGTTGCAAGGACTTCAGTATCCCTTTTAAATACGCATGCAATATTCAGCACAGAAGTGTCTGTACGCATTTGAAAATCAGTGCCTCGGATAGAGGCTTGTGACAACGGTTGGTGTGCGTGTGGCTAGGACTCAGTGACCTACAGGCTGGAAATTCTGTCCTGGGCATTCAAAGCCAGCAGATGCCAACTGAAATATGTCTTGGGGACCGTGCTGTTTTCAGAAATACCCAGGGGAAGCGCAGAGGGGTTTGAAATTTCCATCTAAGACACTCTCCCACTTGTTCATGATCCCCTGGGTGCTCAGAGCCGGGGAGAGAATAGAACGCGAACATTAATACCTACGGATGTGGGACACACAGGTGTTAAAAGCTAAGGAGACAAAGCAGGGAGGGGGATAGATGTGAGGGTAGCAGGTTGTGATTTTTAAAAAATTTTTTATGTTTATTTATTATTGAGACAGAGAAACAGAGCATGAGCAGGGGAGGGGCAGAGAGACAGGGAGACACAGAATCTGAAGCAGGCTCCAGGCTCTGAGCTGTCAGCACAGAGCCTGAAGTGGGGCTCAGTCTCACAAGCCGTGAGGTCATGACCTGAGCCGAAGGCGGACGCTTAACTGACTGAGCCACCCAGGCACCCCCAGGTTGTGATTTTAAATCAAGATTTCAAGGATACCCGATAGGAAAGGTGACATTGGAGCAAAGACTTAAAGGAGGGTGGGAGCAAGCCATGGGGATAGCCCAGGAAAGGAGGCTACAGGAAGAGGGAGCTGCCAGTGCAAAGGCCCTGAGGTAGGGCGATAACTCAGAGAGTAGCTGAGTGGATGGTTGGGGGGTGGAGAACAGCAGAAAACAAGATTGCAGAGGTGATGGGGGGAGGGTGAGAGATCATGGTCTGGGCGGCCTTTACGAGGACAATGGCATTTATCCCGAGTAGGGCGATGACATGCAGCTCTGAGCAGAGGGGAGACATGATCTGACCTACGGTATAACAGGACCTCTCTGGCTGCTGGGTTAAGGGGAGTGGAAACATAGAGACTATCAGGGGCTAGTAAGTAAACCCAGGCAAGGAAACACGAGTGGCTCAGCCCAGGTTGGTGGCAAAGAGGTTCAGGGTCCATTTTAAAAGCAGATACAGCAGATCACAACCAAGGATCAAACACAAGGTGTGAAAGACGACTCTCCGGCGTTTGGCAGGAGCTCCCACAAGGCCGGAGCTGCCCTTTGCTGAGACAGAAGGCCCTGGGAGAGGCAGATCTGGGACCACACAGGGAAGGTCAGAACTTCCGGATGATTCCACATCAGGCCTTATGCTCAAGGTCCAGACCATGACAACGGGTGTGGGTATTGCCACCTCATGTGCCTGCATGCCCTTCCAGAAATGAATGGAAAGTCAACCGGCCGTGCCTTGGAGAGGATGGGTATTTTCAAATAGCCATTAACAGCTGAAATCCCCTGGGCTGTGGCCAGGTGTCCAAGAAAATTGTCCTGACACTTGTTAAAGATGGTGAGGCATGCCTTCGTTCAAGGGGCCAGAGCAAGCGGGGGAGGGGGGGCCAGAGGGGAAGGGGGGGCCTGAGGGGAAAGAGGTGGGGCTCAACTCTGAGCATGATCAGGAGAAGAGGGGGTCTGTAGCCAAGCAGGTGGGGGTCCGTGGAGGGAAAAGCGCAGCTGGAAGGATCTGGCTAAACGCACTTTGCAAGACTTCTGCTGACAAGCCCAGGGGGAAAGATGTCCAGGGTAGGGCTGAGGAATTCGAGGGGGAGGGATTCTTGCTCAAGTGACCCAGTGGGCTTCTTGCTAAAAGGGGACTAAGCAGGCCAAGGACAGAGCCCGAGGTCAGGGCCTGGTTGGGAACTAGGATCAGAGGGGCCTGACCCTTCTTTGGTCAAGGAAGAGGTAAGGGCAGGGGTGAGGGCGGGTGGGATTTGCTCAGGGGGCCACAAATGTAGACCCAACATCCTGGTTCTCCTCTCTTGAGCCACCGCTGTAGGTCAAGGCCTCAGTCTGGCCCCTCTGCTTATCCTCCTCCTAGTAACCCCCTCCCCCCATTACCCAGCCCAGGATAAAGTCTAAAGGCTCCCCCAGGTCCTTCCAGATGGGCTCCAGCCTGCATCTCCAGCCCCTTTGTCGGCTCCTCCCACTGTCACCAACACCAAAACACTTTGCAGTTCTCACACCCGGTGCTCAGACCAGACTCTGGGTCTCTGCCTGCCCTCCGCCCCCTGCTGGAGTGCCCTTGCTCTCTTTTTCTGGGGTGTCCTTCAAAGCGCTGTTTACACATCACTCCCAGTAGAGCCCTGCACAGCCCTCCTCTGAGCTGTGAAGCCTGTGTCCACACCTGTCCCCCCGATAGGCCTGGGGACCCCTCAAGGTGACCCCCGCTGATGGCCTGCGGGCCAGTCTGGCCCATAAGCATGTCAAATTTTCCTGAGTTACCAACATTTCATAATCATGAGATTTCATATAAACACTTAGAGAGACTTCTAGCTTTTCTTTGCAAGATCAAATTATGTGCCCACACGGGGCCTCCATCTTTGCCTGGTAACCACTGGCAAAGGTCCCTGAACAGGGGGCCGTGGGGGGGTGGGCCACAGTCCCTCTGGGGCCATTTCATCCTCAGGAACACCTGTCTGGACCCGGGGTGGGGGGGGGGGGCGGGGGGCATTTGAATCTGAGAACTCGGAATCAACGCCCAAAACATTTTTGATAAAACCAATCCAGGGTGCTAAAAGTCAGGATGGTGGTTATACTTGGAGGTGGCATGGTGGCTGGGAGGGGCCACGTTGAGGGGGACCCTCCGGGCGCTACCCACACAGCTTACGTTCACTTTGTGGAAGCTCATCAAGCTTAACATAAGACACTTTTTTATATGCAATAAAATTAACCGCAAAAAAAAATGTTGCTATTCATAATGAAGTTATTACTTTTCAGGAAATATACATATGCCTCAAAGGGACATGACCCACTTGCGTTTTGCACCCCACTTTTACTTGGAGCCAGCTGAAACGAAAACATTTGGTAGCTTCTGGGTCTCCTACTTCCTGTGTCCTAAACCTTCAAATTAGAGCTTGGGAAACCCCAGCATCCCGGCCTCTGGGCCCTCCTGATGATGGCAAGGGATTAGTCAGTCAATTCACAATTATCGGTGAGGTTTTTTAAACATTGCTTCTCAAGGTATCCAAGCACAATACCCTCCTTCTTCCCCTGGGAAAGACACCAGTCCAGAGTTTCCTGAAAGCCTGACGCTCAGGGCGAGTGCAGAGAAGTCCCAGGGGGTGGGTTCTCCAGAGGAGAAAGGAACCAACTTCATTAATAGATCAACATGTTCTTGGAAACCATCTTAGCTCCCCCAACTACCGTTCAGGAAGAATTTCCTGGGTCCCCGCTCTGTGCCAGGCATTCAGTGAGCCAGACAAACTAGGTCCATGACTTCTTGGGGCTTCCGTTCTTGGAAAGAGACCATGATAAGTGAGGAAACTGGTGATAAACTTGGTAGTTGCACATGGCGGTATATGCAGAGGAGGAAAGGAAACAGGATGGAAGCGAGAGGGAGCAAGCAGGGGCCTCGCTAAGGAGGGGTACTTGAGCTGGAGAGAGTCAGATGTTCCAGATTGAGGGTGCAAGGTCTGAATTTTAATTCTGGCTCTGCCAAATCTGGGCCACACCTGTCTCTCGGAGCCTCTGGCTTCTCATCTGTAAGCACGGGTGGGGGAAGGGACCATCAGGATGCGCTGAGCACCGGGGATCCCGTGATACCCATGGAGCTGGAGCACGATGCATCCGGGGTCGTGTGTCTGGAAGGTTCCTGGGGGGGCTGGCCAGGGACTGAGGGGGGGAGGGGTCGTGGGAGGTGAGGCGTCTTGGAGATGTGCCAGGTTCACGCCACACACTGAAGCCCGCCCTGAGTGACGCGAAGGAATCCTCAACTTGGTACCCAGCTGCGTTTGCAGAGAACACGCCGGAAAAAAGCACATCTGCTCAAAAGAATTCTCAGAAACCACAGCGATGTTGTAACCAGCAAACCAGCCTCGGACAGGCCAGGGAAGATCTCAGTGGAATGGCACATTCTTGAATCGTCATAAAGGAGCCACTCGAATCAGAGCCCATGAACATTTATTTGGCACCAACTGCATGTCCGACACTTTGGCCAAAAAGATATCATTGAACCCTTCTGGAGTTCGTACTAGATTGCCTGGAGAAAACCGAGGCTCGGGAAGTAGCAGGGCAGGGGTCCGAATCCATCACGTGTCTCCCTGTCGTTTGCAGGTGAATCAAGTGTCAGCCCCACCGCCCCAGTGAGCCCTCCCTCCCTTGGTCACTCACCGGCTCTCCTTGTTCTCAGCACTCAGTGGGATTTTCCTCAGTCCCTAGGGTCTGCAGCTAGTTTGTTTTACGCCAGTACTGAGGAGGGATGACAGAAAGACTGGGGAGAAAACAGACGTTTTAAGGTGTCTCCTAGACCAGTACCTTCTGGGGCTTTTTTTTTTCTTTTTTTTTTTTTTTGAGTGGACCTTTCGAAGCTGTTGTTTGCTTCCCTCTGCTGCCCCCTAGGGGCTGGGAGCAGGACAGCCGACCTTGCTTTCGCTGGACCAGGGAGAAAGCCCCCTCACCAACCCACCAAAGAAGGAAAGGCCACCAGGGGAGAGTCCTGGGGAGGAGGGACCTGGGACTCTGTAAGTGATTAGCAGCAGAAGTCTTGAAGTGAGTATCGATATTTGTAAATTCCATAGTGATGCACAAATATATCATGAACAGTAAACGCATATATATAGTGTATATATATATATACACATATATATTTATTTACTTATTTATACATAAGCTAGAAAAAGTTAAAGGGCATAAAGACTAAACACTACTTTTAAGTGTTTCTATTTTATTTACGAACAGCGTAACACACCTTTTGGTTTTCATTCAAACATTCTTAATTTTTTTTTTTTTTTTTTTTTTTTTTTTTTTTACTACTGCTGGCGATGCACCTGTTTGTTTTTGAAAGGTGTGAGTTAACACTGCGGTAAGTCAAGGGTCGGGTTTTTTTTTTAAGTTTATTTCTTTTGAGAGAGAGAAAGCAACAGAGAACACGAGCAGGGGAGAGGCAGAGAGAGAGAGAGAGAGAGAGAGAGAGAGAGAGAGAGAGAGAGAGAGAGGGAGAGAGAGAGAGAGAGAGAGAGAGGATCCCAAACAGGCTCCGAGCTATCAGCGCAGAGCAAAACACAGGGCTCGAAGATCATGACTTGAGTGGAAATCAAGAGTCAGACGCTCAACAGATCGAGCCTCTGAGGCACCCCCAAGGGTCTGGTTTTATGTAGGGTTCTTTCCATATTTGATTTGAGTGGCTATTGAAGCTGAAAGCAAGGCTGAAATTTTGAGGTCTACAAAGATTTACAAATCCAAGTGGAAGACGTGCCTGTGGCTATGCTTTCTACATATCGATACAGCACTCACATTTTAGTCCCATTCACAAAACAGGGAACGATTTTTGGTGAAACTTGGCTAAGATATGTCCGTCTTCCTTGACATCCATCACTTGGTCTTGCAGATGAAGCAGCACATTCGTATTTGTGTGTTTTTAGCAAATAGATTCAAGTCTCCCTAAAACTTTTCTTTTTTTTTTTTATTTTAGAGAGAAAGAGAGCACAAGCAGGGAAAAGGGGCAGAGGAAGAGAGAGAGAGCGAGAGAATCTTAAGGCTCCACGTTCAGCACGAAGCCCGACACGGGGCTCCATCCCATGATCCTGAGATCGTGACCTGACTCAACCAAGAGTTGGATGCTCAACCTACGGAGCCGCCCAGGTGCTCCTAAAAGTTTTCTTTTGAAAGATTTTGGAATTGCTTGGAATATTCTGTTTTCCTGTTCTTAAAGCGTGCAGACTCCAAGAGTTTTTAAAGGAAACACACTTTCATTGCCTTTGGGCAACAAGAGCTCGGAACAATGGAACCGTTTCCAATCATCTGCTTTCAAAATGCTCTTTCCAACACCTGAGTTCTTCTCAAACAGCAATTAGTCTCTCGAATTGTTTAAAACTCACCTTCCTCTTGAAGGAGCAAATTAGGCACATTGTTTTGGGGGGGACAAAGAGCTGACAGTCACGTGTCACCCCAGAAGAGGTCAGCCTACATGGGCGTGGGCGCTTGTCTTTTTCCTGAAAGAAAAACATGAGACTCACCTTCAAGGCTCAGCAGCTGCTGCATGTCATCCTCAGGGTCGCTCCCCATCTTGTAACAAAGGATCACTGAGAAGTCGTCTGGGTAAATGTCTTGTTAGCAGTAATAAATAGGTGACAAATGTAACAATAGAAAATTGTTAGAAACAATAGAAAATACTGACTTCCTGTAAGCAGGCTCCCATCATGCATCACACCACAGCAACTCTCTGAAGCAGGGGCAGTTCTTACCCTCTGACAAACGAGGAAACTGAGGCACAGAAGTGGCGGAACTGGGAGAGGTCAACCAGAAAGCAAGCGTTCTTGGGACTTTGCTGTTGTGGCCATGATACATGATAAGTGTCACAAGGGAGACTGTTGGGGGGCAGGGGGAGCCCCCAGTGTGAGGACATGGAGCTCCCCCCACCATGCAGGAGACAATAGGAGCTTCTAGCAAACTGAAGTGCAGGCTGGTGGTGTCGGCACAGACTGTAAGGGATGCCTGAACCCCACACTCTGATGGCACATGAGGAGCACAGAACTTGCTGGAAAAGGGTGTGCACCGCTCATTTGCCTGTACTGCGGAGTTGCTGCCTTATTTTCCTCCTGTTTATAAGCAAGACACATCTTTTGGAACCTTTTATCTTTACCACACAATCTGTTAACAGGTTGCAGGTTAGCAGGTGCGCTCTCTCTCTCTCTCTCTCTCTCACACACACACACACACACACACACACACACACACACACACACACCTGCCTAACACTCCTTGGATGAGTTTCGTCTCCCAAACAGAAGAAAGAGAACATCTAGTAAATACCACATGGAGCACCCAAAGCTTTACACACACGACCTCATTCTCGGTGTCCTCAGATGCCCATTTATAGATGAGAAAACAGAAGGCTGAGAGAGAAGTGACCTCCCTGAGGTCAACGTCAGAGCTAAGGCTCAACGCCGAGTGTGTGACTCCAACTCCAGTGGCCCAGGATGCCTTGCGCTGGAAAGGGCCTCCCCAGGAACCTCTGAGGGGTCAACTCCATTCTGTGTGTTGGAAGATTTGGGACCAGAAAAGAAATGTGCTGAATTAAGAGGGTTTCTCTGAAAGAGGTGACGTCCGTGACACATGGAGGAAACAATGGAGCCCCTCTCAAGTTAAGGACATTATTGAGAGAAAATCTAGCCCTGGGTGGCACCCACCAGGGAACACTGGTCTCGCAAGGGACTCAGCTGGGCTTGGCGCAGTGAACCAAGGATGGGCACATAAGAGGGTGGGTTGGGGCTGGAAATCAAGGGGGCGGTAGTAAGTCGTCACAGTCTGCAATGTTGGTCTATAGGGGTCATGATCAGTGGGGGCGGAGGGAACTAAGTGGTTGTGACTTAGTGTAGACCTCCACACGTATATGGTAGCCGGGCTGCAGGACAGAGGATCTTGGCCCTGGGAGAAAGCAGAGCCTGCCTTCTTGGTGGCTTTGGAGACATACAGGGGCCTATCTTCCTGGGCTGCTTGCTCTGGCTCTGGTATTTCTTTTCGTATCTGCCGTACCTTGTGCCATGTCACTTTGGAGTGCCCCTCCCCTGTGGGCCTACTTCCCTGTCCTTTGACTTTGGATTTAGCCATGTGACTTGCTTTGCCAATTGTGTAAGGCGTAAGTATTGACAAGCCAGTTCCCAGGCGAGGCCTCAAGGTACCTTGCATGTTCCCACTCGCCCTCTGTCACTGCCATGATAAGAACACACCTGAGCTAGGCTGCTGGCCCCAGGAGGAGGCCCTTGACTGACAGCCCCCCATCCGACTTCCAGATAAGTGACCAAGCCCAGCCAAGGCCAACCGAGCTCCCTCCCTGACCCCAGCCTCGATCAGTCAGCCAACTGGCCCACAGATCCACATGAATCAACGAGTACTAAGGCATGAACTTGGGGGGTCATTTGTTATGGAGCATTTGGGAGCAAATGCTAACTGATACAGTGGAGATTTGTGTTCTCATTATTTCACACACTGCATGTTCAGTTTTGAATCAAGCTTTTTACATTTGAAATCATATCACAACCACTGCTCAATGTCATTAGAGGTTGTTAATAATAATAACAAATATTTCAGAACATTCCAGGCACTATGTTGAGCTGTTCGCATAGTTCATTTGCACAAAAATCCTATGGGTAGGCATTATTACTGTACCAATTTTACAGAAGAAGGGATTGAGGTTCAGAAGGGTTACATAACTAGCCTAGGGTCACACGGGAGATAAATGGCACCCTCAAGACTTCACATCTGAGGCCCCTACTGTACTCTACTGGACCCAGAATGTTTCACTGTATGGAAGTCCCACCATTGACTCAATCTCCTATTGTTCAACAATTAGGTGATTTCTAGTTTTTCTACAGAAACAATACTCTAATGCATAGCCCTTAATGTAATTCTTTGTCTATATGTGCTTCAATGTCTTAAAAGAAAATAAAATCTCAAAGTACATCCCCTGGGTGTTCTTGAACCACATGTAGGAGGGAAGTGTGTCACTTAGGGCTGGCTTAGACCATTTGAAGGGCACTCATTGACTCATACAATTGAAAAGCCCAGAGGGAGGTCTTGCTTCAGGTGTGGCTAGCAGCTCAAAGATGCCAAGGACTTGGGTCCTCTTCTGCCTTCTGGTTTACCTCTTAGCTTCACCCTTCTGTCCTTGGTGCCTCCTGGAAGTCCTCAGAATGGCCGCCTTGATTCCTGACCTCATATTTTCCCACCATATCAGCTCCTTCTCAGGAAGTGAGGAGATCTCTCTCTAGGAAGCCCCAGCACGAGGGTCCCGATGCCTCACCACAGATGGGGAGAGTGGGATGCTCTGACTGGCTTAAGCCAGTCCAGATGCACCCCTGATCTATGTGTGGGTCAGTCCCCACCCAAACGTCACAGCTGAAACTAAGAGGTGGCTACAGCTATCATCTAATACCATTTAACAAACTTGCAAAACTCAGCCGTGTAAAGTGGCGATTATGTGTCGCAATTCCAGGAGCTGGAATCAGGGCAGCCTTGGTCCTCTCTGCTGGCATCATTTACAGGCTGGAGTTTTCTGGTGGCTCGACTGGGGTTAGGGGGTCAATGAAGGCATCATTGGCACATCTGTCAGCTGGCACTGTGCCAATTGGGGGGCCTCAGCTCTCCTCTTCGGGAGCCCCCCAGGTGAAAGCTGCAAGACTTCTGGAGCTCTGTCCTCGGCACTCATGAGAGTCATTTCCGTGCATTCTATTGGTCAAAACACTTCCGCCCACCCCTCAGGGGAGGGCAAATAGACCCCACCCCTTGATGGGAGGGGCATGTTGCAAAGCGCCAGTGGGTCTGCAGACTGTCACCACTGCGAGGCAGAAGTGGGTGGCTCCTTCTGCCACAGATGCCGTGACAATCTCGGTGGGCAACAGCCCTGGAGACAGTGTTGGTGTCAAAAACAGGCATATTCCTGGGACCAGCGCCTGGGGATAATCTCTGAGATCAGGGCAGGCGGGGCTGGGATTACGTGTCTCCCTCACTAAATTGAGTCATGAAACTTTGATTAAGGGATAGTTTGTCAACGCCAAGAAAACAAGGCAATTCTGGGCAGCCTCATTAAGAGCAAATCCTTCTGGCCCCGAGCAGATGCCGAGTCTGGTGGGATTGTGAATGAGACGGTGCAGGCAGGAGGGGTTTGCCGAAGGACTGTCTAGCCTGCTAAGTGCGTGCGACTGCTTTCCCGGGCCCCAAAGATGCAGGCACAGAGGGACATCCATTTTCCCAAGGTGTCTGTGACAGAGGGCTGCCTCCTTGGCAAACATGACAGCTGCTTCCATCAGCTATTGGGAGAGGGGGAAGGTGGTGCCCAGCCACTTGTCTATCAACCGAGGAGAGTCACATGTGGCCTTGTCCCTTCAGGAAGCTGAACCTCATCGTCCGGCCCCCTTTGACTAGAGGTAACGGGGACCCAGAAGTCCCAGCTGGAAAGACACCCTCTGAGCCCCTCGCCCTCCACCCTGTGAATTTTTTTTTAATGTTTTATTTATTTTTGATACAGAGAGAGACAGAGCATGAAAGGGGGAGGGGCAGAGAGAGAAGGAACACAGAATTGGAAGCAGGCTCCAGGCTCTGAGCTAGCTTTTAGCACAGAGCCCAATGTGGGGCTCAAACCCACGAATGTGAGATCTGACCTGAGCCAAAGCCGGAGGCTTAACCGACTGAGCCACCCAGGCGCCCCCACCCTGTGAATTTTTTAATTTGAGCCAAGATTGTTTTTAAGTTTATTTATTTTAAGAAAGAGAGAGTGCAAGCAGGGGAGGGGCAGAGAGAGAGGGTGAGAGAGAATCCCAAGTAGGCTCCACACTGCAAACTATGAGATCATGACCTGAGCCAAAATCAAGAGTCAGACACTCAACCAACTGAGCCACCCAGGCACCCCAAGATTTTTTTTTTGAGCCCAGATTTTAAATCAGGAGATTTCATACAAAAAAATTGGAGTCTCCGGCAGAATTAGCTGGAGTTGAGTACTTGCCGGAAGGTGGGAGATGGTCTCTCCACCTTGCCACACTCCCCACCACCCCCATTTGTCCTACATCAGACCCTCTTCGCTCCTTACATTCCTGACCTAATCATCCCAACAGCCACTGACTGACTTTGCCACCCCTGGGTCAGAGTTTCGGCTCCTCTGTCCTCAGCTGTACCCAGATGGCCATCCCGGGGTCTGCCCTCCAGAATCCACAGCTCACCATCTGATCTGCAGGGAGGGCTGGAGGCCACCCTCTGCCTCCGCCATGGCTCCGGCCACCAAGGCCTGAGCCACCTGGGAACGACCTCCCCAGCCAGTCTGCAGGGCTGCAGAATTCAAGTCTGCCTGAGTTGTCAGGGGGCTCAGTGTGCACACGGCTTCATCGCGGTGTCCGGGCTACAACTCGACTGGATCACCCAGCCTCCTCCTCTGATGTTTCCTCAGTCCTTCAGCAAATACCCACCGAGCATCTGTACAGGAAGCGGCATGCGCCCAGTCCCGCCCACTTCCTGTTTGTGTTCCGCCCACCAGCTAAGAATGATTTTTACATTTTTAAACAGTTGGGGCGGAAAAAAAAATCAAAACGAGACTCTTTTGTGACACAGGAAAATTACATAAATTCAGATTGTTTGGCGTCCATAAATAAAGTTTTATTGGAAACCAGCCCTTTGGTTTTCGTATTGTCTGTGGCTGCCTTCACGCTCCGACGGCAGAGTTGGGTTGTTGCGAGAGAGACGCGTGGCCCGTGGAGCCTCAAGATGTTTGCTCTCCAGCCCTGTCCTGCTGCATCTCAGGCCCTATTCTGGACATTGGCCACGTGGAGGTGTTCCAGTGTCCTGGGGATGCCACAAGCCACTACCACAAATTGGGCGGCTTACAACACCAAATATGTGCTCTCTTACGGTTTTGGAGGACGGAAGTCTGAGATCATGGGGTCAAGAAGGCCACACTCCCTCCCAAGGCGCTAGGGGGGAGGACCCTTCCTTGACTCTTCCGGCCTCTGGTGGCTACGTGCTCCAATCTCTGCCACCCGCTGTCTCCTCCGTGGGTCTCCTATAAGGACTCTTGTCATTGGAATTAGGGCCACTGGCCAATCCAGGATGGGATGGTCTCATCTCAAGATCCCTCATTAAATTCTACCAGCGAAGACCTTTTTTCCAAATAAGGCCACATTCACAGTTTCTGGGCTGTGGACACATCTTTGGGGGACACCATTCAACCCACTACAAGTGGTTCTTTGCTTTCTAGAAGATTCTATTCCTTTGAAAGGAGGCTAATGACAACCCTTCTCTCTCAAAAATAAAAACAAGTAGAATAGGGGCGCCTGGGTGGGTCACTCGGTTTGGTGTCCGACTTCAGCTCAGGTCATGATCTCGTGGTTCATGGGTTCAAGCCCCACGTCGAGCTCTGTGCTGACAGCTCAGAGCCTGGAGCCTGCTTCAGATTGTGTCTCCCTCTCTCTCTGTCCCTCCCCTGCTAGTACTCTCTCTCTCTCTCTCTCTCTCTCTCTCAAAAATATATAAACATTAAAAAATAATAATAAAGGGGCACCTGGGTGGCTCAGTTGGTTAAGCGGCCGACTTCAGTTCAGGTCATGATCTCAGGCTTTATGAGTTCAATCCCCATGTTGGGCTCTGTGCTGACAGCTCAGAGCCTGGAGCCTGCTTCGGATTCTGTGTCTCCCTCTCTCTCTCTGCCCCTTCCCCGCTCATGCTGTTTCTCTCTGTCTCAGTAATAAACAAAACATTTAAAAATTAAAAAAAAATAAGTAGAAAAACAAGTCAAGTATTGATGGAAGGAAACACTGAGGCAGAGGAGAACAGACAGCAGGGAGGAGGTGGCTGTTTACACCCCTTTGAACAGAGATGGGGGTGGAGTGGAGGGTAGTGAGCCACGCAGATGTGGGGAGAGGGGCCAGCAGGTGCAGAGCCCCAAAGAGGAAGGAGGTTGGCACATGTGAGGTACAGCCGGGGGTCCCTGTGTGGCTGGAGGGGAGACAGCAAGGCAGGGAGAGGATTATAATTTTGGGAACCATCAGTTAAGGGACTACTGTGTCCCAGGTCCTTCCCCACATACCAAGCGGGACTAATTCCTACTGCAATTCTTTTCAAGTACCTGCGTCTCATGGGGACAATCTCAGTTCATTCCCGCATGGTCCCCTAACTCATGATTGACCTCCTCCCCCCATTATTTTGATACGTACACTAGAGTGGCTTGTAGGAGGTCACTTAGCCCATGGGCAGCATGGCGGTGACCCCAAGAGTTACTCCCGGACGTGGAGGCCCCCACCTCCTCACAGCCCTTCCTTGGGGGCTCGTCTTGAACCACAACTGGGTTTAACAGAAAGAAGCCTCGCCCAGATTACGGAGCTGACAGTGGAAGGCTTTGGCAGAGCTCAGGAGGAGGCTGGGCCCGTCGTGTCCTGCTTTGACTTTCAGGATCCATTATCACAGAAAACGGTCTTCACCCTGGGCGCTACAGTGGGCACACCTGTTCTGTGTGACCTGCGCTGAGCCACCAGGCTCACCACTCTCGGGGCCACCTCCCTGCCCCCTATTCCCTGTCTGGGGCCCGAGGGTCTCAGCTGCTTTTAGGCTGCCTGGGTTGGGGTGGGGGCACGGAGGTCTCAGCAAGGGCTGCTGAGAGGAAGGGCTGAGGCCCCTGGCAAGCAAGGTAGCTGGGGCAGGACATCAGCCCCCGCCTGGGCAGTGTTTGGGGGCTGGGGACCGCCATCTTGCTGACTTTCCATTACGGAAAATACTACAAAATACTACATATCAAAATACTACAATCAGTAATAGCCCATAAGACTCCCTCCCCCTTACCTTCTAAATTGTAGCCACACCAGCCTTCCTTCTATTTTCTACCAGGCCTAGCTGATTCCTGCCTCAGGACCTTTGCACAGCCGGTCCTCCTGCCTGAAGAACCTCCTCAGAGAAGCCCCTGCAGCCCCTGCAGGTCATCGACCCCATCACTGGCACCGTCTCCCTCCCTCACTTGGGCTCCGCCCATAAGGGCCACGCAGCCGCTCTTCTGGGGGAGCGGGGAGGCAGGTATGAGAGGGGCCGTGAGGAGCTCCTTCCAGAAGCCCTGTGCTTCCCGTGCAGGAGAGGGCTGCAGGCTCCCCCCACCCAGCCACGATTCCTTTCCTCAGATGCGGCAGGACATGGTGACGAGGGGCACGGGCTCCCATGTCAGACGCCCCCGAGCTGGCATCCTGGGTCCAGCACTTACGACCTCAGGCAGGTCACTTACCACCTCTGACTCAGTGTCCTCGCCTGTAAAGTGGGGCGTGGTCTCACTGAGGAGGTGGAGATTGATTAAGATAACAGGTAATTGGCGGCGAAGGTCCGGAACCGAGGACCTAAGGCGTCCTGGCAAGTACCCCACACTCTGAAGGGAAGGAGTCTCACTGAGAACTGCATGGACAGACCGAGGCTGCCCGGAGAGGCGCGGAAGGTGGCACGTGGTTGGCCAGCTGGATGGCGGCTTAGCTCCGCGGGCCCCGCTGGTGCCCCTCAAGAGAAGCCGCATGGGCAGGGAGCTCCCCCGGAGCCTGGGGAGGTGAGTAATGCATTTTTATTTTCGGCCCCTCTCCCCCTGAGTGGGGCGGAAGATGGGGGCGTGTACCAATTAACTGGGGCCACGATAATCCGGTATGACAAAGAGCCGCAGAATCGCAGTGCCTGCAACGACACGTTCATTTAGCTCAGGAACAGCAGCTCACCGGGGCTGGGTGATCTAGAAGGCGCTGGCCGAACAGCCCTGCTGATCTGCTCTGGACCCACTCGGCTCAGGGCGGTCTAGGCTGGGTTCCACAGGGCAGCTGGCTGGTGCTGGTGGGCCTTGGCTCTTCTCTGCGTGTCCTCCACCCCTCCTGGGGACCGGTGGGGCAGCCCAGGCCTACTCTTCCTGACAGTGGCAGACAAGGAGACAAGCATGGGGCCTCTGAGGGTCCAGGCTCAGAACAGACGCACTGCCGCTGTCACCTTACCCTGTAAGCCCAAACCCAGAGTCAATGGGTGGGAAATAAATCCCTCCTCTTCAGTGGAAGAGCCGCAAGTCACAGGCGAAGGGCCAGCAAGCATGGAGGGGGTGAGAACCGGGGTGACAGGGCTCCACTGCCCAGAGCTTGGCTCCTGGGATTTGGGGGTTCACCTGGGAAACGACATCCATGGCATTTCTGGCCCTGTGACTTTTTTTAACAGTTTATGTCAAATTGGTTTCCATGTAACACCCAGTGCTTCTCCCCACAAGTGCCCCCCACCATGACCAACACCCCCCTCCCTCCTTCCCCCTCCCGCTTCAGTCCATGGTTCGTTTTCAGTATTCAGTAGTCTCCCTTGATCTGTGTCCCTCACTCTCCCCCGTTCTCTTTCCCCCTTCCTCTCCCCATGGTCCCCTGCCAGGTCTCTCCTGTTAGACCATGAGTGCAAACATATGGTATCTGTCCTCTGCCTGACTTATTTCGCTTAGCATGACACCCTCGAGGTCCATCCACTTGGCCCTGTGACTTTTGAAGGTGAGAGGCCCATTGCAGGAATCCAGACCCACCATCAAGCTCTGCCTGAAGGCCTCAGGGCCTTTGCACTTTTTCCTCTGGGGCCCTCAGAAGGGTAGGTCAGGATTCCCACAGTCCGAACAGAAGTTAGAGGAGACATAGGCATCCCACAATCACGCGGGTGACCACAGAACTGCGGGCCGGTGCAGACTCCTGACCTGGACACAGTACTGGGGACTGAGCCCTGATGGGGGCCAGCTCAGAACTAGGGGGGACCCTGGGTGAGGCTGGCCTCTGCTCCATGGCTTATGTGGGACCCCATCTATAGGGACCTGAGTGCTTCCAACCCGGGAGGGCCGCGGGTGTGGCTGAGCCTGACAGGTGTGTACACACAAGTTGGGCTCTGGCTCAGAGGGAAGAAGGGAGAGAGAGGAGTCCCGAACTGAACCGGAGACAGAGATTTGAGAGCAAGCTGACCTGAGGCTTTCTACTGACGTGAGACGGTTCTGATGCCAACAGAAGGGCCAGAGGCAATGCCATCTGGCTGGCCTGTCACTCGCTACAGCACAGAGTACAGCGCCGGGCAAGTACAGAGACAGCAAGACTCACGGCACAGATGTGACGACGGCAGGCGACAGGCACGCTGCTTCCCGTGGACCAGCCGTGGTTCTGGGGCTTTAGACTTAGCAACGCCTTTTAGCAATTGTCGTGTTGTTATCTCCATTTTAAAGATGAGGAGACCAAGGCAGAGAGGTTCAGACACTTGCCCAAGGCCACACAGCAGGAATTAAGGAGCCTGGATGGGACCCTGGGTGGTTGGAATTCTGAGTCTGTATTTCTGCTGTCTCCTCTTTTTTTTTTTTTAATGTTTATTCATTTTTGAAGGAGAGAGAGACGAGTGTGAGCAGGGGAGGGGCAGAGAGAGAGAGGAAGACACAGAATCTGAAGCAGGCTCTAGGCTCTGAGCTGCCAGCACAGAGCCCAATGCAGGGCTTGAACCCAGGAGCCATGAGATTATGACCTGAGCCAAAGTCAGACACTTAACTGAGTCAGCCACCTAGGTGCCCCTGCTGTCTCCTCTTTTTAAAAAATGAAACAATTTCGGGGCATCTGGGTGGCTCAGTCAGTTAAGCATCTGACTTCAGCTCAGGTCACGATCTCACGGTTTGTGGATTCAAGCTCCACATCTATCGCTGTGCTGACAGCTTGGAGCCTGGAGCCTCCTTCTGATTCTTTGTCTCCCTCTCTCTGCCCCTTCCCTGCTCACACTCTGTCTCTCCCTCAAAATAAACAAACATTAAAAAAGGTTTTTTTTAATGAAACTATTTCATGTTCATACTTTAGGTGATCAAGAAACGTTAGCTCCCTGGCTGTTGCCTCCGATTGGCCTAAGCCACCACCACGGTCCCCATTGCCATGGTGACCCCTCCCAGGGATACACAGTGGCTCCATGGAGAGAAGTGAGCAGAGCTGGGCTCCCAGGCTCTAGCCCTGGCTGGCATGTCTGGCCCGGTCCCCTCTTGGGCCCCAGGCTCCCGAGCCAGGACACAAGGGCACTCAGGTCCCGCTCTCCCAGATGGGTGTGTGCACACACTTACGTGTGTGTGCATGTGTGTCCACATCACGAGCTGTCTCCCTAGAACAGGGCAGAAGGTCTGGGGGCAGGAGAAGTCACAGAGGAGCCCAGGAAAGCCCAGGGCCGGCCACTTCCAGGCAGAGGTGCTCGGGCGGCCCCCACCTACAACAGATGTGGCGAGAAAGGACGGCCCATCGGTCTCAGCTGAACCCCCAGCCATCCCTCCCTGGCTGCTGCAACCAGCCGACCCCAGGCTTCAGCGCCATGGGGACTACATTCCATCAGACCCAAAGAGCACTGTTTATTGAGCAACCACTGTGTCCCAGGTTCGAAGCCGAATACTCTACACCCATCGTCTCCCGTGGTCCCTCAACACCCCCAGGGAGGAACTCATACTAACTCTACAGACAAGGGCCGGGCACCAGAGAGCCCAAGTGATTCAGCCAAGGTCACACAGCCAGACAAACTGACTTGTGCTTAGAAGCCCAAGAGATAGAAATCAGCCTACCTACAGTATAGCATCGCTTTGAAACAGGAAATCTAATTCTGTGACTTAGTATTGTTTTTGTTTTTTATTTTTCTTTCCCCTCCCCAACACTCCCCCAAGTTTTATTGAGGTCTAATTCGACTTAGATGTTTTTATTTTGAATTTCTTAGGGGTGGGGTGTTGGCACTACACTTTTTCCAACACTTAAGGTCTGACCCTGCGATTAGTAAGCAGTAGCATTTGAACTTGAACCCAGCTCTGCCCAAGTCTGACTCTCGCCTCCTCGGTAAGGACAGACTCTGACTCCCACCAAGCTCCCAGACACCCACATCTCTGGCTGCCTCCTGAGGGGTCATGCCTGGCCACACTCACGGAGAGGCGGGTCTGGCTGTGGGAGGCCTAAGGAATGCAGAAAATCCAGAAATACTTGTGTGGCCATCTAGTGGGCGCAGGTCACCTTGCAGCCGCCCACTGTCTTTTAAGTAGGCTTTGTGTCTGGAGGAAATTCTCACGTTAGGAGTCTCGTCTCCCCAGTGTAGACAATTCTCAAACCCAGCCCTCCTTTCAAACCCAGATAAGCCTCTGTAGGATTCCAGTTCGGGAGTAAGTCAAGCCACTTTGCGGAGCAGAGTGTGCGGGGTAAAGGACATCAAGACGTGAGGGGCGGGCTGTAGGACTGACTGGCCGCTGGGGTGTCCCCCCTCAAGGTCCAAGCCTGATGAAGGATTCCCTGAGCAGCCTGCTGTCCTGATCAAGTCCCTCGGGGTAGCACCGAGAGGTGCGAGACCATTTGTAAATGGCCAAGAAGCACCTTTCCTTACGGAAGTGGATTCCCTTAGTTGCCCACAGTGTGAGCGGACAGCAGCAAAGCTGTCCAGGACTGACCCCTAAGCTCAGCTCCTGGGGAGGCTAAAATTGGGGGGAGGGAGAGGGCTGACGGATGGAAGGAGGGGCTGGGGGGACAGACGACACGGAGAGAGGCTGTCAGCATCTGTGAACCAGCAGCCCTACCCCCACGACCTACACCTGTCATCAAGTCAAAGCGGCACGAGCAAAGACCTGCATCTCAGCCCTCGGGAGCCACGTTGGTCGAGCTTCTCACTGGTGTCCATTGAGGACTTCCTGTGGGTGGCAGCCCGCATGTTATAGGACTGAGTCCACTGTAGATACGCAGGCCATCCCCATCTAATAGCAGCGTTCTGGTTGAAGGGTCTGAAGTCCAAAACGAGGGCTGGAAGTCTTTCCCGCAACCCCCCAGCCACATAAGCTGATCCCCCTGAAGCCACCTTGGCAGGAGGAGGGATGAAAGGGGAGACCTTCTGAGACAAGACAGTTTTGATGGGGAGTCTGACAAATCTACCATGGACAGCTGTGCAAGTTGTTCACTATCCAAGAAGGCCGGGCTGAGCGAGGAGATGGGCCCACCCTCCTCTCTCCCGGTGCAGAGCTGCACCTGCCGAGAGGAAGAGGTGCCTTTGAAATTCATACAAACCCTGTTTGGAGTCTGAACCTTCACTGAACGTTTGATCCAGAAGAGCCTGTTTTCATCTGGAGAGAATGTGTTCTGTTAAATCAGCACATTTTTTCAAAATACACTTTTCCTGCCACTAATCTTCCAGGGCAAAATGACATCCGTTATAGAAACAGGTGCGTTTTGTGCACATCCGACCGCTCAGAGTACGTTTTGTCCACCACTCGACACATGTGCGTAGGTGCGCACTCACGTAAAGCACGTGGCACACAGTAGGACGCCTCCTCCGTGTCTGGAAAGCAGGACTTGTGTTATATCCACACTTTGCTGTCACAGAGAAGACCCTCAATGAACTAAAAGACCGAACTGGTGAGCGATGCGTAAGCAGGACGCGTGTCTTTGAGTTGAGGGGGAGTCAGAGGCGCATCGTCGTAGTGAGGGGTGTCTACACAGCCGGCCTTCGTCCCACAGCCCCATCCGCATAGAGACGCCCAGCTCGGTGGGGCCCGAGTGCTCAGGGCCTCCCCCGACTGGATCGATCACAAGCCTCTCTAAAAGCTCCCAGGACCCAGCGGCGGGGCAGCAGGACTGGCCGGATCCGGAGCCTCGGGTCCTGGGCCCCCTCCTCACGCCCACTGGCTGCCTCTCCACGACTCCGGGAGAAGAGACGGCCCAGAAAGCGAAGGGGATGGGCCCAGACTCTCAGCTCGCTGCCCTTCCCGCCGCTTGGGCTCTGGAACCCCTCCCACTGCTCCACCCGCGGTGCCTCCACTCAGGTCTGTCACGAGGCAGAAAACGGGGTAAAGCAGCCATGCAGTGCCTCTGGCAGGGAACGGAGTAGGATCTGGAATCCTCCAGACTTGTGAGCCAGAGAGACCTCAAGTGGCCCCCAGTTTTGCCAGGGACTTGCTGTGTGGCCTCGGGCAAGTCACTTCTCTTCTCTGAACCTCAGTTTCGTCATCTGTGAGCATCTGCTCTGAAGGCTGGGGAATCCTAAGGGGTGGGTGGGCACCGGTAAAAGGCAAAGCTGGCTGCATCTGGGACAGGCAGGGACGGCCTGTCTCCGCTGTCTCTCCTGGCCTGGAGGAGGTGGGGACCATTTTTGGAAATGCCACAACACAGATCATTAAGGTGATAAAAGCCCCCCGAGCTTCCTGGGGCTCCTGGCTCCTCACCCAGGCGGGCTCGAGAGAGAAG
>NC_043707.1:20530326-20531553 GCF_006229205.1 Suricata suricatta
CCAGTTGAGGGGAGAGGTAAGGATGAGATACAGGAGAATATATCTGGGTTGCAAGAAGGTGAAAAAGTAAGGGAGAAAGGAGAAAGGAAAATAAGGAGTAAAAATTTAAAAGAATTAAGTAAAAAGAAAAAAGGTAATAATAACAAAGAAATAAGTATGAAAAAAATGAAGAAAAAAAATTTTTATATTAAAAAAAGCAGCAGCTCCCCCTCGTGGATAGGCATGGTTTGATGTGGTAGGTCTTGGAGGCTGCTCTCAGAGGCTCCGCCCTGGTGTCTATGGAGATTAGAATGGCGGCACACCAAGCTCCGCTAAACTAAGCACGGTAGGCCACTCTAATGAGTCCGATCTCCTTGGGCCGCAGTTGAGCCAATTTGTATTTTCCAGGCCCGCCTCGGTTCAAAGTTCCAGTCCGTGCATGTTTGTGCTATCACAGATGAAATGTATTTGTTTTGGTGGCTGGCTTCTTAGGGGGAGGAATCAGTTTGTCATGGTTCAGGCAGGGATTTCAGCTGCCCCTGCCTGAGGCGAAATGAGCAGCAGGAGGTGAAGTGCGCACCTTCACAGACTCACTTTCCGAGTCCCCACCCCCAGCCAGGATCACGATTGCAATGGGGGAAAGAAAAAAAAAATTGAGTCTCTCTTGGCTTCCGATACGTGTTGCTCAAGATGCTGTGCGCTGCTGGAAATGAGCTGGGAGCTCCTGCAGCCTAGGCGCGCGCCCAGGCCTCCACCCGCCGCTGACTCCCTGTCGGGGGTCGTGTAGGTGTGGGCCCTATTTTTTCCTGTGGGCACCCAGGATTCGGGATTCGCGCAGCCAGTGCAGGGGGCGAGATGCGCCGTGGGAATGCGGTGCGTGGTCCCGTTCCCAAAACCAAGTTCGAAGCGCGCACCCCTGGGGCAGCCGCAGCCGCGGCCGCTTCGCAGTGCGAAGCGCAAGCCCCTGGCGCAGCTGCAGCCGCTGCTGATTCCCCGCTGAGATGGCTTAGGGCTGGAAGCTGTTCCTTCCCTTGCACCACCCGGGTTTGGGATTCCGGCTACCCAGTAGTTATCTATGGAGTGGGTTTCTCTCTCCAAGTGCCGCCAAGCGTTCTTTACCTCTTCCCCAGAGACAGTACTATGAGCATGTTCAGACTCTCTGTCTCTTCCCTTTGTCTCTCGGGCTCTGCGCACTTGCCCCGCGTTGGGCTGGGGCTCCTGCCTCCCCTGCACGTCCCGGGCTGGCCG
>NC_043707.1:20531653-20566264 GCF_006229205.1 Suricata suricatta
GTTTCATTTAAATAACTTTTCAACCACCCCAGGCAGGCACCCAACTTGGCCTCCACAAGAGCGTCCGGTGCCCTTCAGGGCCATGAGGCTCTGAGTCAGCTTCTGGCCCACCCCGCACAAAGCCCTCAGCCCGATGTGGGAGGCTGCACAACCTGTGCTCTCAACCACGGCACCCCACCGACCCCAGGGCTGGAGTCAATTAATTAACGTGGAATTTTAAAGATGTTTCCAGTGATGCAAGCCGGGAAGAGCGGAAAAGTGAGTCCTTGAACTAGAGAAATCCTTCACTGAAGAGCTGTTCATTCGAGTGCTTTTCCCTGAGGAGCCCTGTAAAGTGAGGCCAGGCGTTCTGAGCAGACACCAAGGACGTGGCTGCACGGTGTTAAAAATCAGTGAGAAGACACCTCCGTGTGACTCCAGGCCTCCTCCTGTGAGGAGAAACCCATCTGGATGAATCTGGAAAATCCTCATGCACTCGACATTTTGGGGTACCTGCTGTGGGCCAAACCCCACACCGGGCACTGTGGAAACAGACCGTGCGTCCCCTCCCTTTGTTTCGGTGGGGGACACCGCGGGCGCTGAGGGGCAGTGAGGACAGCCCTCGCTGTCAGGACAGGCTCAGGAGCTTCTGAGGTGGCAGCAGCCCCTCCGTCGTTGCTGACAGGCCAGGCCCCACGGAGCCAGATGCTTTCTCTTCCAGGAGGAGGGAGACCTAAGGTCCCAGGCTGGCCCTGCCGGCCCAGGGTTACTGCAGAGGCCGTCTGGTCTAACTCCATACACCCTCGTTGGGAAACACAAACACGAAACTCATGGTCACCCCACACCCATTTCCCCATCAGATCTTCATGGCAATGTCTGAAGTCTCCAGGCAGCTCCAGCTTTCCTGCCCTCATCCACCTGCCCAGCGGTGAGCTTGTGCACACCCTGCAGGAACCGGCTCAGTGGCGGGTGCCCTCGCTGACGCTCTCGGATCCTCAGCGTTTCCTGGCCTCCCAACCCCCATCACTGCGCTCAGCACGCCTCTCTCCGGGACCCGTCTGTCTCCTGGAGGGTCTGTGAACTCCCTACAGGCACAGGCGACCCCGTCAGGCTCCAAGTCCTTCACTTGCACCCCAGCACCTGGTGTAGACAGGTATTTAGGAAATGACGTTTGTGAAATGCATGGCCATCGATCAGGGCTCCTGTCAAGGCCCCAGGAGTCACGGGAGCCATCGGCACCTTTCCCCTCCCTGGTCCCAGCCACCCTGCCACAAGTGATGTCCCTCTGGGATCTGGGATCGTGGTGGTGCTCAGGAGTGGGCTGGAGGCCTGGTTAGGCCCCACCGCTAAGCCTACCCCAGGATCCACAAAAGCCAGGACTGATCATTTGATTTGGTCAAATGATCTCAACGGAGCCTGAAGTCTGTAATATATACTTCTTCCGAAGAGAAATCAGGCACAGCAAAACCTATCCCAAGCCGAGGACAAGCTGCCAGCTCCGCACATGGGAACTGAACCTATGGAAACAGACAAACACTGAAATTTACGTGCAAGGGTGCCCAGGGCGGCAGAATTGGAACAAAAAGCCCCCATCTGGGCTCCCCTCACTCCCCTCAGGCCTTCCTCGACCGCCCCGAATCCTGCCTCGAGCCCTGCCTGAGGGTGCAGCTCTCAGACGCAGATCCATCTGCAAGGCGTTCAGACGCCCTTTCAGCGGGCACAGACCACACTCCGGCTTCCCTCACAGGCGGGTGAGGGGGTATCAACAGCCCTGCAATAACCGGTTGTTCGTTCCTTTCTGCAAAAGAGCGACTGGAGTCTCAGTCTCCTTCCCTGACGCGGGGCCAGCTGCAGCGGGGAGGCTGTGGCTGACACGGAGCAAGGGGCTGCGCCACGCATTACGTGGGAACAGGCACCCGCCGCCCCCGTCCCCCAAGTGGTTCCTGTAAAGGCCTCAGAAGTAGAAGCCCTTCCTCCTCGGCTCTACCAGCAAGCTGGAGGCCACCCTCACTCTGGGTGGGCAAGCGTCCTCCTGCCAGGTGTGAGATCCTGCTGGAATCTGGCTGAGGCCAGGGGCGCCCAGCCGGCTGCATCAGTGGAGCCTGCGACACTTCGTCTTGGGGTTGTAGGTTCGAACCCCATGCTAGGTGTAGAGATTACTTAAAAATAAATTCTTTAAAAAAGAAAGGTAGCCTAGTCCTGTCAGCCTGGTCACTACGACCCTCCAGGCAGGAGGAGCTGCTGAGAAACTTCGGAACAAGCACCATTTCCACACAAATGGCTGGACAAGGCCCAGCTCTCAGACACGCCAACGGCCCGGAGGGCCACCCGGCTGCTGCCTCCCTCCTCTCCCGTGCAATCATCGCCTCTCGGATAAGCCATCGTTGAGACCTCCACCTCTCTGCTGACCTCGGCAAGACTTTGGGCCTCGGAGGGGCAACTCCTGGCCGGGTCTCTAGGAAGGATCCATTCTCGAGGAGTGGGAGCCCGAGGAGCAGGGGTGGCGGACCCCTGTGACCTGTAAGAGCCAGCCCCTGCCCTCTGTCCCAGAGAACCGGGGGCCCTGTGTCCTCCCGCACTTCGCAGAGAGGCGGCCTCCCCAGCTGTGTGCTCCCGCAGCGTGGTCCACGTCCCTCGCTGCCCTGGCCCATCCCGCAGGCCGCCGGGGAGGCCCCGAGCCGAAAGATGCTCCCTGACCAGCGTTTATATAACAACGACGTAAGCATTTTATTTTTCGTTAAGCTTCTTGAGTTTTTTAGTATCACAATGGAATGATGAGAAAACAGAACAAAACCCCCCCAAGTCTGCAAATCTCTGACAAAACGCAGAGACTTCAAGGCAATTGGCGGGGAGGGCGGGAGAGGCTCGACGGAAGTGCGCACACAGTCCCGAGTTGCGTCGGGCCTCATCGCCGCCGCTGGGCCGGGTGGGGGCGGAATGCTGAGACGGTGGCACTGTCACGAATGGTCCGAGGACAGCCCGCAGGATCCCCTGGGGCCTCCCGGGCCGGGGCGCATGCCCCTCCGCCTGCCCCTGACTTCTGGGGCGCTCCAGCCAGTGCTACGGGGCACCCCAAAGCGGGACGGCCGGGGGGAGGGTGGCGAGAGGGGAGCATGGAGGAGTGGGGGACAGGCGGCTGTCGGGTGCAGGAATCCGAGGAGCGGCGAGGCCCGCGAGGGGGCGCCGGTGGCAGAGCTGTCCTTTGGCAGCGGCGGCCGCCTAAAGCTTCACAGTGCCGGGGGGCAGGCTGTCGTTGCACAGTCTGTAGTAGCGCAGGTCGTTGACCAGCCTGTGCACGCTCTGGGCGAACGAGGGCAGGTCCTGGAAGGCAGGGGCACAGCTGCAGCCCGCCCGCCCCACACCCGCGGCACCCCCGCCCCCGCGACTTCTGTCCCAGGGCGGGCCGTGCAGGCCTGCAAACTTGAACCTGAGGAGCACCAGAGCAGGAGTGCGCCCCTCACCCCCACCCCATGGTCACCCCCCCACACCCCGTGCACATCAACTCGGGGCCCAACTCGCTCAAACGGCACCCGAGCCTGTGACGCCAGGTGCACTCACACCACCGTCCTAAGGGTGAAGGAAATGAAGCGCAGAGATGGGGACACTTGCCCCAGGTTACCCAGCAAGAAGGGAAGGGGGTCCAGACTGGACTCGCTCATGCGCACTGTATGCCTCCCGACGCACACCTCTCTCCTTCAGCCCAGCCAAGCGCCAGCCAGAGCCCTCCACAGCCAGGCCCGACTGATCAGCAGGGACGCAGGAGCAGCGCCCACGGGCTGCAGACCCCCGTGGAGACAGCCCCTCGCCAGCCGCAACCCCGGCCCCCACCGGAAGCCACAGCAAGATGACTGGAGGGCAGCCTCCTCATCTTTAGACTGAGATGGCTGGGCGCCAGACTGCAGGTCCGAGTGTGAAGTGGCACCGGCGGCGCCTGCCACAGGGCGAGCGCGGCACTGCCTTCTGAAAGCCCAGGGGCAGGACAGGTTCCGGAAACAGCTGAAGCCACCTCCAGCTGCCCGCCCCCACCCGCACCCACCCTGCTATCCCCCTGTCCTCAGCCTCTGCTTTGAGCCCACCTCTTCTAAAAAGGGCCCAGCTGCCTAGGCCAGCACCCCTGCCCATCGCCATGGAGGCGTCCTCGGCTCACCCTGCATGCAGGCCGTGCACCCTGGTCCCTGCTTCCCGGCCCTAGCATTCCCAAGTTCTGAACTGCCAGCAAACGGCTGACCTTGCTGAGCCTGGGCTCATCTGTGAAATGGGATCAACATCAGGACCTACACTTGGGAAGGCTGCTGGAAGGCTCCGGGAGCCAGGTCATCCACAGAGGGCGCTGTGCCTGTCTTCCCAGGGGCGCGCCTCTGAAGGCAGGGATGGGCTGAGCCCCAATACCCACTACGGGGCCCGAGAGGCAGCAGACTTCAGGTACAGAGTGAAGGGATGAATGAAGGCACCCATTCCTTTCCTCATCCTCCAGAAAACACACCAAAGGGTGTCTCTCAGATCGGTGGCTCTCAAATGCCAAATTCACATTTCCTGGGGAGGACACAAGGATACGTTCCTGTGTGTTGAATAAGCACCCCAGGTGCACTGATGTGTAACGAGATGTGGAAGCCCGGTTGTCAGTCAAGAAGTTAGCTGATAATGACATCACTAGAAACGGACGATAAAATATTAGCATTTGGCCTCCAAGAAACGGAAAGAAAAATACCCAAGTGGTGGAAGTGAACTTCAAGAAGGTTAGGAGGAAACAAGACATCTCAGAGAGAGAAAGATTCCAAGATGCAGGAAAACAGGCACTGAGTCTAAGAAAGCACTATTTGGACACAACACAGACGAGACCAGCCAGCAGCGAGTCGAGTCTGCTCCAGCAAGGGCGCTGTGAAAATCCGAGCACTAAAGGGGAACTGTGGGCCGGGTGCTCCACGGTGGGACGCAAGGCAGGGATACCACGAGGACATGGGAAAAAGATTTCCTTTCCTTTTGCCACGTGTCGGGCGGTGAAGGGTGCAAAGGACTCGTTCCACGGAAAGAGTTCCAGGAAAAGCCTAGCTGAGGCAAGTGCAGAAACCTAACGGCTGGAAGAGGAAGCAGGGGAGGTGAGGGCCCGAGGAGGCGGCCTGGGGACAGGAGAGTCCGGGCGCCATGGGACCTGGACACACCGGCAATGCTGGCTCCGTGTGCGCCCACAGCCACCCAGGGGGTGTGCGGGGGACCACAGAGCCCACCCCCCTTTCCTGAGCGGGCAACAAGCAGACAAGGGGGACAAGGGAGAGTCCTACAGGGGCTCCTCCCAGGCCCCCGCAGCAGGTCAGCCCACCCTGAAGCAGGAGACCCATCTCTATCTCTGGGGACTCTCAGACTCCTGGGCGGTCCCGTCTGCAAGGTCAGGAGCCAAGAGCCAACGGCGTCCAGATCCCGGGGGCAGCAGCACAAAGCTGCTGAGGCAGCGGCGGACTGCCGGGGTGGGGGGCCGGGGCCCGAGGGAGGTGCGCACCCCCGCGTCCAGCCGTAGCACAGAGTCGTTCGAGAGCCACCAGGGGGTACAGACCACTGCCCCTTCCTCCCTGAGCAGGCGCCGGGCCTGAGCGCCCTCGCCTGCCCTCCCTTTAGCCTCGCCTCTGTCTCCTCACCCGATCCATCTTGAAATTCCGCCCCAGCACGTTTTTCTGGTTGGCATCCACGCCATCACAGCTGGTCAGAAACTCTGGGAGGAAGGCTGCAAAGAAGCCGTCAAAGTCCACAGAGGCCATGTTGTAAATGGCGATGCCAATCTCCTCCTGCAGAAGGTCGTGGGACTTGTGAACCAGGACCTGCAGCAGCACGTTCACGAACTGAAACAGCATGGTGGTCCGGAAGATCTTCTGCAGACAGAGGGGCTGGGGTGAGCGGGCCCAAGGGCTCAGCCTGCCCCCTTCACCAGTTCTGCTCAAGGGACCCTTTCTGAGTAGCGGCACTGACCTTATGGTATAACTTCTGCTTGGTGTTGAGAGTCTCCAAGTAGAAGAGGTTTTGTTTAAATAGATGGATATCAGGCTGGAGAAAGGACTGTCCAAAAGCCTAGAAATAAGACCAGGATGTTTAAACACCATTTAAACCACCTCAGACCAGGCTCCAAGGGCCACCGCCCCGCACCCCACAGGCAGTTTTTCATGCCCCCGGTGGGACAAGGGTATCCGCTGCCTTGACTTTCTGCCCATGTCCTGGAATGTTCCCGTTTAGTCTTGGCTTTCTTTCTTTTTTTTTTTTTTTTAATTTTTGTTTATTTTGGGGAGAGAAAGAGAAAGGCAAAGTGCGAGTGGTGGTGGGACAGAGAGAGATGGAGACACAAAATCCAAAGCAGGCTCCAGGCTCTGAGCTCTGATGCGGGGCTCAAACACACAAGCAGTGAGAGCATGACCTGAGCCGACGCCGGCCGCTGAACTGACTGAGCCCTCCAGCCCCCGTCTTAGCTCTTCAGTCCTCCCCACTGGGCCTCACTTCACACCTTGGTTTCACCTTGGCCTTTTGGAATAAACTTCCAGATCCCTTCACAGATTCTGCCTTTGAATTGAGAAGCTGCCCACGGCCTCCTCCTCGGCGTCCCAGCAAATAAACCCTTATTTGTAAGAACCAACCACGAGTCCTGGAGGCTCCCTCAGCGGGCTGCCTCTGCCTTGGGGTTAGACAACAGCAAAGTTTTAAACCACTTTGCAGTTTCCGGGCTATAAGTTACTCGTTCAAGGGCACAAAGAAACATCCCCCAACCCCGACCACCAAAAAACCCCCAAGCTGATGACGTACAAGCTCCCAGCCCCTAACAAGCTTCTGTCCGCTCTGTCATTCTGTCCCCAGGCCCCTGGACTACGAGAAGGCAAGTCCTAGAATGCCTGGTGCGGCAGTGACAGTTCCAGGATGCCCAATGTTTATTTTTTTAAGTTGGATTTATTGGAAAAACTCATGAGGTTCGCCGCTGTGTGACACACAGAGGGTCATCTAACCACCATGACAATTGAAACACACATTTCCATCCCCCACCCCCACCAAAAGTGCCTCCGGTGTCTCCATTAGTAGTCAGCCTTCTCCTCTGCCCTGGGCAACCACCCACTGCTCGTTCTTGGTCCCTCCAGTTTTGTCGTTTCCAGAATGTCGTATGATGTAAGGGAATCATATGGTGTGCAGCCTTTGGGGTCTGGTTTCTCACCCAGCACAACATGACCTATGTTGGTCTCGGTGTAAGAACATGTTCCGTCTTACTGTCAAGTAGCAGTCACTATATGCATGTGCCTTGGTTTACCCACTCGGGATGAGGAACGTCTGGATAGTGTCCAGACTTGGGCAATTATGAAAAAAGCCACTATTACACCCATGGACATGTGGCACGAATACGTTTTCACTTAAGTAAAATGCTTAGACATGGGATTGTTGCTCAGGTAGTGACTATATATACGTTCAGCTTTATAAGAAGCTGCCATGGGGCCCGGGTGGCTCAGTCAGTTAAGCGGCCGACTTCAGCTCAGGTCACAATCTCACAGCTTGTGAGTTCAAGCCCCACGTCGGGCTCTGTGCTGACAGCTCAGAGCCTAGAGCCTGCTTCAGATTCTGTTTCCCTCTCTCCCTCTCTCCCCCTCCCCACTCATGTTCTCTCAAAAAAAATTTTTTTCAAAAGAAAAAGAAAAAACCGCCAGACTGTGAAGCTGTCCTCCAAAGTGGCTTTTACCAGTCCTGAGTGGCAGCCCACATGGGTCTGCCCAAGAAGGCTTAAAAGCAAGTCTGAAGAGGGGGATAGGAGGGGAGAAAACACTCGACTATTCCGCACCCAAGGCTCCGGTAGAGACAGAGGGGCAGCAGGAGGCCAGGCGTAGGGCTTGTGCTCGTCCAGACCCTCCACACAGGGAGTGCATGCACACTGCCAATGAGGGGCTAAGAGGGGAAAGAGGAGAAGCCCTCTGCCCATGCTGGGAAGAAAGCCCTGCACTGAACAAACAAAAAGAGAACCCTCTACTCCAACCTGGGCCTAGAATACAAAGTTCTACAGTAAAGAGGAGGATGAGGACAGTGCTAGAAAGCAGCCCCTCGGCAGCCTGGCTGCCCCGCTCTCACCCATGGGGTGCGGTCTGCCTCCCCACCCCAACAGTCTGCTCACAGGGCACAGGCTCCACCAGTATGGTACGGCCTGGGCCAGAATGATTACTGGGTCCCTCCCCAAAGGGGAGTCTCCCCACGAGACTGCACTCAGCTTCCAGTTAAGGGGGCCTCAAGGGCTGTGCTGCAGGTGGGCAGTCCCCTTGTCCCTGGGAAACATAGGCCAACTCACCAACCTCACCATAAACCCACGAAACAGGCAGCATGCTCCCCACTTTACAGATGGACAGGCTGGGGCTCCAAAGAGCTAATTAACTTCCTAGGTACTAAGAGGTAGCACCAAGCCCCTACCCAAGACAGCGTGCCTTCCCCACGAGTCAGGGAAGCAAACCGAGGGCCGGGCAGCCAGTGGAGCTGCTGGGGCCCAGGACGAGGCCCGTGCGCATTACCTGCATGATGGCGCTGAACTGCGGTTCGTTCTCCATGTGCTCCTCAGCGATGCCCCTCTGCACACTGGCCAGGACAGTGGACTTGAAGAAGTACCTCCAGTTGTGATGGAGCGTCCGGAAGAGGAGCTCAAACAGCTCAGCCTTCACATCCGGGGAGGGGCGCTGTGGAGACACACAGACCCTCAAACCTTCCCTCCCTGAGGCTTGGGGCGGCCACGCACGGCCTTAGCAAGGAGCAGCGGCAAACAGAGTGTCGGTGTCCCCCCGCTCTGCTGTCCAGTCGGGTCCCCCTCGGGCCAGCAACTCAAACAGGTGCACTTCTGCAGAGACACGATGTCCGGGTCAGTGCCAGGCGCCCTTTGGCTGAGGGAAACGCTCAGCCCTCTATACCAGGAAGTTAAAGGCTACCAAATGGCAGGGCCACGAGGAATACGGGTTTCCTGATTAGGAAGCAGCCAATCTGCTTGGCACGTGCTCCTGGCTGTGTTGTTCCTCCTCCCAGGATAACACTGCCATCCCTGCTAACCTGCTGGCCTCACGCAAGACAAGTAAGAAGCTTTAGAAGCATTTCTGCGTCTGCGGAAGAGGAGCCAGAGAGCGCCCGGAAGGCACAGAGAGCAGCGTCAGGGGACCTCGGGGGAGGCAGCACGCGGGGCTGAGCGCTCTCTGGGCCCGTGTCCTCGGTCACTGGCAGCAGGGCTCAGGGAGGAGGGGAGGCTCAGCAGTATTCTCTAACTGAACCAGAACTCTCCAAGTCACTAGAGGGCATGCCAGGTCACGGTATCCAGATGTCTCTGTGGAATTCAAAACTGCAAGCCCCAGATATGTTTAATTCAGCCTTGATTAAAATTAAATCAGGACCAGAGGGCACGAGCTCCCATGGCAGGACTCCTCACAGGACCCAAGAGTGTTTAACGACGCAAAGCAACTGACTTGTTTAAGCCTTCGCTGGGGCACTGAAAAAGGTTAGTTCTTATTTAACTATCACATAAAATTTAGTTAAATCCACACTCTGGATCTTGGCACGCTGAATGTCAGTTTTCTAAGGATGCAGAGCATTCCTTTAACAACAAAACCTTTGCGTGGTTCCAAGAACTGGCCTCGAAGCCTCGAGGTGGGTGCACAGGCTTCCTAGGCAAGTACGTCTGTTGTGGTGTTCGCTGCAGAAAACCACACGTTCCCCTACAGCTCTAAGCTGTTTGCCACGGGAGACTTGCCCTGCGCACCGAGCAGCCTCAAGTTCACCTGCTGTGCTTCTGCCAGACTAATGGAACTTAACGCGGCCAATATAAAACGACTGGACCAAGCAAAAGACATTCTTTCTTGGAAAAAAAGCTCACAAGAAAAATAACTAACAGATTAGCTTTAAAACGAAATGTGTTTTCTTCACCAGCTCCTGCCCTCCTTGGCTGCCGAGGGAGGCAGCGCAGGGGAGCACCTCAGCCCCTCGTACCTCGGCGATGATGGGGTACACCTGCTCCATGCACAGGGAGATGATGCTGGGGAGGAAGGGCTTGAACACCTGGCCCGGCTCCTGGACCACCACCTGCAGGATCTTGAGGAACTTCTCCACCACCCGGCAGCCCGTGCTGCCTTCATGGAGGATGCTCTCGGCCAGCTGCTCTCTGCACACAAGAGGAAGCCCGCGGTAGCCAAGGAAATATCCTCCGGGGGCGCAGCACGAAAACCAAGGAGCGCCCACTCGTCCCCTGGGAGTCTGGATGCCACGGACGGCAGGTGTGTGGTTACCTGGTAAACATGTTGAGGAAAGTCTGGATGACCTGCTCCGTGAAAGGCACACCCATCTGTACTCTGAGGCCTCGGAACAGAGTGAGGAAGAAGCTCAGCATCTCGTCAGTCACGTCTAAGCATAGGCACAAAGCAAACGGTCAGAGGCTGCACACGCGAGGGCAGCGGGAGCCCTGGGCCTGGCGGACCCCCTCCGGCAATCTGCACTGCGCTCTCCCGAAGCCTTCCTGCTGGAAGCCACCTCTCCAACGCCATCGGGGCCACTGACGCAATGTGGGAGAGGACCGAGGACCGGCTGGGAAACCAGTTCTGGCATCGAGAGCCTCTGGCTGGCGACGGCTCACGAGAGGAAGCGAAGGTCGCCTCGAAGCCTCCCTCACCACCCGGCACCCAGAGATGCAGAGTGTTCACCGCAGATGGACCTTTCTGTGCTCACGCTGACGGAGCGATTCAACTGGGTCAACACCTGAGTGCTTCTGCCATTACTTTCTCTGATCACTAATCCCTGCACTCGGGTCAGGGGTTAAGTGGCTGAAAATGGATAATGACAGTGTACTCAGGCTGCATGGCCCTTTATTGTTAATGGTCCATTATCATTAATGGACCATTAATGGGATTAACTGCCGAAAATATTGGTTGCGGTTACTCTGGCTCCACTTGCAGATCTAAACAGTACAGTGTGTTTTGGCTCTAACCTCACACACTCTGCTTACAAGGGGCAATCAGTGAACGTCGGCTGCCTGACAAGCCCTGATATTTCTCTCAGTTTACAGATTACTGTAAACGCTCTCAGGAGAGCCAGAAAGAGCCTCTATCAGGCGAGGGAGGGACCGACGTCAGCAAAACCCA
Source organism: Suricata suricatta (assembly GCF_006229205.1). NCBI lineage: Eukaryota > Metazoa > Chordata > Mammalia > Carnivora > Herpestidae > Suricata > Suricata suricatta. The sequence goes on from NC_043707.1 coordinate 20,542,741, forward strand.
CGTTGCCGTCCAAGGAAACAAGTGGCACTCGTGGGACCAAGTTCTTCCCCCTCCTGGACAGTGTGCCCAGCATCTCCTCCGCTCGTGACCCACGCTGGGAGAAGGGGTCACTCAGAAGTGAACACCAGGCAGAGGCCCAAGTGACTCTGGGCCACACGGCACAGGTGCAGGGCCCAGGTGAGGGCACCACGGGGCCTCAGCCCCAGACTCCCCGCAAGCGTCCCTGCCCTCGCCTTTGGAGCCCGGGCCCGCACTGCCCACTCCGTGTGCTCCACGGGGCCATGTAGTCACCTCGGGCCCTGCAGGTGCCTGCCGGTGTCTCCTACCTGACTGGTGGATAAAAGCTGGAAAGAGGGCCAGGGAGACTTGCACGGATTCCTGCAGTGACTGGTAGCAGATCTGCCGGGACTTGGTGGACTCCCCGGAGATACTGTCCACGATGTCCTCTAAGACACTAAGCGTCTGGTGGATAATCACTTTGGCTGCAAATGGAGATTCAGTGCATGTTATGACTTGTCGGGGGATAAGGCGGGGGGGACAGGGAACACCCTGGAGTGGGGACATTTGCTAAGGTATTCAGAGGACAATCGCAGAAACCTTGCTAAAAAAACACAGTCCCTCTTGATAGAGTTCTCCATGTCTTCCATCTCTCTCTCTCCCTACACCCTTTTCTTTCTTTCTTTTTCTACCAGGACTCTGCTGCCCACTTGCTCAGATTTTTGCCTCTCTTCTGCCTCTGTCCACTAGAAACAAGGCCACACAGGAAAAGATAAAATGTGGCCCTCAGGTATCTAGACTCTAAGATGGTGAACAAACGGGTGTCACAAGGTAATCACCCCGGGCAAGAAAGGACACATGCAGATCAGACACCCTTTCCACCCGACATGGACCTCCCCCTGGCACCTGCTGGCACACCTACTGCTGCTGTGTTCATGAATAAACGGACTGTTCAACCCTTCTCCTACTGGGCCTGGGCCTGACTCTGTATATAATTATTAACGTATTATATGATGTTACCAACAACACATACTTCTAATGAGACCCTGATGTAAACGCGATGCCTTCAGAGAACGCCCAGAGAAAGCAGAGGCGGTGGCCGGCAAACGGGCAGGAGTGCGGGGGACACGAAAAGGGCCCTGATCAGAGGGGCTGGTTGGAACCACAGATGGGCACCAGTCGGCCCCACCCCAGGCCGGCTCCTCATCAGTACCCCATGAGCAGCAACAGCCCCACCTTCACAGGGCTGCTGCAAGGAGACACAAGGTCGAGAGCAAGGCCAGCCTAGTGCCAGCCCATCAGAAGGCCCATCCCAGGGAAGCGCGCATCATGCCCAGCCCTGGAGGGGTGGGCTCCTCCTCTCAGACCCAGAGCTTCCCTCAGCTTGCCCCAAGACGTCCCCTCAGGGCTCAGCCTGAGCTCAGCAGACTCAACAACGGCACAGAGTTCCAGAGGCGGAACCAGGGCTGGGCTGAGAGCTGGGCTGCCCCGGCCCCAGCAGCCTCCAGAAAAGGGTGACGCAGGAAGACTTGAGGCTCTTGAGGAGTAGGTTCGAATCTGTTTCCTCATCTGAAAATGTGGGGGGGTTGGGGAGGGGGAGAGACCACCACCTCACCCAAAGGACTGAGCATGAGAGAAGACTGGCTCACGACAGGCCGGCCACGCGGACCTCGGCGGGCGAATGCACGGCACACGATTCCTACTGAAGGAGCCGCTGCCTCCCAACTGCCACAGGGCCAGGGGCCGGAAACTGCACTCGGGTCAGACGTTTCTCCGAGACGACACAAGGCACGGGACGAGCAGTTTAGGGGGAAAGGCCAGTAGCGTTAAGGACCAAAACCTGACATCTGATGCATAGGGAAATTGAAATACAAATCAAAATGTTATTCGCAAAAATGTCCAAGAGCAAATGGAAAGCATCACTAAATACGTAATAACAGGAGAGATACAGAACGTGTGGTACCTTTCACGGGACAGGATGTCATCAAACTATTAAAAACAATGCTTTTCAGGACAAAGGGAAGATGCTGTGAAGGACAAGGATCGGGAAGCATTCAGAACCAGGTCTGACTCCCGACCCCACCACCTTCTCTCTGATCCTGAGCAGCCTACACCTGCTGAGCCTGGGGCGGGGGGTACTTCACAGTGGAGAGACTGGCAGGCACTGCAAGTGGTCCCAGCAAGCATGCCAAAAAGGGACGCACAGAAGTGATGGGATGGGAGATACACGTCACTGCCCAGGTGGTATTCCTGCCCTGACTGCTGGGATAATCAGAAGTGATTAGGGTACATTTTACAGGAAAATGGGTTTAGACTCTTCCAAACTCTCAATGTCAGAGAATGCTTTTCTATGTTAAAAGACTCCTGATTTCGGCTTAGGTCATGATCTCAAGATTCATGAGAAAGAGCCCCGCGTCAGACTCTGCACTGACAGTGCAGAGAGGCTGCGTGGGATTCTCTCTCTCCCTCTCTGTCTGCCCCTCCCCAACTTCTGCACCCGCTCTCTCTCAAATAAATTAAGGAAACAATGAGATGTGACAACCAAACAGAACACAAGCTCCTTGACTGTATCTTTTTCAGAAGCAAAGGGACCACTTTCACCGAAGTGGGGACCACCTGGGGAAAACCTAGCATGGTCTACATGTTAAATGACATTACTGTACTGTCACAATTTGTTTCTGTCCGTGCTGTTTGGGTGACTGAAGAGAACACCTTGTTCTCAGAGACAAAGGTTAAGGATTCAAGGATGAAGTGTCAGTAACTTCCTTTATTTAAAGGGCTCTGCCAAAAAGAGGAAGTGTGTGGGGATGTGGGAGGAAACACAAGTGTGACAAAATACCAACAGGTGGCAAATCCTCGTGAAAGATTCACAGTTGTTCCTTTGCTTAATCATTCAACTACTCCGTAGGTGTTCAAAGTACTAAGCCGGGGCGGGAAACCGTTCCAGGCCGTCACCTGACCCCGTGCAGCAGCAGGACAAGACAGACCCCACGGGGCTGCGGGAGGACTGCGCAGGGCAGCGCGCATCAAGGTCTGGGGCGGCGGCCGGCACGCAGCACACACCCCACAGGGCTTACTCTGTATTTCAGTGCGTGCGCCAAGGGACCCTGGGTCCCGTTCAGCAAGCGGTTCCAGCACGTGGCGGCGCCCACTCCGCAGGGAGGCCGTGGCCACAGAAGCAGATGCTCCGGCCCATGAAATCTCAGCCCACAGACCAGCGCTTTAAGAGCCACTGCACAACCCCCCAGGCCCGTCCCCGTGTAAACACAGACTGCGGCGCAGCCTTCAGGGACCTGGGTCTCTGAGCGACCAGAATAATAAGCATGACGTTCCCCAGCGGAACATGCGGGGGGAGCAAGAAATACATCTTTCTCCTGGATTGAGCCGAGAGGCTTTTGGAACTGTTTGTTACCACAGGCACTTACCCAGCCCGTGCTGACGTAAGCACGTGTACAATAAAGAGAAAGAAGACCATCAGACTTTCTGAAACAGGACTCCATACCAGCTGCACGTAACCCCTGTGCAAATGACCTCCTCTCACCCTGGCTTCCCCAGAGACACGGTCAGGATAATCAACAGTGCCTCACTGACAGGCTGATGCGGGAATTCAGGGGGTTAGTGAACGTAAACCACTGAGAACTAGGACCAGGCCAACACCGGACAGTGAAGGTTGGTGCCGACCCAGCCGGAGGTGTGGCCGCGGAGAGAGGACCTCCCAGGCAAGGGCCCTCACGGACTCCGCCGGACTCCGCCGCTCGCATGCAGCTCCTGAACTAGAAAATCCACTTAAACAGAGAATAAGATGACGAGAGGATTAAAAGGGTGACCTTCTAAAATACTAAAACCAGTAAGATTTAAGAGTTTTCCCCCTTCTTTATATATCCTAACATTTTTGTACAATGAGCTTTATGGTAATGTCCCTCATTATAAAAGTAGTTTTTTTTAATGTTGGTATATTTTGCTATTTTTAACATTTGTTGACATTCTATAAATGATGTCACCCAATAATGGTCCAATATTTTCTTACTGTGAAAACACTGTATTTTTTAAACATGTCTACAAAATGTGTACTTTCCAGAAGATTTTTCAGAGAAATCTGACGCCTTCTATTTGAACTGAGTTCTCTTGATTCATTTTTCTCTCCCTTTTTAACATAAACAATTAAACTTGAAGTGCCATTTGTGAAGATGCCAAGTTTTCTCAAAGCCTCTGAAATACGTGCATTTGGAGAAAGGTTAAAAATAGTTTCAAAAAGTTCTTAAATCTCCTCTTCCCAATGAATCGCTTTGATTGCTTATAGAAGTATCTGAAATGGATCAATCAGTCACTGTACATCTTTTTATCCATGGAAGGCACCACTGATGGGTTATTTTTGACATTTTCACTAAGAGAAGGGGTGTGCTGCATCCAGGAACTAGGTCTGGCTGGCGCTGTCACAGAATCCCGCAGAGAAGCAGGCTTCCCCCGCTTCTACCACGGCTGGCTCTCCCACTGTGCAGCTGAGGGACTACGGACAGATGAGTGCCTCATCGGCCACAAAGGAAGACAGCACCCGGCCGACCCGTCCCCAGGTCACTTACTGTCATCCAGGGGCATCTTCCTCTGCGGGGCCGCAGCGTTGGGTTTCAGATCACGGTAGTCCCGCGAGAGAGCGGAGATGAGGCTGGCGTGGTTGATGGACCGCACGGGCCACTGCTGCTCGTTCTCAGGCAGGTTTGGCCACGGAAGCAGCAGGATGTTAGAGAGAGCTCGGCACACCAACACCTGAGCCTGGAAGAGACCCCCGCCCCCCGCCACAGGCATCCATCAGCGGGTTAAGAGCAACAGACGGCTGCACCGGACACGGCCTTGGCACCTGACGCACATGTGGAGCTCAGGCCTCCAGGCTCCTCTCTTACAGCCTGGGCCCGATGCTTCGGTCCAGATCCGATGTAAGGCAGGGAGGAGAGAGAAAGTGGAGCAATAACACCGAGTCTGGGTCCAGCACATTCCAGGCCCCGTCCTAGAAGGTCACTTCCCGCCCTTGTCACTGCCCCTCTACTGTGGTACCTGCAGTGTCATGGGGAGGGGGAGGAGGTCACAAGCACCGCAGATACTCCGTCTAACTAGTCCTTTAGCTGCTGGCTCCCAACAGCCTCTGAGGAGCTGCTGAGAACAGGGCCGGGAGAGAGAGGTAGTAGGAGAACCCCTTACAATCAGCGTGCCTTGGGCACCAGGTCAGAAGCGCCACACTGACACCCCAGTGCTCCCAAGTACCTGCACTGACTCCCCTGGGACACCCCCTCTGTCGGGTTGGCTTTTAAACTTCCAGCCTGAACCTCCTGAAGGATTTTATGAAAAGCATTGTCTGGAGTTTCTCAGCCCTAAGAAAACAAACCTAACAACAAAAACAGACTGTTTTAAACCAAAAAGAATGCAAAGGGGACGCTGACACCACCAGCCAGATGGCCGGCTCTCCTCCATACTATTGGGACACTCTCTTCCATCCTCACCTGCACCCTGCCCGGTTGCGCGGGGCATGACCCGGCCAGAGAGCACCGAGGCTGCCCTGAGTGCCACCTGCGGAGGAGACAGCCTCTGGCGGCCCGGCCCGTAAGCTCCGAGCGTGGAAGAAAGGTCAGGCTGCTCTTGTGCAGCCTCCCGGCTCCAGGACCCTCACTGTGTGGCCCTGGGGCCTCACCTTATCGATGAGGCGCTGAGCAGAGGCATCGGTGATTCTGTTGAACACTTTCTGCACTGCGGGGATACTGATCAGAAAGACAGGCCGCACGGTGGTGGCCAGGGACACCAGTAAGTGGCACGCAGACAGCAGCAACTTGTCTTGGACCTGGAGACAGAAGGGGGCATGTCAGTTCACTCGCTCTCCTGGGAGGCTGGGCTCAGAACTCCAACGAGGCGGCCACAAGCCAGATCTGGTGTCATTCCACTTACCACTTTGGCTCTGCATACAAGAAATGGCCGGAACAGCACAAAGCAATGAGGCACCCTCCTCTGTGCCACACAGCAGCTCCTGACCTCAAGCCAGGAGCACCACCTCCAGTTTCTCTCGTCCTTAGTCACTAGAACCTCTGGGTGCCACTTCTCAGCTCAGAAACCCCACAGCAAACTGCCCGGCAGATCATTCAAACTACTTGAGACCGTCCATCTTACTCCTCTCGCTCCAAGCAAGCCAACTTTTCTCTGCACCCGCCTTCCTGCACTCCACCGGCCACGCAAGGTTCTCCTGCTTCCTCCCCTCGGCGCACCAATCAAAAACTTGGTTCAAGGACCGTCTGCCCTTTCCAAATTAGCCGAAGCGAAAACTCCGTATAGATAGGACCTAATGCTGGCAAGACTGACGGAAAAAAGCATACCAAAGAGCCACGGGCATACACAGTTATTTTTGAAAGAAATATTATTAGAATTTCCTAGAACCACATATTATCCCTAACCTTTAACCTTTAATCTCATTTTAAGAAAATCACCTAAAAGGATAAAGTGCATACATGCATTTTAGAATAATCTCTGGTGACTTTTTTCAAATGTGGGCAACATTAAAGTCCAGCAATGGCTAGATACATCATAAATGATACAAATCACTCCTCATGGGATACTGTAACTCATTTATGAATTACTATTACAAACTGAGCAATACCTGGGGCGCCCGGGCGGCTCAGTCGGTTAAGCAACTGACTTTGGCTCAGGTCATGATCTCATGGTTTGTGAGTTTGAGCCCCATGTCAGGCACTATGCTGATAGTTCAGAGCCTGGAGCCTGTTTCAGATTCTGGGTCTCCCTCTCTCTCTACCCCTCCCCAACTCACGCTGTCTCTCTCAAAAATAAATAAACATTAAAAAAAATTTTAACATGCTGAACAAAACCTTAACGATAAACAACACACTGTTCTGTTAATAGCAAGACAGAACACTATGTAGATTAAGACTACAAAAAGATGGGGATCCGTTGGTTGCGTGTCTGACTCTTGATCTTGCCTCAGGTCATGATCTCATGGTTCATGGGTTCGAGCCCCACGTCAGGCTCTGCAGTGCCGGCACAGAGCCTGCTTGGGATTCTCCTCCCTTCTGACCTTCCACTACTTGCACTCTGTCTTAAAATAAACAAACTTAAAAAAAAAAAAGATAAACATCTATGTGCTCTGAAATATAAACTGATGGTCTTCTCAAAGGACAGCTGAGTAAAATCTATCAAATTTACTTGGATACACCTTTGACCCAGCAAATCCACTTCCTGGAATCCATCCTACAAGGATGTACATACCGAGAACTAATTTCCATCAACAAGAAAATTGTAAAACATCCCTACTACAGAATAGCGCTGTTTTAGAGTAGGGGGTTAAAGACCACCGTAACTTTTTGGCCTATAATTAAAAGTGTTTTACTTTTTCACAATAAGCATGCATTCCTATGGGACTTAGCTTACAAACTGAAGTTACATTTGAATTTATATGGGCCACCGCTCAAAAGGAACATGAAAGTACATACAGGTGGTTCCACTGGGTGGTGAGAACTATAGGTCTAACACCATGTGTTATTTTGATGTTATAATCAGTGGGTGTGTGGATAAAAGGACAAGGAGTTAGCTACAAAGTTGTAGCCCTTGGGGTGCCTGGGTGGCTCAGCTGGTTAAGTGTCCAACTGGATTTCAGCTCAGGTCATGATCTTGAGGTCTGCAGGTTCAAGACCTGTGTCAGGCTCCGTGGTAACAGTGCAGAGCCTTCCTGATGTTCTTCCTCTGCACCTCACCCTCCCTCCTTCCCTCTCTCTCTCAAAGTAAATAAACTTTAAACAAAAAAAAGGGTAGCGCTTGCTGTCTCAGGACCTTGGGGCTGATCAGAGGGGTGACGGCATCCATGGTGGTGGAGATGAGCGTGACGAACTGCTGTGAGTTCTGCCGGTGAGCCTCACTGCAGTACTGCGCCAGCCAGTGAGAGTACGCCTGGAGGGCCGCCAGGGACTGGGCGTGCCTGCAAAGGGGGAGAAGACGCGATTTTAAAGGTTAAGGTCAAGATACATCAGCACTGAACTTGTTTCCACAGGAAGTAAGAACTCCACTCGTTGCATTTACTGCTATAAGACACGTGTGATGGCACAGACACCATGTGCTTGCTCAGGCGGGCCCTCCCTAAGAATTAAAATTCATCCACTGAATACTGCCGCCGTCGCATGTAATGCAGAAGGCACTCAGTTCTCTATGAAACTATGGCGCCTTGTCGTGGATAATGTATATTTTAGAAAACAAAAGCCTGGGGACTCAGGGGTCTCATCACTCCTAGGACCCTTTAGGGGACAGAGCTAGGACTGAGGCAGACGCCGCGTGGAAATCAAACTGATCGCCAACTGGGAAGGCAAACTGACGTGCCTCAGACAGGACACAGGAAGGACCCACTGCCACCCAGCTAGCATTCTCACTAAAAATGCTGACCATCAATCTCATACAGAAGATAAACAACCAGATAAATCCAGATTTTAAAGATTTTCCTTAGAAAAAACACATTAAGAGGACGCCTGGGTGGCTCAGTGGGTTCAGTGTCTGACTCTTGATTTCAGCTCAGATCATGATGTCACGGTTTGTGAGTTGGAGGCCCACATCAGACTCTGTGCTGACAGTGCAGAGAGCCTGCTTGGGATTCTCTCTCCCTCTCTCTCTCTACCCCTCTCCCGCTTGCACTCTCTCTCTCCACACTAAATAAACATTTAAAAACAAAAAAAATTAAGGCCTCAATCTCCAAAAATTCCACTTCTCTTTCCCTCATCCGTCTCTCCTCCTCTCTCTCCCTCCCTCCCTGCCCCCCACCAACAGGCACAACTGGGGAGCTGATCTAGATTATGGGGGAGAAATGCAGCATGGGATTCAGGATTCGTTAGACGCTAGAGCCAACGAAGGAAGATACGAAGGACATTTCTGAGGCAGCTGGAGAATGTAGAGAATGGAACAATATGCACACATACTCTCTTAAAAACCCCAGATACTACCGCCTCCATGAAAGTCTCTGAGTGTTGATCGTGGTAGTATGGTTACACAGGAGGATGATCTTGTTCCCAGAGAAACGTGCTCAAGGGTTTATGGGTGAAGCAACCTGTCTGCAGTTTACTTTCGGTTTACTTACAAAAAAATAACGCATGTGTGTTCACCTGCATATGCAAAAAAGGAAGCGCAAGAAACAAAAGCAAATGTGGCCAAATATTTATAACTGATGAATCTAGCTTGAGAGTATTAAGGGTGTTCATTCTGTTTTTCCCCTTTTCTACAGGGGTGAACTTTTTCAAGCTGTTATTTGTATTTTACATTTGAAACACATGGATCATTTTACCTTTGAAGCTCTGAGCACCAAAATTAAGAAAAAAGGACATCAAAGTCTGCCTCTGGAGTCTAGGAATTTTAGTCAATCTATCAAATTCACAGAGTTCTGTAAGGCTGAAGGGACGGGCTCTAAAACTTCCTGAAATTGGGCACAAGATATGGTGTCTCTGAGCAAATTAGCATTTTCTTCAGCAGAAGCTTCACAGCTTTCTCTAATCTCAAAAAGGAAGTGTGTGTGTGTGTGTGTGTGTGTGTGTGTGTGTGTATATACACATACACTCTCTAAAAATAACCTAAACCACTAAAGTAATAGATAAGACTCTCTATCTTTCACCTAAACTGCAGCTTAAGAAGTTCTCCAGAACAAGGGTCAGCAGAGTCTTGCTGCACGTACCAGACTGGAATACGTTAGGCTTGCAGGCCACACGTACATCCTGTCACAGCCACTCAGCTCTGTCGCTGCGGCGCAAAAGCAGCCGGAGATGGTATGCAAGCGGACGGCCCGGCCGCGCTCCAATCTCAATTTACGAAAGCCGCCGGCGGGCAGATTCGGTACAGGCCCCAGTCTGCCAATTCCCGCTCTGCTGCGGAGCAAGCCTTCCAGGCAGTGTGATCCCTGGGATGTGGCCCCACCTCCAGTCCCCATCCTGCTATCCCTTCCACAGTCACTTTCCAAAAACTCCCCGCCATCCTGAAAGCTTCTCGAAGTGTGGTCCCTGCATGTCCGTCAGAACCATCTGAGGTCTTGGTAATCCTCAAGCACCCTGCCTTACAGCCTCCTGCTGTGTAGTCAGACTCCCTGAAGGAACGTGTTCCCCAAGTGATTCTCTGGACCCTACAGCTGCAGCCACTGGCCTAGAGGAGAAGACTCCCAGCACTCGAGCTGTTTCCACGGCAGTCCTACCGTGCCCAGCCGGCCTCATCTCCCACCACGCAAACCACACCCCTCCCCACCAGCCGCGGGGTCTGCAGCACATCGGTGTCCTGGCTCGTGCTGGTCTTCCTTCCCCAAAGGCCTACTCCATATACCCTCTGCTCCCAGCTCTCCTCTGCCTGATGAATTCCACTTACTCCAAGCACCGCAATCAATCTTTCTCTCTTCCTAGGCCTGGGGGAGGCAATCTTTCTCCTCTTCATGGCAACCACAACTGTTCCTTTTTTACCTCTAAAAGGACTAGGGGCTGTTGGTCAGGGCCCCTCCCGAGAACGCACAAACTGCTGACGCTGTACTCACACATCGATGAGGTCAGGTTTCAGTACGGACGGCACGGCAGTTTCAATGTTGTACAGTTTTATCTGAGATCCGTACAGAGTGACTTTGACCAGCCTGTTGGCAGAGAGGCAGGTAAGAGAAAACATTCAGCTTACAGGCTGACACAGACAAAATGCACAAGGTCCCAAGAACAGTCTCGAGGACAGACTTTTTTCCATCCAAAACAGAATCAAGACCAGACCTTCAATTTTATCCCAAAGATATGGAGATGTGCCTGAAGATTTATACAAAGATACTAACTAAAGCATGATTTAGAGAGTCAGAAGATTTTGTACACAAAATAAATATCTAACAGGGAGATAAAGGATGATATAATACATATAACAAAAGTGACTAACAAGTAAATATTTCACGTTGTGTATTTTACCACAATGGAAAAGCACTGGACAAGAAGTAAATGTTTCAGGTGGACAGATACATGGTAAAGAAAATATAGCAAAATATTCACTATAGGATCTAGGTGACACGTATATGGGTATTCCCTGTGTAACTTTTCAACTTTTCCTTAAGATTCAAAAATGTTCATGATAAAATATTTGGGGGAGGGGGCAGGGCATGAAGCAAAAGTCTTCAGAACAAATGGCGGGGCTTCTGACATCAAGCACAATCCTTCCAGAAGCAAGCTGCTGAGCCCACTGGGGCCCAAGGGCTCACTGGGTGCCTTCAATCCAGTAACTGAGAGCCGCCGCACAGAGAAACGGAAGTTGCCTCTTTTGTTAGAGACAGACGCTTTCTGGGCAAAGGGATGAAGCCAGAGACCCGGTGAAGTTCTCCCCGTGCCTGGGCTGGAAGGAAGCCTGGGAGCAGGCCTGAGGCGGATGCCAGGGAAGACAGTGGGCGTTTCTCTCCCTCAGTGCCACACAGAGCTTATCAAACTTCACCGAGCCAAGAGTCAATGGGGAACCTGTTGCAATGCAAGCTCGCTGGTCCGACCCCAGAGACCAAGCCTGCAGCTGTGAGGAGGAGCCTGGAAATCCGCATCTCTGGAAGCGCCCTGGGGCCCCGTGTGTGTGGACCACACTCTGGAAAATGCTGTTCTCTGAAAGGGCCAGAAAGCAGGATTTCACTAGAAAACCACAAGCCCCGAGTCCCAAAGCACTGAGGGTGGGGGAGCAGTCAGAAAATGAGGGTGAAAATGCCAAGGGTTCTCAACTGAAAGTTCTAGAAAGGGGCCGAGGCCACGTGCACCCGGTGTTTAACTCTTTAAACCATTCCCCATTCCTCACATTCACATAGTAGGTGTACATTTATTTAGTGGCACTGAACTCACGCAGAGTGTGTGGCCACCTGCTCCCGTCTCCGTTACCTTTGCACCCTCTAAAACTCTGGACCCACGAAAGAACAGCCCCATCCCCCTGCCGCAGCCCTGGCCACCGCCACTCTCTCTCTGGTCTGGACTATTCCATGTGCCTCACGTAAGTGGACTCACCCTGTGTTTGACTCTGCATTCCGCTTTCGCGTTCCCCAGCATTCTTTAGTGCTACTCTATGCTGAAAACGGACTTGTAAGTATGTGTCTTTTATGATTCCTACGTGTAGCAGTTTAGCTAGTAGGTCTGCTGTGTGTAGCCTGTAAGTGAAAAGCCGGTTAATCACACTGGCTACAAAGATCACACAGTCCTCACAAGGAGCATTCTCTCGCTTTACTCTAAATGAAGACAAGGTAGCAAAGTACCTTTAAGTGCTGAGCCTCGAACCTGCGCAGTGCAGGAAGATGTGTATATAAGGACCTATGAAATAATGATGCAGAACTCTGAACTCTGAAAAAACGCGGATTTCAGGGAGGAAGACGAGTCCCCTGCTGCTAACCATCCGTGGAGGGGAACGAGGCCTCCCCCAGGGCGGCGGAGGCGAGAGCACAGCATCTGGACTCAGGAAAATGGTTAAAAACCATGTGTCGCCCCTTGTGACCAGTGTGGCCTGAAGCAAGGCACCACTGTCTCCGAGCCACAGTCTGCTCACAGGTAACATGACAATCCCGTCTCTCAAAGTAAAGAATGAAGTGATATGTGCAAAGCCATTTCTGAAAGTTTCCTATCAATGTTGCTTTTACTCTTAATATTAATCTGATTTTTTTCTTTTATAGTTTATTGTCAAGTTGGTTTCCAGATTTAATCTGGCTTTTAAAGATTTATTTAAAACTCTTCGTCGTCTCTGCTTTTAAGCAAAGAGTAACAGTTAAAGAAAACTCTGGAGTGCAAGTCACGAGGCTCGGGGCTTGGTCTCGCACAGGCTGTGTCCGAAGATACAGCCGGCGGGGCCAGTGAAAGAGTCTGGCGTCTCAACTTTGGGCTGGACCCACATCTACCCAAGTGTGATCTAATCAGTCCACCAGGTGCCCTGAAACAACCTGGACCTCTGATCACACGTGAAGCGTCTGACTCCCTGCGTGCCTGAGCTCAGGGGAGGGGGCAGGGAGGACGGGGCAGGCAGGAGCTGTCCTCCACATGCGGTTATCAACACCAGGAGGAACCCACGGGGGGCGGCAATGAAAGAAGGCTGCTGGCGGAGAGGCTGGGGGCCGCCTCTCCGGTCAAGCCTTAACTCCTCAGGACCCTCACAGGGCTGGAAAAGTTCCACCCTGGCATCTGGCTGCCAGATGCCAACGGACTAGCTGTTTGTCCTTCCACCACCAGGGCTTTCCTGGTGCCTCTTTACCTATGGGCAGAGACAAAAGACTGAGCCCCCATGGTTTCTTCCCGGTCTAACCCTGTCATCTTATCCACAGACCCGACCTGCGATGACATGAACAGCCTGAGTGTCCGGGCTGCTAACTCCCAGCCACCGTGCTAAGTGCCTGATCTTGTGAATTCTCACAAGAAGCTACAAGGCACCGGGTCCCCTCCATGTCACAGGCGAGGGACCTGAAGGCCGGAGAGGCCGGTGGCTGTGGCAACACGCTGCCCTGACGCGCGGACGAGCGGCGCCGCAACGTCACTGTGGCCTACCTCTCCACGACGGTGAGGGCGTCGCTGAACCGCGCCGCAAACACGTCTCCGATGAAGTACTCGGCCAGCCGGCCCACAGCCTGCAGGAGGGAGCTCAGATCTCTCAGGGAGCAGTGCAGCCGCCGGCAGTCATTCTCCGCCGTGATGTTCAACCTGTGGCCTGCAACAGAACAGCGCAGGCGGTTTTCCCCAGGAAGGACGGGCTCAGTTACCATGGCGGACAACAGCTCTCCCGGGCGAGCAAAACCGACTGTTGGAACAGAGCAACTCCCAGGCCGCTTCCCAGGCACAAGCTGGGAAAGTGGGCCCAGTCCTCGGCCTCAACCTGTACCCACACGCACCCCGAGGCCAGAGAGAGGGACAGTGAGCGCAGAGACCCAGCCTGGGGTGTGCCGACACAGACGGAGCACCTGATGTCATTCCTCTTGACCCCGAGGTAGCAACACTACCAATTTTACACCCAAGGAAACACACAGGGAGGCCCAGTCACCTGCCCAATGCGGGGACTATTTCTGGGGCAGAACCCAGCTAAACCTCTGCAACTGAAAACCTGCTTGCGTCCTGCACATGCCTGTCACAGAATGCCATCTCCCTGGGCTGACGGGTTCAGGCCTGTTCAAAGCACAGGGTGTAGTCAGCGCTCCACCTGAGGAGGTCTGAAGGGAGCAGGATCTAGAATAAAAGCACGGGGCTTGGATTCACAAGACGGGTACCTGGCTACCCACTGGCTCTGGGCCTCAGCAAACCCTTCTGAGTCTAGTCCCTTTAAAAAGGAAACTAATGCTCCCATCAAATTCACTAGTGTAAGGGCAAGGTTAGAACACATACAAAACCCTGTAAACTATAAAGCACCCTTTGATGTTTTAAGAATTATGTGTAACAGAAGGGTTATGATTTTCTAAGGCCTGAAACTTTCTTACTTTTCCACACAATTTCTTCAAGCCGAGTGATTTAGATGCAAAGAGGAAGGACAAGAATATCTTTAATTCAGCCACCTCCTTGCCTTGAGGGCTCCTCTCCCACAAAGGTCCACAAAAGACAGTGAGAAAAGCCAAGCCAGGAGAGTCCGCTCTGAGTTGGATGAAGTTCTCCTTCACCCGGGAGGAAGGGAGGGAGGGGCGGTAACAGCGAGACCCCTCCCACAGGGCACCTGCAAACCCTACCCCTCCCCAGATACCAGCCCCCTCCCGCTGCAATTTCAGGGGTTTGCACCCTTAGATGAGAACTGGCTAAGGGCAACCCCCCGCCACCATGGTGTTCTACAAGCATCTTGCTAGAACGCAGACCCATGTACACAGCTCCCCTTAAGTAAGGTGTGACACCCCTGGGGCTCTTCCAGCTAAAGTGCGGGAACCCGGACCCCGCCCCTGCCATCATCATCAGGGCTCTCATGACCCCACTGCCTCCCGCCATTCCGATTTCTCACCGGGACCCACTGGTGGCCTCAGGTCCCTCCCCAAACCGTCCAAGGCAGCCCCGGCCGCTCACACCCCGGATGCTCTTACAGGTTCTCCAGAGTCACACAAACACCGTGTCCTCTAGGAGACCTTCTCTCCACACTGCCCAATAGAAGGAACCTGCTTCCCTCCCTTCCTGCATCCCCTCCGGGGCACCCCAAGTGCACATGCAGATACACTAAGGATCTACAAGTCTCCTCAATGACTAAGAACTTCTTCACGGTGAGGAGCGCTGGCCAGCACCCAGCACAGTGCCTGGTGCAGAAGTGACCGCGATGAACGAATGAATTGGATATGACAGAACACAGAGCAAACGAGAGCAGTACAGGGGGCTTGGGGAGCTTGAGGTCCACCTACTACCCTTGCCAATGTTCCGATGATTTGAATGTGACTATGGATACGCAACTCCTGTGGAGAGACAAGCAGCAAGGCTGAACACCGAAGAAAGTGCTGGAGGAAGAAGCAAGTTGGATGCCTCAGGTCCTACACTGACTTCCACATGATGTGGCTGCAAAAGGAGCCTGTGACAGCCTCCAAGGGCAGACAGGAGTTTGGGAAAAGGTGTGGGTCACATCCCAGGGAGCAGGACAAAAGGAAGGGGGAACTCAGGGAAGGTCTTTACAGGGACAGAGCTGGTGACAAAGGTCAGCTCTGGCCCCGCCCCCACCTTCCTCACCAGGTCCTCGACCCCGCGACCTGCACAGGGACAATGCCTTAGTGTGGAAAATGCCAAGTGGGACTCTCAGCCTGCAGGCACCCTGCCAAGGCCGCGGGGGTGGGCGCCTAAGGAGAGCGGGCCAGCTCCCCTCATCAGAGGATGACCACCCCGCCCGCCAGCCAGATGAGCCCACAGAACAGAGAGAACCGAGAGGCATTTTTGGTCATGCAAGAGAGAACACAGCCTTCCTCCGCTCCTCCTCTCCCAGTTAACAAAAGCACCACAATTATGCACCTTCTGAATGTCAAGGATTTTCAGGGTCACAGCTATATGACGGACTCCCCGGGGTAAACTAAAGCCTGTTTTCCTCTGCACACCAAGCTTTAAGGGCTGTGGGAAATAAAGCCTTAAGAAAAATCTACCCCAGAACCGGGTGTGGTGGTAGCCCAGGCGGAAAAGAGGCCAGCCCTTCCTTCCGGGGGCAGCGTGGCTAGATCCACGGCCACACTCGCCCCTCGCACCTTGACCACCCTCGCCCTCGCCCATGAGGCTCTCCCCCCTGCCCAGTGCTTCTCACTTCTTCCCTCAACGTAACCCTCCAACGAGGTGCCCTTAGGTTTTACCTAAGCAACGAGGTTCTTGAATAGTTTAAACATGAAGGGAAACAAAAACCAAACCAAGATACCACCTAAATCGGGTTTCCATTGGAGGCTGGTCCCTAACAGTCATTTCATCACCGTGAGCAGGCCTCTCCGCCTGCCCCTACACCCCCAGGGATACAGCGATGCGGGGCTCGATGCGGGGCTCCTCCCAGCTCTCCCCCAAGCCTCTTCAGGGAGTCTTCCGTGTTTAAACAGCTTCAGAAACAACAGGGAAAAAGTGTCCCTCCCCCAACCCTCAATCCCTTATTAGCATCCCTGGTCCCACCCCCGAGGGGAGAACACAGAGCCCAGGCCAGCTTAGACACGGCGGCCTTGGGGAGAGGCAAAGACAAATTCTCCTCCGGCTGAAATACACCCCTGGGTCACTTCATTTCCCACGTCACCCTCTGGATGGGAATCCAAACCTGCCCAAATTTGTCATACCAAGAACAGCTGAGGGCTGCCGTGATTTTAAGCTATCTGTTTGAACCATAAAAAACTGCTGATATTTGACCATCTCTGACAGAACCAAACTGCAATTCCATGTAATTCAACTGAATACACACCTACCACCTACAGGTCATGTCAGTGCAAACTGCAGCTGTTGCTTTCCTGCTCCGTCTGCAAGACCGACAGACACACAGGCAGGAAGTGCCCCAAATCAAAGTCTCTGTGCCCGCCTCCAAGCCTGGAACCTTCACACAGGCAGCAGCACAGAATGCTGCAAGCAATCACCCAAGATCCCACTGAGAAGGCCGTTCAGGACCACCCCTTTCTCCTTCTATTTGGCTAAGGCTTAGATGTCTACCTAATAAATAGCAAAGAACATCTGCAAAGGGGAACCCTCAGCAGGAAATTCCTGCTACACGGAGGTTTTCAGGAGAGAGAAGAGCATGGCCACACTGAAGTGGGACATGAAGCTTCCATAAAGCAGGTCACTCCGAAGCCGTCCAGATACCACGTCCAAAGGACAGCTCCCGGGCAATTCACTGCCCTGGGAAAAACCATCTCGATGTTAAATATAATTCAGTCTTCTCTTTGTTGAGGGGTTGGGGAGGTAGAGAGGTGAAAATCAGCAGTTGAGGAAGTCTACTCTGAGAGAACAAGTAGGTCGTAAATAAGCCCAAGCAGAACAAAGAAAAGAAGAGACACGATGACCAAAGACAAGATTTTCCAAACCACAAATGGTGAGGAAGATCGGCAATGAGCGCAAAGGATGACCTCTCAGGGGTAAGCAGGCACACAGCCACTGAGGTGCCACGGGGACCGCGGGCCTTGCTTTGGTCCTGACGGGAAAGCAGAGGCAGGAAGATGGGCAGCCAGTATAAACAGTGCGTGTCCCATCCACACAGCCTCTGGGGTGCCCCCAGAGGTAAAGGCTGGTGAGAAGTAATGCCCTTGAGCGGAGGGGCCGCCCTCACAGAGGAAGACTTTCCACTAAGAGGCAGCACCGCTGCTAATCCAGCATGGAGGTTACCGGAGAGGGTAGACGGCCACGGGAACCGGGGAGCAAAATGTATTCAGAGTTGCCATGTTTTAATAGGCTTTGCATTGGAAACTTGGCTTTGGAGCCACCAAGGGATGGGGGAATGCTTTGTCATGGATGAGAGCGCTCATTTTAAAGCAGCAAGTGTTTCTCTGGCCGGAGAGGAGTAGGCCCCAAGGAGTGGTGCTGGGGTGAGACTTATAAACGCAAGCACACTGTGAAACTGCCTGTAAATGGGCTTCATTGAGAACAGGTACGTGATATTTCATTCAGGGAAAAATAAATCAGATTATCCTTCTTGGATGAGAAATTCTAAGTTACCAGTCTGTCTCAGAGAAAGGATTTAAAAGTCACTCGGATTTTTGCCTCAAGACAGACTCAACATAAGATAAAGAAGGCAGCTACAACACTGAAAAGGAAATGTAGGGGTCAATTTGGGGAAGTGTGGGGGAGCGCATGCTCAATTTCTTAAAAGATCAAGAATAAGATCAAGATCAAGTCTTCAGGATGCTGAGTACATTCTAATTTGCTGAGTGGCCCTGAGGGACAGACCACCAAAGATAATTTTTCCTGGGAATGGGTGCTGGAAACATCTGTAGCATTTATTTTACAGGCATGTTTGCTTTGAAAAGTGATCTTTTTAAAGTTCTTTGGAAGTTGTTCTGAACCTATCTACAAACTTAGGGGCATGCCAAGTCCCATCAACCTCCTGGGGCCCAGTGGATTATTTAGAAGCTAATAATACAGTCATGGAAACAAACCGTCACAGGCCACCAAGAAGGGCAGCCCCAGAAAGAGCCTCTCATGGAGGCTTCGCCATGTACAAGCAGCTCGTCCAGGAGACGATGTGGACGCGGAGCGGCTCTGGGCCAGGCTGAGACAGCAGTAACACAGCAAAGGGGGCGGGGGCAGGCAGAAGCCCGGGAGGGCCAACACTGGGAGAAGAACAGTGAGGAGTGACCACCAGAGACAGGGGAGGCTGGGGGGACATGGGGAAGCACGGGGGCTTCTGTAGGAACAAAAGTAAGCTTCTGGTGGGTTCAGCTGGCAAAACGGATGGCAGGTTTTAGTGAATCCAACTTTTTAAGCATTCCGTATTATGCCATCTTGGGACAAATTAACATCTCTGGACACCAATGTCCTCTTCCATAAAAGAGGAGTAACTGGTATTAGTACTCACCCCTCCAGGACAGGGGAGAGAGTTACAGACAGTGTAGGCAAATAATACAGAGCCTGGTGTATGATGCAGGTTCGATAAACAGAAGCTACTACTGTTATCAACAGAACAGCCAGAAAACGCGGCCCCTGAGCCCCAAGCAGGTGAAGCCTACCAAGGGCAGCCCAAAGCCTTCCCAGGCAGCGGCGGCCAGGCCTCCCGACGGCCATCCACAAGAGAAGAGCCAGCCGTCACGAGCTGTTGGCGGCCTGCTCCAGAGCCGCTCCGTGTCCTCTTGCCTCGGAACACCAGGGAGGAAAGAGCAGGCGGCAGGGAAGCCCGAGGCCGCTTTCCCCAGCACCCGCTTGCCAGTTGAAAGGACATAAGGAAACATTCTCATCGCTGGGATGAGAACAACAAACATTTTTGTTTGTTTGGCTTCTCCCCCGCGAGGTCCTACTTCTTCGCTCCCGATCAGCGGCTGCTCTCTTTCTCACCGAAACGCCAGCTGGGAACGCACTGTCACGGTTTCGTCTTTTACCTCCCCCACGGCTCCTTTTTGTCATGATTCTTTAAGAAAGCTTTCCCTATTCAGAGGTGGAGAGAGAGAGCAGCGGGGAGGGGGCAGTGGAGAAGTCATGTTCCGACAGCAAGGAAAGCAGTAATTAAATATTAGCCCGATAGTCTTCTTAATGTTGGTGAAATGAGAAAATAAAAACCAGTTTACCTGACCCTGAAGTAACTATAAACTGCTGTAAACCCAGATAAACTTCTAAATTGTCCTGGAGAACTGGGAACTGAAAACAAAGAAACAAAGATTAAAAAAAACAAACATAAGAGCAACTTTTAATAGCATTTTAAGGTTAAAACATTACAAGATCTATGGGGGGGGCATCGGATTAAAAAACAAACCCTCTAACCCTCTTCTCTGGGAACCCTCGCTGGCAGCAAAGGAGCGGCTCCCTCCGTGCCCTGCCCTCAACGATCTCTACAACTCACACCACCTACTAATGTTTGGAATCAGAAAAAGGAAAAAAACCTATCAGGTCAATACTCTCTTTATAAAGGAAGCAGTGGATGCTGGGCTTGACTATTATGATCCCTACAAAAGGACACCAAACCCCAAATGATCGACACCTTCTAGAGCTTGGAGACAAAACCTATCTCCCTTCAAATCCAAGGGAAACCCTATTCTGGAAAGCACTATCAGATATGCCTTATTTAAGTGCATGGCAGAGTGAGAAGACAGGCCCATTTTCAGAAGTCTGATTCCCTGACTCATTTGGCAGTCAGGACCTTCATAACCAGAGCTGTATCTTTTCTTTCTAAAGCTGCTAACTCACCATTAGGATAAAGATCAGACTTTAATGTGACAGGTCCCTACGAAAGACAGATGGCAAAACACAACAACACTTTCTACAAGAGAACACAAGACCCCCCCACCCCCCCAAATCATCTTGCCCTTGAAGAAGAGAAAGGCTTAATGAAACTACCTTAAATAACAAGCACACTGAGTGAATGAAAGCAGTCCTTATGACTACTATTCTAGCACGTAAACATCCGCAGAGGGCTAGCAATGGGCTTCACAAAGGCTCGCTTTCCAGCAGTGTAATCCTTATCAGGAAGTCCTCTACGGGGCCCGCTAGTTTTTGAGCTACTGATGCAGGCAGGAAGGCATTGGTAAAATTCATATTACATATGAGTATAGGATGAAAAACAGGGCATCCAAGAGCTAATATGTGGGGCGATGTTATCTGTTAAACTCTGAGGGTCTGTTGTGGTAATCATTATTCTTTGTTTAAAGTGTGTGTGTGTGTGTGTGTGTGTGTATGTTTTAAAATACTGGTGAGCAAACAGCCTTACTACTCATGCTACATGTGCAGGGGAAACTCGGGCTCCCCACTCCCCTCCCAGCGGGGAGTTACCAGTGTTGAGAAGGCGTGGGTGGGAAGGAGCTCCATCACTCTGGCCACTACCTCCAAGCTCTGGCGTAAGTACCGCTGCCACTCTGTCTGCTGCTGTGGGGGGAAACACAGAAGGATCAGCTCTCCCGGAAGGGCAGAGTCCTGTCACCTTCCCTGCCCACCTACCCTCAGCCTCAAGTCCACTCTTGGACATGAAATCTTGAAGAAATGGCAAATGATGCAAGCAGGTTATTCGGGACTTTAAAAAGGCCAACCTGAAATATTTTCTTAAATCCAATGAATTCATTTCATAAAAAGCTATTTCCTCAGCACACGATCCACAGAGAATGACCCACTTTTTCCCCCTACGGTCACTGGAGTACAGAGATTTTTTTAAAGCCACTGGTGAAATGCTCAAGGCCTCTTTATGACAACGCAGCTCCAGGAACCGGTGGCTCATGCCTTACCTTCTGAGACAGGGCATTACTAGGTCCCTGGCAGCGGAGCAGACTACAGCAATGCCACCCAAAGTGCGGTCCACAGACACAACATCACCAGCATCTCCCTCGGCCTGGTGGGAAATGCAAATTCTGGGGCCCCTACCTCTATATCAAAGTGTGCTTAACAAGCTGTCCCAACGATTCTTAGCCACGCTCCAGCGTGAGAAACACTGAACTAAACCGCACAGCTGACAAGAAGTGAAGCTAAGTTTACCGAGCCCCCCGATGCAGCAGGCATGAATGAGCCAGCCCTTCCGCACGTTACCGTCACGTAACTGTCAGGGCAGGCCAGTCAGCCACATCGCTCCCCTTTTGGGAGAGGAGAAAATTAAGGCTCAGAGAAATCAAAGGCCCAGACTCCTATCTCCTTGGGGCCCAAGGCTTCAGAGATTCAAATCCAGGCCTTTCGGTTCCAAGTACAGGCTCTTTCTAACCCAAACACAGCCACCCTCGAGGTCTCAACCATGCCACAGTCACTGTTATTTTGAGAGCCCTACCAGTGACCTGGAAATTCTAAAGGGCATGGCAGCTAAGAAAAAGGAACATGGGAACTGTGTCCTTCGACACATTTGCCTTATCCATGTTGGGCACACGAGCGTCAATAAATCCAAGATTGATTTTAAGATACTGATTTACAAAATATACTCATAAGAGACTTCCTCACATCCTAGCTTGATCTTTTGATTCCCTGTCCCTCACCCGGCATCTAGCTAGCTTTTATTTGCTGCACGGACTGGGGGGCAGAGGTGTAGGTGCAAGGCAGTACAGGGCCCTGACTAAACCATGTCTCACTGTGTATATGGTTTCTCTACTTATCTCTCTTGCCCATACAGGTAAAAACATCTGTCAACTTCTTGAATGACACAGGTCTGAACTGTGCAGGTCCACTTAAATGAGATTTTTTTCAATAAATACAATATGGTGCTAGAAATGTATTTTCTGTTACCATTTTCTTAATAGAATTTTCTTTTCTTCAACTTGGTTTAAGAATATGGTATAGAACTCAAGTAACACATAAAATATGTATTCATCTATTATCGATAAAGCTTCCGGTGAACAGTCAGGCTGTTAGCAGTTCAGTTTGGGGGGAGTCAAAAGTTATACTCAGGATTTTCACTGTGAGGGGCGTCAGTGCCCCTAGGCCCCACACTGTTCAAGGTCCACTGTAAAGTTCAAACACACAATTCAAACTGTAAGACTACTCTGGCTTCAGAGCAGAGAGCTTACAGGTTCCAAGTCTCCATTTGGACTCACACCAAAAATGACAGTGACTACGGCCCATTAGGCCACGCCGCTTACATCATCATCCAGGGTCTCGTCATCCAGCTCCTCCAACTGGGCCTGGTTGTATCTGAACTGGATTCGATTCAACACCTCCGTGAGCAAGAGAACTAGAGCGTCTTCGTACCTATGCGGCAGGGAGAAATTCAACATCAGGTGACAGCAGGCTTTTAGCCTGGGTCTTGAGAAGGCCTCATACACTGTGGAGAAGAATAGCGTCCCTGCTGGATCACCGTACACAAGCAGCATATGAACCAGATCGGGCGTGTGGGCTGGCAAGTACGTGTGAAAGTCCAAAAGTGGCAGAGGTACTTATTTTGCTTTGTTCCAGACACCTTCTTGATGGAGTGACCGTAGATCATTAGATGATGTCCTTCTTTGTCCCTGATAGCCACTCCTGTCCACAAATCTATTCTGTCTGATACTACTAGCAGAGCTACCCTGAATCTCTTTTGGTTAAGGTCTGCACGGAATGGCTTTTTCTATCCTTTTACTTTCAAGCTATCTGTGTCTCTGAAACTGAAGTGATTCTCTTACAGACAACCTGTAGTGGGTTCATGTTTTTGCAATCCATTCTGCCAATCACTGCTTTTTAAACCAGAGAAGTTAAATTCTTTACGTTTAATGTAATTACTGATAAGGAAGGACTTCTGCCAGTGTCCTTCATTCAGTTCCTCCATTACTGTCTTCTGTGTTGAACGGACACTTCCTAGGGCACCATTTTCACTCCCTTGGCATTCCTTTCACCATGTATTCGTGAGTTATTTTCTCAACGGTTGCCCAAGGGATTACAGGTAATTATATATAAATATCAATTTATACTGATTCAATACACGACTCAATTCATCTGTGAGGGATGGGTGGTATTATTGGTGTTTTCCTGACAAGGAAACCAGAGTTAACAAAAGTTAAATAAACTGCCCA
>NC_043707.1:20566364-20584951 GCF_006229205.1 Suricata suricatta
ACGATGCTCAACATCACTCATCATCAGGGAAACACAAATCAAAACCACACTGAGATACCACCTCACGCCAGTCAGAGTGGCTAAAATGAACAAAGCAAGAGACTATAGATGTTGGAGAGGGTGTGGAGAGATGGGCACCCTCTTACACTGTTGGTGGCAATGTAAACTGGTGCAGCCACTCTGGAAAACAGTGTGGAGGTTCCTCAAAAAACTATCCATAGAACTCCCTTATGACCCAGCAATAGCACTGCTGGGGATTTGCCCGAGAGAGACAGAAATGCTGATGCATAGGAGCACATGTGCCCCAATGTTCATAGCAGCAATGTCAACAATAGCCAAAACATGGAAGGAGCCTAAATGTCCATCACCTGAAGAATAGATCAAGAAGATGTGGTTTATATACATGATGGAGTACTACATGGCAATGAGAGGGAATGACATATGGCCCTTTGTAGGAAAGTGGATGGACCTTGAGGGTGTCATGCTGAGTGACGTAAGCCAGGCAGAGAAGGACAGAAACCATATGTTTGCACTCATAGGTCTAGCAGGAAAACAAGAGAGACCTAATGGAGAACCCGGGGGAGTGGAGGAGGGAGAGAGAGTTGGGGAGAGAGAGGGATGCAAAACTTGAGAGACTATTGAATGCTGAGAATGAACTGAGGGTTGAAGGGGAAGGGGGAGGGGAGAAAAGAGGTGGTGGTGATGGTGGAGGGCACTTAAGGGGAAAAGCACTGGGTGTTGTATGGAAAACAATTTGACAATAAAATATTATGGAAAAAATAAATAAATAAATAAATAAATAAATAAATAAATAAACTGCCCACAGTCACCAAGCTGGGGCTCCCTAACTCAACATCTCATGCCCTCCTCTCTACACATAAACCACCAATGGTCTTTGAGCCTGCTCTGCCCACTCCCCAAAACCTCCCAATGTTTAAAAACACTTAAAACCTAAAGGAAGAAATGGGTAAGGTCTGGGGAAACCCTGCTCCTTCTCGAAGAAACACTTCAAGCCCCAGGACTGGCTATTTCCCACATGTGATAAGAACCTACCTCTGAAGACACCAAGTTACATGCAGCAGCCGCACCCCAAGGGCCACCAAACCACTCACTGTCAAGAATAAGCCACGCAGCCTAAACATCTGTCCTGAAGCACCTCCGAGACAGGCTCAGGGCCGGCCCCCACTCATAAAGCCAAGCACCCCAGGCCCCCAGCGCCAATCTAGCCGCACACTTTGTGATGCTGGGGGCCAGACTGCACAAAGCATACTTCTCTGCCTGGAGGCCCTGCAGCAGGGGCCTTGGAGGAAGCCCTTGAGGAGAAGGGGCACAGGGATGCCACTCTCCTGGAGGGCTCGCTGCCTTGGCTGTGCTGCCCCAGTGACGGTCACCTGGAGGCAGTCACTGGTCCTACTTTCAGCTCCGCCACTCCTGCAGCCAGCCTCGTGCACTCTCGGAGGGCCGGCAGCAGCAAGGCCGCACTCTGTCCTCTCAGGAGGGAGCACCAGTTCCACGGCCCCTCGGCTGGGCTCCTGGGGCAGCTGGGCGGTGCCCCCTCTTCAGAGACCTGAGCTGCATGGGACCCATCCCTGTGATCTAGATCTGAATAATTCCACCTCTCTCCTTGTACCCTCAGCGCTGGGGGCGGGCTGCCTCCTGTAGTTCGCATCTGCTCAATCTTCCTGTCTCCTTCCTGCTCTTCCAGTCCTCCAACACCGATTTCGTCAATCTCCTACACTGAATTCTTAAAATAATTAAGTGTGGTTTCCATTTTCCTGACAGAACTCTAGTAATAAGCCACTAATACAATGCAGGTTGAGTACCAGAACAAGCTAACCCAAGCCAAAAGGTACCCAATGCCAAGATCAAATACAGTCAGTCCATCTAGTCTGCTACAACCCTTGTAACGACTCTGTACACAGTCTGAAGACTACTTGGAAAGCCTCCTGTACTGTCACACTGCAGAGTTCAGTGGGCACAAGAGTTCATTTTTTCTCCAAGACAGAAACACTGACCACCCCTCCCCACAGTGTTTGCCAATGACTTAACAACCCAGGCCAGACGGGCAACTAAGCGTGACCCAGAAACAAATGCTGGCAAGGAAAATCACTAACAAAACAGGCAACGTCTGTGGGAAAAATTGCCAACAGACTCAAAATCCTATTTCGGTAGACTTCAGTGAAAAGTCAGATCAAACACTTAAGCCTGGAGCTTACATTTGCCATTTGCTCAGACATACATTCCTCAAGTTAGTTACACAAGTTTAATGCTATAAATCGCTACGATGGACCAGTGCAGTCTCACAATTTTGCTAGGAAAGAAAATCCACTTCAGGCCAGAGGACAGATGAAACTGGTCATCTACAAGGGGTCCTGCTGGGCTATAAAGGGAATTTAAAGACTTTGTAAAATGCACAGAATAACCCGAAATTAGCAACTCTGGACGCAAGAAGAGTTTATCCCATAGAAACTTAAACCCAACTAGGAACCAGGCTAAACACACGTAGGTAATTACTGCTCTCCCAAAGTGTTTGGTGAATGTGGGAAGGGTATTCGGGTGCGGCAGACTCTGGGTGCCCATGCAATACCCACTCTTCCTTTCCTCCTTGGCAAAACAACAGTGGGCACTGAGGCCAAATGGAAGACTACATTTCCCAGCCTCCCTTGCAGATGGCAGTGGTCAAGGACATATTAAAGGAAGTCACCGGGCAAGAAGCCTCTGGACAAGAGCCTTTAGTCCAGCCTCTCCGCATCTCATTCCTGCTACCTGAATGCAGCATCTCTGAGCACAAGGGGACTGAGGAGATGGAAGCCATGCCTAAGGCTGGTTCGAACAAAGAGGTAAAAGGATTCGAAATACAAGTCCACATACAAAGCCTGAGGAGACACTGACCATTTATCAAGGGAAAGACAATCAACAGAAGCCAACCTCAAGATGCCAGCACGCTGGAATTATCAAAGACTTTTAAGGCAGCTGGTATAACCATCCCCCATGCTGTTCTTCAGGTAGAAGGTGCTAGGGACTGAACTGAATCGAGTCCACTCAGAATTGTTATGCTGGAGCCCTATCCCTACTTGTGACTGTGTTTGGAGATAAGGCCTATAAAATGGGAATAAAGGTTAAGGGAGGTCATAAGGTGGGACCCTGTCCAACGGGACAGTGGCCTTCTATTAAGAGATTTGACAGGGGAGAGCGCAAGCACAGAAGGGCCACGTGAGGACACAGAGAAGGCAAGCGTCTGCGAGCCAGGAGGAGTCCTCACCGGAAAGTGAACATGCCAGCGCCCTGAGCCAGGACTTCCAGTCTCCAGAATGGTGACGAAATAAATTCTTGCTGTTTAGGCCACCAGGCCAGTGGGATTTTGTCTTGACAGCCCAAGTTCATTAATACAGTAGGTAAATGATCAGAAGAAAGAAACCTGGAACTTTAAGAACGGAGGACAAAAGCAAGAAGCTGGCCAATGTCCAGGTAAACGCCGCTTCTCTAGTGTGCTCCAGACAATCTCTCTCCTCGTAAGATCTTTAAAATATAAATGATGGATGAAAGCAAGCAGAAAACACTGTCTGCTGGGGTGGTCCGTGTACATGGACAGAAAGCAGGTGGCAGCTCCAGTAGGAAGAGGGGAGGCCAAAAGCATCTGCATGGTGGGAAGGCTCCGACACACACTCTCAGCGGTGAAAGGTCAACAGAAAAAGGAGACATACTGTAATACCAGAGCAACCTCCTGAAAACCTCAAATAGAGAGAGTCAAACAGACATACTGAAAAGGGAAACTAAATTTGTGTGACACTAACAACAGAGTCTCAAAATAAATGAAGCAAAAACGGATAGGGCTGAAAGGAGACTTTGCTAAACCCACAATCACACATGCAGAGCATGCCTTGCTCCTGGTCACTGCTTGAACATGACAGAGGACATGCAGAATGCCACCTGCTAACCTGACCTAACCACCATCTACGCGACACCACAACTGACAACAGCAGAATACACACTCTTTTCAAGTGCACAATCAACAATCACCAAGAAAATGGAAGTCATAAAACTAACTTTAACAAATTAAAAAGAACTAAAATCTCACAAACTATGTTTGCAGATCATGGTAACCAGAACATAATGAGAAGACAGGTAGAGAATCACCATATATTTGGAAGTTAAACAGCAAAAAGGAAGCCCCAAAGAGAAATGAGAAAATATCTTCAGTGAGGGGCGCCTGGTGGCTTGGCTGAGCATCCCGACTTCAGCTCAGGCCATGATCTCATGGCTCGTGAGCTGGAGCTCCACATCGGGCTCTGTGCAGACAGCTCAGAGCCTGGAGCCTGCTTAAGATTCTGTGTCTCCCTCTCTCTCTAAGCCTCCTCCACTCACGCTGTCTCTCTCTCTCTCTCTCTCTCTCTCTCCCAAAAACAAACTTTAAAAAAATTTGATGAAGCTAAAGCAGTACTCAGAGAGAAATTCATAGCGCTAAATGTTTACATATGTAATGGACATAAACCTACAGACCTGTGTGACTCAAGCCACAAATGTGATTCCAAAGCACCCCAACTTCTGAGTTAAATAAAACTGTACATGTGAGGACAACTACAGAGTAGGCGTTCAGTAAACAAAGGATCAGTGAAAGAACAAATGAACAGAAAAATGAATAAATGCAGAGGCAATAAACAGACCAAAGTCCAAATGAGAGACTACAAAGGATGGGGGCGGGACCCCAGACGATGCTCTCAATGGATTGAAATGCCCGAGTCCCCATGCACTTGCTCTCTGGGGCCGCCAACCGCAAGAATTTCTCTTCCCAGGGGCTAGGAAATGACCGGAGCCCTGATACAAACCCAGTTGACACCTTTTATTAAGTGTATCAAAATGTCACGGGTCACAGTAGCTTCACTTCCTTTTCATGAAGCAGAAAACCACCTTGAAAGAGAGGGCAGCAATTTTTCTCACGCTTGCCCACACGTGTTTACAGTCCAGCCCCGTGTCGCCCGGGATCCCCGGCCGCTCTACGGCTGGTCCTTGCCAGCCCTCTCACGACACAGGGGTCACAGGACGTGACTCGAGAACTTTAGAGGTTGCTTAACTCACTTCAGGTTTCCTCCCCTCCCTGTGAGAAGCGCCTCCCCAGGCGGCTCCTCCCAGTGGCTCGGGGAGAGGGAGTGAGGGCGAGCGGATGGGAGAGAGCCAGCACATCCCACCGGCACTGCCGGCCGGCGGGGCTGCCTGACGCAAATCGACTCGCTTCATTTACTCGACAGCCTGCAAGCCCGCACTACCTTCCCCAAAGTACAACAGAGGAAAAGGAAACTGAAACTCAGGTCTTCCCCAGCCACCACCCAAAGGTGGCCAATCCGGACCAGGAACTCCAGCCGTGGCTTTGTTCAGCTACGTCACAGAACGCAGTCCTTTGACAGCTCTGATCGAGAAACCCTGGAGCATTCTGAGTAAGGAACACGAGGAGCTCCAATTTCCAAGCTCCTGGGTCCAAAAATAAACCCATGTACATGTGTGCTTCTAAATTTGTAGCCCGCAATGCCTACACCACTTTGTTGTGATGGATGATGCAAAACCTGTAAACCACAAGGACAGGAACTGAGTGACTTAACCACACCTACGTTTCCCATTTAAGACACCAAGAAAACATTCTTGACTAGTTCCTGCAAGATCAATTGCTTCTGAAATTCTGGCTTAAGCCACAAATGTGATTCCAAAAGCACCTCAACTTCTTTCAGATGTATTTTATCAGCCAGAAAACACTTGATCACATGTATGTGCCTTAGTTAAGATGACGGGTCATGGCCAGTAGCCAGTGCTCTTTACCAACTACTTTTGCAAAAAGGCACATTTCTGACATATCAGGGTCTCTTAGAACCTAGAGCAGTGGCTGCCACATTTCAAAACTTTCATTTAAGGACTTGAGCCCACACCTGCATAAATATACAGCGTAAGAGACGACAGGAAAGATACAGACGTTAAAGTTCAACTAGAGGACTACCTTACACGCCCTTCTTTGTAACCTGTGACCCTAGACCACCAGGTGGTATCTGATCAATAAGCAGTTCCCTGGGTGACAGTTAACTTTTTAATGGCAAAAAAACCACACATCCGCTTTGAAGATTTCAAGGGTTTTGTTTGTTTGTTTGTTTTTTAAGGGCATAAAAGTGTTATAAGTGGATGTTTGGGGTGCAAAAGTTATAGGGGCACCTGGCTGGCTCAATTCACCTTCAGCTCGGGTCATGATCTCATGGTCAGTCTGTGGGCCACGTTGGGCTCCATGCTGACGGCTCAGAGCCTCCAACCTGCTTCAGATTCTTTGTCTCCCTCTCTCTCTGCCCCTCCCCCATTCACGCTCTTTGTCTCTCTGTCTCTCAAAAATAAACACTAAAAAAAAAAATCATAAAAAATGAGAAAGCCTCATTTAGGATAATTATCAAATAATCAGTAAGAAAAATTCCTAGGGACGCCTGGTGGCTCAGTTGGTTGAGCGTCCTGCTCTTGATTTCAGCTCAAGTTTCATCTCATGGTTTGTGAAATCGAGCCCTGCATCGTTGGGCTCTGCACTGACAGAACCTGCTTGGGATTCATTCTCTCTCTCTCTCTCTCTCTCTCTCTCTCTCTCTCTCTCTCTCTGTCCCTCTCCCACTCACACACTCTCTCTCAAAATAAATTAAAATTAAAATTAAAAAATGCCTAGTGTTAGAAGTGATCAGTGGACAGATGCCTGGGCATGCAGGTCAACATGTGACGGTGGGCTAAAGGCCTTCAGACCACCTGGGGGCCCTGTCACTTAACTCCATGGTTACCACCACAGTCAAATGGTAACAATATCTTATATTACTTATTATCACAGTCGTGGTCATCACTGTGACATTTTACTGAGTGCCTGATACAGGCTAAACACTGGGCCAGGCATCTTATGTACGTGATTTCCTTGAATCCTCACTATCACGAAAGAGATGTCAACATGCGCATTTTGCAAGAGGAAATGGGATCAGCATAGAACTTGACCAAAAGTAACACTGCTCCCATGAAGCAGAAAAGGAATTTCAATTCTATAGCTCTGTTCCTTCTGCTGGTAGGACGGTGTGCCCAAGTGTATCTGTAATACTAATAATCTGCCAGTGCAGATTTTCTCAATGGACCCGTGCTCTCCACCCCTAAAACACATTTGTACTGTGCTGTAAGAGCATTTTCATATTAATCATTTCCTCAGCTTATTCTTCCAACAAGCATGAGATGTCAAAGAATATGTCCCACTAAATATAGCAAAATCAGGCACAGTCCCAGAACCACAGGACCCAACTGTTCAGCATACAAAATAGAGAATAAGGCGGAAATACCCTTTCTTTGAAGAATCTCATTCAAAAACACAATTACTTTTCGTTGGCTAAGTCACCAAAAACAGGATCTACTGTTGTGTAACAGTTTCAGACACACGAGTCCCCACCAGTAAAGTACATCTGACCTGACAACAAAGCAACTTGCAAGCTATTTTGCAATCACGCAAATAATGTTCGGGAACAAAAGTGCAGCTGTTTGGACTTGAAATGCAAATACTCAGTTAAAGATTATAAAAACTCATTATAAACTCCAGCAACACCAAGGGTTTCCAGAGGGTCCGGCCTCTGGATGATCCTCAGCACCCCCGTGGGACACACTGCTAGGAAGGGGTGTGTCCACTAGGTCCACCACCAACCACCGATGCTGTCCACTGAGCAAGCACTCACGCCACGCCGAGTGCTCTGGATGCGTTAGCTGCTACTTCACTTCTGAAATGAGCAACTATGGTGGACAGGAGCTACACTTTCTGCCTGCAAGTAAGAAAAATAACCTTGAGAAACTTGGGAAAAACATGTCCCTGTTTTCTGTTCCTTAAAAAACACAACAGAGGGGTGCCTGGGTTGCTCAGTCGGTTGAGCGTCCGACCTCAGCACAGGTCATGATCTCGAGATGCATGGGTTCAAGCCCCGTGTCAGGCTCTGTGCTAACAGTTCGGAACCTGGAGCCTGCTTTGGCTTCTGTGTCTCCCTCTCTCTCTCTGCCCTTCCCCTATTTGTGCTTTCTCTCTAAAATAAATAAACATGAAAAAAATCTTTTAAGGAAATAAATTAAAACTACAATAGAAAGTACAAAAGGAATTATTGCTGGACTGTGGGATTACAGATAACTTTTCTTTATATTTTTCTATCTTTTTCTAGTTTTTAAAATACTTCTTTTTCTCAGCAGGTATTTATCACCTTATTTAGGAAATTTTCAAGCACATACGAAAGGAACTAGATTATAATGAACCCCAAGTTACCATCAACAAAGGACATCAATTATCAACACATGGCCAACCCACTTTTCCCTCTATCCCCAGGAGATTATTTTAAAGCAAACCCCAGACATCCTATCATTTCATCCAATAAATACTTCAGTTTTTAATATCTAAAACAAAGGCCACTTAAAAACAAACCCACGAGACAGTTATCACACCTAAAGAATTAACAATACAGATTACATTTGTAACCAGAAAAAAAAAAAGTTCTAAGAAACAGGTATTTAAAGGGTTTGGAAAAAAGACTACGAAAATGCCCCATGATTACTACCTACCCAGCTTGTGTGAGCCAGCTGCGCTGAAGAGGTCTGGCCACCTGGCTGTCCCTTTAAACCACAAGAAAAACTGGCAAAAATGTCTATTTCTAGTTATCCGTGTTTCTGGGGTTTACCTGTTGAGAACTGCTTCCTTGTCTCCCAGACGGCTTTTAATTTTACTTGTCAGATAGTCCAGAAAGAGCGTCCAGATATCCAAACAAGAGAAGTAACCTTCATGAGTAGGCTATGATGCAAAAGAAATCCAGACAATGAAATTACTTAACGCCGCTCCTCCTGAGAAACATCCCCACCAGCGTTTACTTCCATCAGAACAGTACAAGCCTAAGCCTAGATCCCCTCTGCTTCCTGGTGACCACCACTGGCGTCTTCTCAATGGTTTTCATGACTGAGCCCTGGGGAACCTAACAAGGCAAAGGCGTCATGGAACACAACGTTGGGGACATACTACGCAGGACAAAGTCAGTTACAAAATAAGCCAGGTGGACACCGATCTTTAAATCTGAGATTGAGGGGAAGGGCTCTGACAGATCATCCAATTCTAATCTGTTTTAGAGAAAAAGAAATTGAGATCCAGGCACATGACTTATTCAAAGCAGGTCCCTTTACGCCCAGCCAGTGCTCCTTCCACTGTATATCATTAGAAAACCAGAAATAAGTTTCAATGGCTCCGAAGGTGCAAGTTTACACATTTGAGAGGTAGAAAACATCTGTAATCTTCCTACATAACAGACTGAAAATGAGCTTTAGTCTGACTCTCAGGCATGATCTCATTTGCAGGAAGAGGGGTGTCCAACGGGCTAAGAGCAACCTCTACCCAGGTGCTGACAGAGACAAAGTGAGGAGAACAAGTCTCTGTAGGGTCCTAGTGCCTGACTCACTGTGCTCTGGTGTCTCGAGGGCCTTGAGATTCTACTTCATGTAAAATCCAAGCACTGTGTTCTCCAACACTGAGTCTTTCTCATGCAGATTCTGTTTCAACTTGTGCCCCTCCGTGCCCCCCCCCCCCCCCCCCCCCCCCCCCCCCCCCCCCCCCCCCCCCCCCCCCCCCCCCCCCGCCCCATCCCTTCCATATCCACTCAAATTCTTGCTACCTGTAAGAGCTCTTTGGTTTTGTGATTGCTTCACCGAAGCCACGCTGGGTGGCAGGATCAGACAGGGAAAGACATAAGACCATCATCGCCTTCTTGGACCAGTGTCCTTCCATCTCTGATCCGCAAGGAAACCCAGAGGCTTATAAGGGCCTGTGTGGGATTTGCCCATTGGGTGGCAGCGGAAGATGGGGGTTCTGCACGCAGTCTGAGACAGATAAACTAACTTTTCCTGGGGCAGCCTGGGGCAGAGTCCAGCCTCACAACTCACAGGGGTGCCCTGGACCCAGACTACACAGCTCCATCAGGACCACTGACCATGACCATGAGCGCTGACAGGGCCATCCTCTGAAAACAAGATGACCATGTCCTGTCTCCACTTCATCCTTTGCAAACCCCAGGATGTCCGTGACATGAAGTGAACCAGAAGAGCGAGGACGGAAAACAAGAAGCCGCATGGGAACAATACGGGTCGCTTGTGGGCATGCCCTCAATGTGCACAGCCAGGAGATGGAGGCTGGCCTGGCCTCAGCACGCTGAGCTGCCTCCACTCAGGGGGCGGGCCTTCCTAGGTTTAAAAACACCCACCTTCCCCTCCACAGAACAGAACTGATCAGATGCATATGAAACTGAAATTTCCCTTTGGGGAAAGGTCACCACACAAATCCAGGATTTACAGTTACGTCCAAGTACTTTAAGGTCACACACGTCTTCCCTGTGCCTTTGAACTGAGGGTTTGCCATGTGGCCCGAGACTGGGAAGAAAGGCGGGCAGACACACCCTCTGGAGGACCTGAAACACACCACACCTGGAGGCCCACTGAGTCAGGCCTTGCACGCTGCCCACGACGTCACCTTTGACAACTGCTGTGGGCACAGGTCACTGAGGGTATAGAGATGACAGGCTGACTGCTTCTGGAGCTACCCGATTTTCCAGAACCCTCATAGGCCCATTTTAAAAATGTGCCTGTACTCAGATTTATTCTTCCCACTCCAGGGCTGAGTAATCACTAAAGGTCCCTGATGAGTTTCTTTAGGAAATCAGTGATACCACCCTCATCTGCTGAGAAAAGTTCCCAAACAGGCAAAATGGATCTGGGATGTTAAGGGCAGGACTGCGGTGACGTACGGGAAGGGAAGGGGAAGGCACACAGGCGGTGCTGGCAGTAATATTCCACTTCTTGGCGAAGGTGGTGGTTACATGGTTGAGCTCGTTTGGGGAAAATTCCTCAAGCTGTCCATGCAGGATCTAGGTGCTTCTCTGAATGGGGGTGATACTTCAATAAAGCTTATTTTAAAGACGCTCACAACAGGATGAGCGCTGAGTAATGTATGGAACTGTTGAATCACTATATTGTACACTTGAAACTAACATAACACTGCATTAATTATAATGCAATTAAAAAATAAATTACACACACACACACACACACACACGCACAAAGGATAACATAGGACAGAAATGTCTAAAACCAGACTGATGATGTCATCATAACAAGTCTATAAAATGACCATCACTGAGCTGTATAATTGTGATGGGTGAATTTCTAAGACACAATTCTACCTCAATAAACCTTTTAAAACATATACATAAATGAAAGACACTGGGCCACAAAATGTAAACAAGGCAAGGACTTTGCTTGGGAGGGTTTATACACCCAGCTCCTGATATACAAGGAGCTAGAAAAAGTATTTGTTGAATGGGAACAAGTAGCAGATATGCCAAAACTTAACCCCTCAGAGCTTAAGTATTTATTTTTATAATGTTGCTTTTTTTACGTTTATTTATTTCGTTTTAAGGGGCGGAGGGGCAGAGAGAGAGACAGGCAGATGAGAGAATCCCAAACAGGCTCTGCGCTGCCAGTGTGGAGTCCCAAGTGGGGCACCCCGAGCTTCATTATTTATAATCTCCCTGTAGGAAGTTTTAGTGACAGTTACAGAAGTAAAAGCCCTAATTTCAGACTATTTCTATCCTTTGCTTCTCCAACAAAACAGGGGTTAAGAACATAGACTCTAGGAGTTAAAAACACCTGGCCCCACCACTTATTAACTGTATGACCCTGAGCAAGTTACTCTTTGTGCCTCGGTTTCTTTATCTGGAAAGTGGGGATGATGACAATAACACCCACCTCAAAGGGTCGTTGTGAAGGACAGATGTGTTAACCTTCACAGAGTCAACGCTATAGAAACGTGTAGGGAATAGAGAAACTCTTTCCACTGAAAACAACAGAGCACACTTTTTTAGGAGGAAAGGAGCCATTCTGGTGCTTTACCTGATGAAATGTGTACTTGAACAAAAGCGTCAGAAACTCCACCACGGGGAACTGGGAGTAGGACTCGATTCTTCTTAGGTGGACACTCACGAAGAGCCGCAGGAAGTCCGTAAACTTCTCGACGTAGCTGAGTGAGACATGAAGACGAGAGGTGACCGTCAGAAACCCAGCCGCCTCCTTGGAAGAGAACTCAAATTCAATCCAAATTTCTCTCAGTACAGAACTACACAGAGTTAAAACAGATGTTCAGTTAAAAATATAAAGGCCTGCAACAATTACCTACAGGTCAGGCAACCCTTCATTCCATTACCACCTGAAACATAGCAGAAAAGCAACTTTAATCCGCAGGCACTCTCTACCAAGGAATCCTATAAACTAGGGCTCTCACAGGTTCTAACTCCTCCATGTTACGACCCAATTCGAGGGAATGAAAACGGTACTACAGAGTCAGGAGCGGAGCATGTGCGTCAGGTCAACGTGGCAAGTCTGGAAGGCTGGCTGTCTTTGCTAGGAGGCCAAAACATTAAAATGAATGTGCTAAGAACAGAAATGAAACAAGGCTATACCAAAGGCATGGCATCGGGGTACACTATATGCAGGCCTGCGACCTAACGCTCGTTTTCTCCCCCGCCCTCCGGCTCCCAGCACGCAGTAACCCTGAGCACAACCCCATCTACTCAAAGTGATTCCAAATGTAAGGGAAGCTGGACAGGCCTCCTCGGGGACAATTTTGTCTGGTGCTTCATTGTACAGACGAGGCCCTGGGAGATCCAGTGACCCGCCCGAGGTGGCAGAATGGGACTACCGACTACCATCCACTCCCACGCCAGTGCTCTTTCCTTCCACAGCACAGTGGCTCCCCAACTCATGTGTATGCACAATAGCATTTCCCAGAGGAGCGTGGGTCCCGGCTGCAAGGATAAGAGACTGTTGTTACTAGAGACACAGCACATCATCACTCTCACATGTCACAAACTGTCATTTTAAGCCCCTAAATACCAAAAGGTGATTCGAAAATGAGATGGACATACCTCCATAAATCACATTGTGGACACCGATAAAGATACGGACTTACTTAGGGGCCTTGGTCAAAAATTAAATCATGGCTAAAAGCAATTCTGAAAGTCCTAACTGCAAAAAGCTTTCTTTTTTTTTTTTTTTTGAAGCATATTCTTATCTCGGCAATAATAACGGGGGAGAAAAAGACGACTACTCAGAAGAGTAAAATTGCCCCATAAGTCAAAGGTCCCATACGGTGCCTGGGACCCAGCACCCTGAGGGCGGCCAAGCTGCCTGTCTGGCCTCCGTGTGGCTGGCTAACACACACATATGCTTTTTTGCAGTTTAAAACAAAAACATCAATCTGCTTGATCAGGAGAATGGCCGTCTCTGTGGATCGCGGGACCAAGGGCTGGAAACACAGTGAAGGCATTCAAACCAACTGTTTTCGGAGAGTCAGGCGTGAGGAGACTGCTCTCGGTGCCTCTGACCACAGACGCTCAAGAGCAGGGGCTCCTCACTCCTCGCTCTGCTTCTAACATGACACTATGGCATGGTGACGCAGAGCTGTCACCCAGGTGACAGCTCTCTAGGAAGATGCCCTCAATTCCCTGCCACCCATCAAATAAAGAGAAGCTTGGGTGAATGTTACGCAATCTTGATTTTATTTTACTCTCCAACCCAAGGTTTTGGGCACACACACAGGGCCATTCGGTAACTAAAATTATAGATTTTCTTTCACCTCATTTTCTTTCCCTTGCCCACCTTCTGGTACAGGTGCTAATGAGCAGTTGAAAGTTAGCAACAGGCAGTCAAGGAGGAGAGAAGCAAAGGCCCTGGGGTAAGTAGCTCCTAAACAACTGAGAATGGACTTAGCTGTTTAGAGTTAGTGGTCAGGGGGCCCGAGAGCCAGGAAGCAAGCACACAGTGTTGGTCGTGTCACCTTTCTGCTCCCAGGCACCTCTCAGCTCCCACAGGGCAATAGGAAGCATAGGATTAAAATATAAAACCAAAAGCACAGAAGTTACACATAACAAAATCAGCACATGGATAACCCACGACGACATTTCCAGGCCATCAGAATGTCAGCCATCATGAACATTATGCGACAGTAAAACTCCACACCACAGGTATCTGACGCTGGCGGCAAGGCTTTTTTTTTTTTTTTTAAACATATAAAGTACCGCCCTTCTTAGCCAAAGCTAGAAAGGATACAAAGTTGTGTGTTTGCATACTGATGCCTGTGAATCTGTACAGAAAACTATCATAAAATAGTGAAAAATAAAACCACCATATCACCATACGAGACTATGAGCTCTTGTGATAATACAGAGAAAAGTTTGCACGACGCTTGTTTACAACGGACCAACCCAAAAGAATCTTATGTATCTACATTTTTAACTTCAGAAAAACCTTAATAAAATGGCTGACTTGAAAAAGAACTAAAATGGTCTGTAAGCTTGACTTTACAGTCTGCTACCTACTCTAGGGAAAAGGAAAATGCCTTACCACTAGGCAGCTTAATAACAAAAAGCAAGCCAAGGAAAATGGATTAAAATATTAACAACATTTGCGGCCCAGCTCTCTGGAAGTATTTTCTATCTCAATACAGTGCATCTGCCTGGAAGTTTCTGAACAGTCAACAGGATGCTTTTATACGTAAGTTTCCAATGTTCTCTCTTGCTTTCACACAGCAGTAGCGTCACGTCGATGAAAGCTCAAAGACAGACACATGACATCATCTGGAGGGAGATACGTGAGGTCACGCCCCAGGGGGCTGTGACGGAGTCCTCTCTGAGCACTTCAGAAAGAAAAGCGAGGTAATTTTCGGCTCCATTCAAGGGGAGGTAACAGAGAAACTCGGGGTGTGCCACGTTAAGATGTGCCCATGTTACCATGTCCTGCTTTTGATGGAAACGTGCCGTGCGTGTAAAACTCACAGTAACAGCGACATGCCTCTACGCTGCACGGTGTGCGCTTGGGCAAAGTCACAGAGTAAAAACCGACAAGCCACATCAAGTGAAAAGGGGGATCAGAACGCCTGTACCTCCACGGCCTCCTCTCACGCTCCTGGCTACGCACGAGCAGCAGACTCGGCTCCTGCGCCACCTCAGACCTGCAGGCGAATCGTGAGGACGAGGGAGAGGGGTGGAAGGGAGGACAGGAGACAGATGGGGGGCAAGACAACAAACCTACACAGTTCAGTCACTTTGCAAACGTGACTCGCTCCCCCTTGACCACCCTAGCCCTTCCAGCTAAGCTCAGACTTACTGGTACACACCTACCTGTCCGTTCCTCACCAGGAGCCCCCAATTCTGAAACCAAAGAGGATTACAGACACCATGCAGCACAAAGATCAACGGGCAAGGCCCCTTCTTAGGGCACGGCCACTTCCACACCCGTGTTCATTACCTCTCATCGAGTTCTTCTAGCCTGCTCTTCACCGTGTGGGCGTTGTTATCCTTGGTGATTTTCTGCAGGAGGTAGAAAGTCTGCTGGAACATACGCAGTAAATACTCCTCGAACTCCATAGGCACACAGTTCTTGGACATGAGTTCATTGATGCAGGACATGGCCAGGACCCCAAGCCGGCCGCGCTCCTGACCCAACACGCAGTTCTGGCTGCTGCCGTTAACTGACGCCATCTTTCTGGCCCGGATGTCACAGCCAAAGCGCGCAAAGTGGAAGATGGTGGTGAGGAGGGACGGGGTGATGCTGGCAGACAGAGGAATCCAACTGAAGAGATGGGCCAGGCACTCCAAGGCCAGGGAACAGGTATACTCACTCTCCGCATCAAGGAGGGGGATTGGCTGGTTCAACAGTTTGGCTGAACTAGGACTCTGCAGCAGCTTACTCAGTAAGTCGCCTGCAAACACAAAAAGGTCTTAACGTCTACACTATCAAGTTTCTTACAACCCAACTGAAGTACGACAAAGAGAACACGAAAGCCATGTTTCACTAGGCTGCCCGTTAAAGGTATCGGTAGGAATGTGAAATAATGCCGCCCATATCAGGAAAGATTCATTTGCTTTGGAGAATGCATCTTTCATTAAAACATACTATTTGTTCATATGTTCATCACAGTTCTTTTTAAATGAATTAATATAAATTTCCTCACTGTCTTATCAATAGGTAGAACCCACAAAGCTCTTTGGCCCATGATGGTTTTTAGGAGTAAAGGCATCCTGGGTGGCACGGTGGGTAACATGGGAGAAGGGAGCCAAGAAATACAAACTTCCAGTTAGAACACACGAAGTCTCAGGGACACAATGTGCGGTGGTGAGCACGGTTAGTTAACAATGCTGTATTGTGTCTGAAAGTTGCCGGTGGAGTAAGTTTTAGAAGTTCCCATCGTAAGAAAAGAACACTGTTAACTGTGTGCGGTGATGGATGTTAACTCCATCTATCGCCATCGGTTTGCAGTATGTATCGTTACGCTGTACACCCGAAGCCAACAGTGTGCTGGGTCAGTTATTACATAAGGGGTCCGGAGACTGAAACACTGAGAACCGCGGGGCTGCTCAGGGTTCAGTCTATGGACCTGCAACATGCGCACATCCGGGAGCTCGTCAGAAATACAAACTCTCAGGCCCCACCCGCACATACTGCTGTCGATCCTGGAGGGGGTGTGATCGGGACCCCTGTTTTTACACACTTTCCAAGAGGTGAGGCTTATGCCTGCCTGTGTTTTTTAGGTATTTATTTTCTTTCCCGTTTTTATTTTAATCACCTGCCACTCATCACAAGTGCACTCCTTAATCCTCACCACCTATCCTCCCCCCACCGTTACCATTGGTTTGCTCTCTGTTTGTTAAGAGTCTATTTCTTGGTTTGTCTCTTTTTCTCCTCTTCTCATATGCTTTACTTCTTAAATTCGACATGTGACTCAAATCATATGATCTTTGTCCTTCTCTGACTGACTTATTTCATTTAGCATAATACCCTCTAGCTCCATCCATTCAGGTCATTGCAAATGGCAAGATTTCATTTTTTTAACGGCTGAACAATATTCCACTGAATAGATATACCACAGTTTCTTTACCCATTCATCAACTCATGGGACACGTGGGCTCCTTCCATATCTTGGCTATTACAAATAATCCTCCTATAAACACAGGAGTGCATGTACCCCTTTGAATTAGTGTTTTTGTAATTCACTGGGTAAATACCCAGTAGTATTGGGTCCTGAGGTCCTTTTTTTTTTTTAACTTTCTGAGGAACTTCCAACATGCTTAATTTTTGAGACACGTGAGACTAACGGAATGCACACAAGATGAAATGGAGACTGCAAAAAATACTATAATAATTTTAGAGAAGACAAGCATTCAAAGCTATCACAAGAAGAAAACTCTCCTGAAAAAAAGGTGTGTGTGTTCCACCTCAAGAAGAAATGATCAAGGCTAAGACTCTAAGGAATAAGGAAGGAATGTAGGCAGAAAAAGCACAAACACAAAAGAGAAAACACCACATTCAGACTTCTCTACAGTCATGCAAGAAACCAGACAACAATGGTATAGTGTCCGCAAGTTCTGAGGCAGAAAATGACTTTACCCAACGCGCTCCTTTGAGTACAAAGGAAGGGGGCATTTTCTCAAACACAAAAACTCAGACAACCTATTGCCCACAAACACTCAAGGAGGAGACCATTCATGAAACCGTGCACATCAAGCAACAAACAAAATCGAAGAGCTCTGGGATGGAGCAGCTGTGGCCAGGGCACTGCAGCAAGCTTGAATTAAAGATAGAGTCAAGACTGAACGTGGGCGGGAATCACAGAGGGTGTGCTGCTGAACGCTCCCTCCTTTCACAAGCACGTTGGCTCAAGACATATGGGCTAGAATTAAAAACATGGAGAAGAAAATTGGTTTTCATAATCTTTTTTTCTTAACCCTAGAGGTGTCTTTTACAAACGAACATCCCTGTGGCAAAACCACCTCAAGGTCAGGGATTGCCTTTGAGTTAATACCTCCCATTATATTCAGGGAAAACTACAATTTGTTGTTATGAAAAATAAAAATGAGGGTACCTGGCTGGCTTGGTCAGGAGGGTATGTGACTCTCAACCTCGGGGTCATGAGTTCAAGTCCCACGTTGGGTAGAAATAATACTTAAAACTAAAATATTTTTTAAAAATTAGAATGTATGATATGATGTCACATTGTCTTTTTATTGAGCTTAGCCTCTCTGCATCTACATACAGAGATCTGGAACGATGTTATTTTGTGCTTTACAGAAACAATTCTCAAACATTGTGGTCCCAGAACTTCTTTACACTCCTAAGAATTACTGAGGATGCCAGGGCACCTGGTGGCTCAGTCAGTTGATCATCCAACTTCAGCTCAGGTCATGACCTCGCAGTTCGTGAGTTCAAGGCCTACATCGGGGTCTCTGCCCTCCACACAGAGCCGGCTTAGGATCCTCTGGTCCCCCCCACCCCTCCCCACTCACACTCACTTCCTCTCAAAAATAAACAGGGGCGCCTGGGGGGGCTCAGTTGGTTGAGCATCCGTGAGGCTCGAGCCCCGCGTCGGGTCTGCACTGACAGCTCAGAGCCTGGGGCCTGCTTCAGATCCGGCGTCTCCCTCTCTCCCTGCACCTCCCCTGCTCACTCACTCTCTCAAAAAACATAAACATTAAATTTTTTTT
>NC_043707.1:20585051-20631577 GCF_006229205.1 Suricata suricatta
AGACTAAAAATTTTCCCCTGGCGTTTTATCTGGTAGGGAGTTCGGCGGTTTCTGCTCTGGAAGAGCTGCATTTAATACTAGAGGAGACTCATCATGATCTCAGCCCCACACCGATCAC
Source organism: Suricata suricatta (assembly GCF_006229205.1). Lineage (NCBI taxonomy): Eukaryota > Metazoa > Chordata > Mammalia > Carnivora > Herpestidae > Suricata > Suricata suricatta. The sequence continues at coordinate 20,585,170 of NC_043707.1, forward strand.
CAAGGGACCTGCTTCCAAAGAACAATGCAAGAAGGATGTTTAAGTACAATCTGCACGCGTTTCAGTTTGTTGCCTGATTAGTGAGGTTGAATTCTGAAACTGCTGTGGTGGCTGTCCACCCGAGTCACATGTTCAACTTTCTCTCTTTCAAAGATAGGGACTGTTTCTGGTAGTGCTCTTCTTGTCATTCGTGGACTGGGGCCATCTGTGAAAGACGCTGGGTGTCAGAGGAAATCACACTACCCAACTAGAAGAATGATCGGGGCGGGTAATTAGCCAGGATCAAACTGACACTTAACCCACAGACCTTCTCAGTATGTTCTATCAGACCTGGACACCTTTGGGCCCTTGGACTTTTTTTTAAATCTCTTGAGCATTTTTAATTAGAAATACATTCTGGCTTTAAAAACGAAAGCAGAACAAAAGAGTTATTCCTACTCTTTAGCTCTGAAGAATTTTTCCAGAAGAGGACTGTCAAAGGGGAAAAAAGCAAACCATCAATTATAACTATGTGAAGAACAGCTACCACCTAATCTATTTGCCTAGTACTGCATTAAACACTTTACACACATATTCTCATTTCATGCCCACAGCTCTAAGGTAGGCATTACCATCTGCATTAACAAAACTGTTAGAATAAGACCCAGACAGATTAAGTGTTTGCCTCATGTTCCTCAGCTAGTAAGAAGTAGAGCTGAAACGGAAACCCACGTCTAGCCCCTAAGCCTATGCTCCTTCCCAGAAAGCAGATCCACTGGGACGACTAGGCAGCCAGGAAAAGTGATAAGAAAGCTAATATTCGGGGACCTCCGGATGGCTCAGCTGGTTAAGCGTCTGACTTCGGCTCAGGTCATGATCTCACAGTCCGTGGGTTCCAGCCCCACATCGGGCTCTGTGCTGACAGCTCAGAGCCTGGAGCCTGCTTTGGATTCTGTGTCTCCCTCTCCCTCTGTCCCTCCACCACTCAGTCTGTCTCAAAAAATAAAAAAATAAAGACATAAAAAAAATTTTTAATAATAAATAAGAAAAAAGAAAGCTAATATTCAAATATAGGATGGCATGTGTGCTCCTAAGTCCTAAGTAACACAGCATTCACACTAGGACGACAACTGTAGAAAGATGTAAGCCCAGGGACAACTGCTGAATGGGATTATGCAAACCTCTGGAAGTAGACGTCTAAGATGACCTATGATTTCTGTCCCCCGCAAACAAGAATCTTTTAAGGTTGTTCTCAGTGAAAATGATTTTATTCAACTTCCAATATTTCAAAGTATTTTAGCAGATTACAAAGAATATTTCAAAAATTGTATTTTTTTCATTTTTTTTTTTGATAAAGAGAGCAAGCAAGCAGGGGAAAGGCAGAGACGAAGACGGAGGTCATGAGCTGTCAGCAGAGCCCAACGAGGGGCTCAAACCCACAAACCACAAGATCATGACCTGAGCCGAAGCAGAATACTCAACCGAGTCACCCAGGAGCCCCTCAAAAATTGTATTTCAATCAAAGTGGAAGGGATTGCCACAGAACAGACTCTGCTTCATGCCGCATTTCCAACGCAAACCTGAGAAAGCCTGACAAGCTCCCGATGCAAGAGGGTACATCTTGGCGGCACAGCCCATGAACGTCCAGCTTCCCGGATTCAGTCCAGGCTCTGGTGACAACGTGCACCCCTGCCGAGAGGCGCCAGCACGGCCCCGGTGCGTTCACTCACTTGGAAGTAATCCGGACAGGCCAGGCATTCGAGCAAAGATCTCCTGGGCTTTTTTAACTTTTTTATTTATTAATATGTCACGTTTTATACTCAGTTCCACATTTACCAATCCAGGGTTTCTCGACCTCAGCACATTTGGGGCTGTTCGTTACTGTTCTGCACGTCGTCAGATACTTAGCAACACCCCTGGTTCCCACTCATCAGATGCCAGCAGTGCCCTCTACTCTCATTACGTTAGCCAAACACTACTTCCCCCTGGTGCCAGATACCATCCCCACTGACAACCGGGGGTCTCACTGCAGCCTCAGTCCAACACAAAGGAGAGAAATCCCAGCCAAGGAGCCCTTAGGCTAAGAAAACGAGATCACAGGAGTGGAGTGACCCTCCTAAGAGACATCTTCCTCCATGTAGCTTAGAAGGGAATATGTGAAAAGATCTGCAGTTTGCCAAATGTGGGAGGAAATGGGAAGGCATGGACTGGTCTCTGTCACCTGAGCTCTCTAATGTCCCTGCACCCTGGAGCTTGCCATCGCCAGTATCTGCACAGATCCACATGGGACACATCACGCGGATGACAAAGGTGCGGTCTCAAGTTTTCCTGCAGAACAGCGAAAGCTACCTCAGAATCGCCATGTTTACATCATGTGTTTTGTTCACTGCTCCCCCCCACACCCCATCAAAGAGGGGAGGGTGAGCGGAGGCTGTGGAAGGAGGAGGGCTGAGGCTGCCCAGGCGCAGCAGGAAGCCACGGCCCCAGCGTGCGGAGGGCAGTCACATTCCGTCCTCAGAGGACTGCTCCTCTCCCTTCCCAGCCCGGGACAGCAGTGGTCAGGGACGGCACACAGCGATGCTCTAAACCAGGGGGAGGGGGAGGCAGGCAGATGCGGGGAGAGTGGCCGGGAAGGCAAACTTGAGACGAAGACCATGCGACCATGTGCCTAGGCCGTCCCTGCTCCACCCCATACTGGTGATGTGATTCCCATGAGCCCCAGTTTCCTCGTTTGTAAACAAGAGGTGAAGCCATCGTCTGCTTCACAGGGTTCTGGTCTAGTGAGGCAAGTTTAAAAGATAAGGTGACAATTTGAGGAAGTATTCTGAGCAGTAGACCACAAGCACCCTTCAAAGCTTCTTCTCCCCCCAGACTGTTCGAGTAGCTGCTGCAGGGACTCGTCCCTGGGCTTTGTTCTTTCAAAGTGAGCAGACAGAAAATGATGTCACCAGAAAGTGTACGGGGGAAAAAAACCACCAAAATGCACAGAGCTGACAGAGCATGGTATGGGGAGCCGTGGGGATTCGAGCAGGGATTGCTGATTAAAGGTTGGGTGGGGTGGAGGGTAGGAATTATCTGGGTTACTCACCAGGGCCCTAAGGTTTCTCAGAATGAATTTTCTCCGTGACAGTGAGCTTATTAGGTCAATAAAGCTAAACAACTTTTTAGAAATGTTACTGCTTAACTTGGTGTCTTAAGTGCACAAAGGCGGTTGAGCAAAAGCATCAAAATAAATGTTATTTTGTCAGCGTTGTCCAAATAATGGCAACGTCTGACAGCTTCGCTTGCAACTGAAAAGGCATGTCAAATGAACATGCAACCCTGTAGGATTTTTAATATTTTATATTTGAGAGAGTGAGTGTGAGCAGAGCAGGGGAAGGACAGAGGGAGTGGGGGAGAGAGAATCCAAAGCAGGCTCTATGCTGACAACAGCGAGCCTGAAGCAGGCTCAAACGTGCAAATTGAGATTCTCACAGTTGGTGTCCTAAGCTGAAGTCGGACCCTCAGTAGACTGAGCCACCCAGGCGCCTCCTCTTTTTCTGAGGAGGAGGACACCAGCTTCAAAGCTTGCTTACCTTCCCAGGCCCCCAACAGTCTCCATTTGTTTTGTTCTTTCTCAAATTCTAAAAGTCAAGACTCCAGAAATGTCTTAAGAGGGTCTAAGAGGCAATACTCAAGAAATACACACCCCATTTTCAGGTTTTGTTTATATGGAAATGTCAAGTTGGTTCATGCTGTATGTTACTAGCCTCGTAAACAAACCCTAGGCAACACAAAAAAGAGGCAGGAATATATTTTTGATTTGTATTATTTGACATTCCCCAATCTGGCCTCCAGAAAAATAAGTCTATCAAAGCATAAACTGAGTTCGCTCAGAACACACAGCTGAACAAAGCCAACTAAAACATACCGCTTTGGGCACTGGAAAACAATCTCAGAAAAACAAGTTGTACTAGAGGAAACTGCTAACTGAAACTGGATGCTAAGCCAGTGTTCAACCACCTAAAACCAAATCCAGCTCAACAGAACTAATCTTCGCAAACTATTATTTAAATGGAATGAGATACTCTAAGATCAGCTAACCTGCAGGAAATTCCAGAGGGTACCCTCACGAGAGCAAAGCTCTGCCTCATTTGAAATTTTTCCTTTAATCATCACATACTGCAAAATTTAAATCTGCTAAGTCATCTCAAAGACCCACGTTGAAAATGAAAGTCTGCCACCAAGTACAAATAAAGTTCAAATCCTTGTCGGCTTTTTAAAACACTCTAAAGCTCTGTAATAGTGCTTAAGAAGTATGACAAATGGCTAACAGTTTTTAATCCAAGTATGACAAATGGAATTTGGAATAAATCCGCAGACTATGAGCAGTCCTCAAAACGTCATGCTACATTTTCAGCTCTGCAAGAATTTCAACTTCCACATATTAACAACAACAGGCTGCATGAAACAGCTCAGGCTTAGAGGTGTCTGATTTCAACAGCCCGTTTCCTGGGGTAAAGGAGAAAGATGGAGAAATACTTCTTATTAGCCATACCAACCAACCTTTACAGTAGAGGAAGAAATAATGTGTAATCCACAGCATGTACCCTATCTGAAAAGCATCTGTGATCATTTAGTGTAAACACAAGCATTCAGAAACTAAAAGTTTCTGCTCTTGACACAATTTCCTCTTTCTATCCTTGAAGTAGCCATTTTTAGGCAAACTGCACTTTGACCTCTGAAGAAGGTATTAATATAACTGTGGAGAATTCGCCTCCAGTAAACCACTTAGTGACACTGTACATACAGCCATGCTTTATCAAATTATTTGGAAATGATGTCAAGCCAACAGTGATTACTGCACCCTGGCCCCATCTTCGCCCAGCCCCGTAGGGAAGAAAGCATTTCACCTCCTTGTCACCCATACACACACAAACACACACACACCCACTCCCTTCAGGAAACCAACCAGCTCCTCGGACCTTGGCCCCTGCATAATTGCAAAGCCCATCTTTTAGGCCCACAGGCTCATGCCAATGTGAGCATGAGCAATACGGCCATGAAATCTGAGAAAAAGCAAAAAACAAACCAGGAAGGATGACAGTTATAAGCTGGAGGGGATGGAAGTGGATGACAGAAGATCAAAGGTGCCATTTTTCTGATGGGTAAGGAAGAAACAATCTATGTTGTTCAAAATACTATATTAAGAAGGTACAAGTACTTACAAAGAATGAAGTAGAGCTAGCTACTCAGAAAACATGGGCAGAAAGGCCAAAAACTGATTAAGGAAAAATCAGCATCTGTATCTGGCACAGATAAGCAGTCGCTACCCCGTCGAGACCCCCAAATGCATTTAAAAAGAGGACCAGCACACGTGGTGGGGAGACCATACCACTTTCTCCTGAGGTCGGCGATGGCGGTGGGGTGGCAGCAGTGACACTGTGCTTGTCCCAGACGGTCTCCAAGATACCTACCAACAAGGGAGAAACGGAGTTAAAGAGAGAAATGAAGTCTAACCTGTGAAAATCAGATGTAAAGCCAATCTCATCTCTTTGATCAAACATTAGGAATATTTAAACCTCCCTCCCTCCACCGTATGTCCACCGGGATGTTCCCAGACACCACCACCTGGATGTGCCAAACTCAATTCCTCTTCCTCCACACCTGCCCTGCGCCCCTTCTGCTCCTCGCCCAGCCAACAGCAGCATCCCCCACGGGCTTCCTCAGGCCCCTGCTCCCCCGACCTGGCCTCACCCCCACCCACATCCACAAGGCTGCGCACACTGCACTGGGTGCTGCTCCTTCCACACCACCTTCTGACCTGCTCTCCTCCTGCCAATCAAACCTGACCTTTCTACAGGCTGCTGCTTGTCCGTCCCTCAGAGCTCCACCCAGCTGTCGCCTTCCCCAGAAAGTCTCGGCTGCTCAGTTCTGCCTGTGCATAAAACACACCTCTACTAAACTCTGAACACACTGGCTCTAGCTGTCTTTCCCCCCAGGTGAGTACCCCTCACTAGAGACAGACTGTTTCATTCCTCTCTGGACCTCTTTACAGAACCTACCACGTAAGATGATTGATAGCAAAAGCTTTTGAGAGTACTGTGTTTTCAAAATATTTAACATTAAAAAAAAATATTTAACATTATAACAGACAAACCTTGAAGTATCCCAATAAGTAAAAGAAGCCAGACGCAAAAGGCCGTATGTTGTATGATTTTTTTTTTAATGGAAAGGCCAAATTGGAAAATCCAGAGAGACAGACAGATGACTGGTTGCCAGGGGTTGGAGGTGGAAAGGGCAGTAATGAAAGTGTTCTGGAATTAGATCACATGATCGTTGCACAACCTTGTGAATATATTAAAAACTGAGTTATGACACTGTAAAATGGTGGATTTTACGCTACGTGAATCAACCCCAACTTAAAAAATGTTCACATCTCCACAGTAGGATAGAGGTACAGATGTGGTCCTTAACTGCAGAAATGTAACATCTAACTGGGGGCAACAAAGAACGTGCTCTGGAGGAATAAATGCTCTGAAGTGAGGGTTTCCCCTAGGGACGCGGGGAAGGACGCAGCCCAAAGGACAAGTTCACTTCTGGTCACGCATTCTTAACCGATTTACAGTGCCCACTACATGCCCAGTGCTTTCGTATAAAAGACACAAGTTCCTAGAGACCCGAGAGGAAGCCTGGGCAGAGGAGCTGGAGACGGTAAGTGGTTTTGCACTATGACATTCCTTCAAGCAGGAAGCGGGGCCCCGGAGCCCCAAGGGCCCCGAGACGAGGCCTGCACCTGCCTCTCCTCTCCGGCAGCAGGGCCCTGGAGAGCCGGCGCGCTCTACCCTCGGCCCGCCTTCCTGTCTCGTCCTGCGGTTTGCTTTTGCTTTCTGTTTATTCTTACTCCCCACACCCGGTCGTGAGGCTCTGATAAAACAGACAAGGTGACGAGGAAAATGCTGCTTACAGCTGCAAAAGGTGGCAGCGTGCTGATGCCACACCTGGACTCGCCTCCCTGCGCAGAACTGGAAACGTTCCCATCCTCTGCTCCTCCAGCTTCTCCTGATCTAACACTCAAATTATTTTAAATGAAGTGCTTGCCACCCACGTTACTGAGAATGGGGCGCTTGGAATTTCAATCACATTCCCATGACCTGGTCTCTACCTCACCAGTAACGGTGACAGTGAGGACCAATTCACAAAGACAGTGAAGAAAGCAGGCTGGAAACCTTTCTCCTGCTCCTGCTACGTGCCGGACACTGGGCCCAGCATGGACAGTGCACACCACATTCTGTCTCCCGACCCGGTCACAGTCACAACTAAAACAACCGCTCGAAAGTGCAGAGCGCCACCGCCGGCGTCCCTTGCGTCCACCGAACGGCTCACCTGTCAGCAGCCCAAGCACAGTCTGCACCTGGTCCAGCAGCAGCTTCCGCAGCTCCTCCTTCCGAGCCACGCTGAGGTCCTCGCGGGGACAAGCCAGCTCTTCCGAAGTCGTCTTCAACATGATCAGCCCGAGGGGGGTCGTCACGGGGGACTGGATCAACTGCAGGGAAGAAGACGTGCTGAGCAGACTGCAGGCTGATGAAAGCATGAGGAGGAGCGGGCAACATTAAACCTGCAGGTCCGTCCCTGCGTTTAACTTCACAGGAACGGGCCGTGTACATCAGGGCTTCAGAGCCCATTTATGTACGTTTCTTACTGATTCAAAGTACATTCTCATTTTATTCTAAAGGCAAACTTCTAACCATGAACACAAGGTTCTTTTACACCTAATGTGACACTTTCTCTACTTGCCCCGATTCCCAAAGCTTTGGTCCCTTTGCCCAGAATCATGTATTAGCAACAAGGAAATGTGTGAACCAATGCGTGTTATCTTTTCAACATTCAAGGCTTTAATTAATTTTGAGTTTCTAAGCTTTGCCTGTTCCATGCAAGTTTAAGATTAAACACGCAGCAGGGCAGAACCATGCGTACATAGGGCTATGGTTGTAATTTTGCAAACACCTACAGTAGCGATTTGAGTTACTTTTTCTACCACCTACAGGATCCATGCCACTGTACTGGTTGCCTTAAGCAAGAGACAGAGAGAAAGGTGCACCTTCAACAGCATTAACACTACGTCTTTCTAGTCAATTTCACAAACTTCACAGGGTTACTTACTCTTCAATTTACTTTTTAGTTTCCAGAAATGGTAAAAGGAAGCAAGGTGCCACTAAAATTCTGTTGAGTTCTGTGCTACAATCTATAAAAGAGTACACCCACCATTTAAGGAACACTTGACCATCTTCCTTAATCACAATTAACTTTAAATGTCATTCATTCTCACATACAAATGAGTTGTTTATTTATTCAGTCTACAAAACCAAAGACAAGGAGGGCACCCCCAACAGCACCGGACACGCTTCTCTGCTCCAGGCAGCATGCAGCCCTCGCCTTTCCTTTGAAAACAGCTCTCCCTTCTGCAGACTAAGGGAAAGCTCAGCCCAAAGAGCAGGAAGTGCACTCAACAGTGGGAACTGAGGATAAATTCAACTGTCCTCGGGAGCAACGTGATGTAGAACAAGGGGCAATCAACAGCGTGCTGAAGATGCCCTCTAGTAAATCAATTATCGTGGACACTGAAACTTCAAAAACATACCCTCCACAAGTTTTCTTCTTGTTGAAGTTTGGGCTACTTCTAACAACATAAGGTACGAAAATGCAGCAAGGGAAGAAGAAAAAAAATCCCTGAACCAATTTTTCTTTACTGACTCTTTGTAAGCATCTCTTCCCATCCAGAGGCCTGGGGGTTATCAATCTGTGCTTTAAAAGATTCCCATATTTCCCCTCTTTCACTTCTCTCTCCTCTACCTCTTTTTGGGTCTGGTTTCCCCCAAAACCCTCATTCTTGCTCTCTCAGCAGGGATTGCTCCGTATTACCAACTATTCCAATTTGGCAATACATTTTCCTCTAGGTATGAAATGCTCTGTGCTCCCACAGTCAAAAAAACCCTACACTGTGGAAAAGGTATCCAAAAGCCCTCCTTTCTCTCATCATTTGGAAAAAGGAGAGACAGGCAAAAAGCCAACTGACCATGAAAGTTATTCTTTCCTGAAAGAACAGCCTGATCAAATATTTTCCTTCTCACCAGCTTTGTGTCCAAAAGGCTTGTTTGTAAAATACTGCTTCTCTTTACCATCTTCACATACGTAATTTACTCTTCTAACAGAAGTAATTCTCTGCAATTTAACAGAGAATAAACAAACACTTTTAGGTTGAAGATCAAATTCAGGTCCTCTGTCCCCGCCAAGTTCAGGCACTCAATGTGAGCTTCTGAACAGGCTCAATGATTTTTATTACACCGCCCAACCAGAGAGGAATGGCACCTCTCTCCCCTGCTGCCTACCTACCCCGTAAGTATCCGGTCCCAGGCACAATGCGGGCACAGGTTGAGCTCGAGAGATTTCAGGAATCTGAGGAGCAGACTCTCTCTACAAAGGGGTGGCGAGCGCATGAGTGGGAGGTAGAGGGCAGAGCGGGGGCGACAAGAGGTCAGTTTCAACTTCATCTACTTCCTTTTCCATTGGCCTAGAAAGTGGCCAACACAGAGAACTACAAGTATCCCTCTGGGGCCCCAAATCGACTCCTCTCTGCCTGGCACGGCAGTCACCACCGTGATGGCATGAACTGCACAGACGCCCAGCGAACCACCAGTCAAACAGCAGCAGCAGCACAACCACTAAGCACTGCAGACAGCAAGCTGACCATGAGGGAACCGAGCCTAAAAACAACCTTTTAGATGGTTTACTCAAGGGATCGTAGGATGGTGAGGGATGATTCCAGAACTGGTTAGCTCTTGTTTACCAGCACCTGAAGGAGAATCTACTTTACTATCATTACCAGAAATGTCAGCAACTGAGCACCGTTGTTCTTGACATGGATTTCATGGCACTGACCGCCTCACAGGGACAAACGAGAGGCAGCAGAGAGCACGATGAGCGGAAAGGTTCCGGAGCTCGCTTACTCCAATCCTCTTCTTTTACAGACAAGGAAACGGAGGTTCCCGTAAGTGGAAGGAACTGCTAAACTCCAAGATGATTTGTGACAACAACGGACACAGACCCCAAACCCACTTGCTGCCTTCGCTGCTCTTTCCACTATGGGGTGTCGCAAAGTCACAAAGGCTGCAGGAGGTAAACTGAGTCATTTCTGAAGGGGTACCAAGAGGGAAGTGGTAGAGAACAGAGGGCAACAGCTAGCCTTTCTAAACATCCATGAGACTTCATCCAAAAATGCTCTTCCGAACTGTCATTTGTTACCATTTCAAGGGTTGACAGGAAATGTCTGTTCTCCATCAAAAGAAGTGACCCCAGCTGGGTGGGGACACAGCTCCTCCGACGGCTGCTGCCACTCCAGCCCACACCTGGCCGCTGCTTCTCACAGGACCTGCCACTAACCGGCCCAGGAACGCGCTCTCCCTCTAGGGGGGGCTGCCGAGAGTGACCACAACTGTCCTCACCTTGGAGTGAAGGCAAATACGTCAGAGAGCGCCAGCGAAACCTCTCCCCTCAGGTCCCACCACTTCGGGCCCCCGACCTCCCTGCCGCTCCTCAGGGTCCTCGCACCTGCTCTTCCCTCTCCATCTAACACCGTTTATCTAGATGCCCACATGGCTCACTCCATCACTTCCACTCAGATTTCTGCTCAAATGGCTGCTCCTCAAAAAACACCTTATCATACCCCATCTAGATAACACCCCCGACGCTCTCTGTCTCCGTACCCTGGACTTAATGTTCTTCACAACACTTATAACCTCTTAGAGGCCTTTTTGCTTATTGTCTATGAACGTCTCCTCCCCCAGATTATAAAGCCCCACGAAGGCAGGGACACTGTTTTGTGTCGTTGCCATCTCCCCATATGTTTAGTTAGCACCTGGCTGGTATTCAACAAATAACTTCCTGAGTGAATGCATGAATCTTCTTTGCAGTATCGATCCAATAAACCTCTAGATATACAGAATCACTATGCAAAACAAAATTGAATGAAGACTTTTTGTATCACCTTGAGGCGATCTGAGAGAAGCAATAAGGATGCTCTATTTTCTCTGCGTTGCCCCATCATTCGAATTCTTTGTAGCAAGAGCATACAGAATGTTAGAAAATCCTGGGCCTACAGTCACTGAGGCACTAATTTTCAGAGAATCTTATTCCTACAAACTATATCCACTACCCATTTCCTGTATACCCCTGACTATCTCAACACAATGAAACGGTTTCCAACTTCAGCACAGGATTCAAGTGAACAATAGCACCTCTCGCTCGGCTTTTAGGTCCCACCTCCCCTGATGACTTCCAAATCCTGACCTGCAGCCAGACCTCCTTCCCAAGCCCCAGACCCACAGATCCCAATGGATCAGGTATAAGAAGGAGCACACAAATATTAAATGCATTTTCTGTCAGACCGAATCCTCCATCTTCTACCCAAGTTCGTTGCCCCTTCCTTCACCCCTGGCCTGGAGAACCTGCTGCCTGAGCCAGAAACCGGGAGGGCATTCTAGATCCCTCCCTCCCCTCACCTCCACCATCCAGTCACTAACCAAAGCCTGCTGACTGGGTCTCCTAAGTGCCCCCCTCGCCTCACCAGAAAGGCCTGTGGGCCAGGACCCTCTGCAGCTCACACCTCTCCAACAGCAGCCTCAGGACCCGGCCTCGCCCCTCTTCAGTCCACACCCCGTACTGGGCCAGAGGTGTCCTCCCAGCACCAAACTGCGGCCCGGTATTCCCCCTCCTACACACCTTTCAGTAGCTCCCACGAAAGGACTGTGGATTACAAACTGAAGCCCCCCTGCAAGAGCAGGCCCGTCCTGGCCTGCAGCACGCCGCTGCCACGCATCTCCCCCAACAACACTGAAGACAGCTCAGCTTCTGGGGCCTAAGGGCTGTAGGCCACCACGGCACGCCACACACACTTCCCCGGTGTTGGTCAGTGTTTGCACAGCCATCCCCTACTGAAGTATCACTACGGAAGGCCTCGTCCTTGTACCCCAACACCTGGCACAGGACCTAACAGGCTTTCAGATCTTTGCTGAACAAAGCTTCCCAAAGAGGTAAACAAAGCGACTGGGTTGTCCCCCGCCCCTTCAGCATGCACAAAAACGTGGCTTGTCTCAAGAACACAAACTTGGGCGAACAGTTTGCTCTACAATGACCTCTTAACTGCAGTTCCAAATGCTAATCAAACTCCTCCTCAAGACAAGGAAATAATCACTTCTACAAACAAACAATTTGTGAGATGAAGTTTCCTCAGGTATCTCCTTACCTGTAAAATGTTCGTAAAAAAGTCATGGTAGAACATGGGCCAATCTTGACGGCCAATATCAACAATAACTTTGCAGAGCTTGTTCCGGATAAAGTAAGGTAAGGTTCTGTGGTGAGCCAGGAGGAGTTTGGGCAGGCAGCTGCGGATCTCCATCTTGTCTTGAGACGGGACCCCAAGCCACATTTTGTTGATCAGATTCTGAAAAACAAACACAGGTTTTCTAAGTTAACCATCTGTCCACAACAGTCACTGGCTTTCATCCGACAGGTAGCTCGATCCTCTCAAACTGAAACCCTGCTTTTAAACAATGGTTTCTTGCAATTCAGCAATAAGAGTACTAGGCTATTCAAACCCCATAAGACAACAATTCCATCCTCGTAAGAGCCACTAAGTAACTTCACAGAAACAAAAGGCCGCATGTGCAAAACCTTTCCATTATCCCATCAAAAAATGACAAACGCAACTTTAATGTCCAACAACAGGTGAGCGGCTTGGTGAATAATGCTATACCATGTACAGAGGAATAGAACATAAAGGCTAACTGGCGGGGGGAGGCAGAAAACACAGTGGCCTGCGCAACATGATTGTAATCAGGCTAACAAGAAAAGAGACACACGGGAAGACAAAACTTGGAAGCGTTAAATTAAATGAAAATGTCTGTGGCTGGGGTGACAGCGTTATGGGAATCATCTCTCCTGCCAGATCATTTTTTCCCCATTATCTTTCTCTTTTAAATGATGACGTGGAGGGCAAAGTTACATGTTACGACAAACAACCGACTACCAAACCAGCCCTGCCTCACCTTTCTGGGGTGGAAGATGGAAAGGTGCCCCAGACTCCCAGAGGTCCTGACAGGGCCCGCGTGTGCGACGAAGTCCCTGCGGTGAGCTGCTTCCCCGCCAGCTGCACCTCGAAGCTGACGCCTGGTGCCAGCGGCCCGGCAGCGCAACCACACGATACTCAGAACAGCATAAAAGCCTCTGACAACTTACCTCAAACACCGTTAAGCTGTACATCATGACGTAGTCGTTCCTGGTGCTGGAGAGGAAGTACAGACAGAGTCTCCAGGCTCCTATCTGCTGGGCAAAGTTATCAAGAAGCTCCTCTGAAAATTAAATAGCCAGCAAAGAAGGCCATGAAAAAGACATGAAATTAACAGAAGGCCGGGCTGTCTCCTAAGGGGTTTTTTTTTTTTTTTTATGTTTTTATTTATTTTTGAGAGAGAGAGAGACATCGTGAGCAGGGGAGGGTCAGAGAGAGAAGGAGTCACAAGATCTGAAGACAGGCTCCAGGCCCTGAGCTAGCGGTCAGCACAGAGCCTGACTCAGGGCTCGAACCCACGAACCGTGAGATCATGACCTGAGCCGAAGTCGGACGCTCAACCGACTGAGCCACTGGGCGCCCCTCCTCTAAGGATTTTAAACACACATCTCTCCATATAACTGAATGGTCCCCAAATAAACAGCAAAATCCAGCTGTATCTGCGAGACAGAAGGACAGACTATACAACGTTTTTCTGACTGTGAGGTGACAAGGAGCATGGACAATGTGTTCAGCCATCTACAGTCCAATAGCGTATGGGCGCTAGTTGAGGCAGAGACACTTCCAGTGATAAAGTTCTTCCTTAACCTAAAGTGGGGGCAGAAAGTGATAGAAGTACTATTTTACCTTATGAAGGAAGGCTAACTGGTAACCTGTTTCCTCGAGGGCACCTGCTACATATATTTCCTCAGGACTCACAGTGTCACACAAACACACACAAAATGACGGCCAGAGAAGTGGGACAAGAAAACATTAACGTTAAACTTATAAACACAGGACAGGAAAAAATGCAAGAGTATTAAAGATGGCTCGTTCTCTGCTGGGAGCCATTTCTGAAGTAAGGTGGGTTCGCAAGGCCTCCACCGTTAGATGGTGACCTGCGTCTACACCCGTTCAACCCCCACTCAGTTTCTGCTAGGGCACCGACCCCCCAAGGCACCTGACCTACTGATATCACGGGTGATTTGCCTTTTTATGCTAAAAATGTGAATTGTGCCTTATGAAAAAACTTATTATAGGAGTTCCTTCTTTTGTGATTATAGGAGCAATTACATTTGCCGAGAAAACCCGGTTTTCTTCCCCAGGAGAAAACAGGCTATTGACCCCTGCTCACAAAAGAACTCTTGCTCTTGCTATGCCAAAAACATTGCCTTGTATTTGAACGCTAAAGATCCCTTTCTTCCCCAAGTGATAAGCATCTAGTCACCTACTTCAATCACTATTGATAAAGATTATGCATGAGTCTTCTACCAATCTATGTTCTGGGAAATTTTTTACATACCAAAGAATTTGTCTTCAGAAATCATTGTCTAAAGAAATTGCCACTCCTGTTTTGTACCCCATATGTTTTTTTCAATAAATAAAGCTGACTCTCTGGTCAGTGCAGAGACACCTGCCTGGTGAGGAGAAAGAAGCCGAGGCTCTCTCGCTCCCTTTTGCAGACACCGGCCATCCTTCAGGGACCTCTGGACCTGCTGGAACTGGACTCTGGCAATTCTCTCTATTTGGTATTCATTTTGTGTCATTCTAAAATACCACATGAAAAACTGTCTGTATACAAGAGTAGCAATCATGGGAGTTCCCACGAGCAGCGCTGTCCACATCAAAGCAGTTAGAAATGGTTTTCCTGGGGCGCCTGGGTAGCTCAGTTGGTTAAGCATTTGACTTTGGCTCAGGTCATGATCTGGCGATTCATGGGTTCGAGCACCGCCTTGGGCTCTGTGCTGACAGCTCAGAGCCTGGAGTCTGCTTCAGATTCTGTGTCTCACTCTCTCTGCCCCTCCCCCACTCATAACTGTCTGTCTCTCTCTCAAAAATAAATAGACATTAAAAAAAAAGAAAGAAATGATTTTTGTCCTCCTGAGGCTGCTGGTAGCATCAGCCAGAAGCCCAAAAGAGCTAGCACTAAAAGTCTGTCACCACGTTTCCAGACACACTGCCCCTTAGTCACCTTGACCTGCTACACAGGTCGTGAAATACAAAACAAAGGGGGTGAAATTTTTTAAAATCAAGATAAACATAAACTTAAAAGGTTAAAAAAAGTAAGTTCAAAAAATAACAAAGTTTTAGAGAGTAAAAAGATGAATAAAAGGTCACAACCCCCAGAGAACCTAGGAAAGCCCTGGAAAAGCAGGAGGTACGGCAGCCCGCAGCAGCCCGCTCTAACCCTACGATCACCACTCCACTAGAAGTAGTAGTCTTAACCGCAGTGGCCTTACGGTTAAGTAACAGTTTGTAGGACTCCCAGAGCGGGAGTCACACTGGAAAGAATGAGCTCGGGCTAGAAATGAGCAATGCTGGGTAGAGACTTTGCCGCTCACTCACGGAGTCTGATTCCAAGTGATCATTGCTCCTCTTTGACGCCTCGGCCTCCTCCACTGTGAAAGTGGCCAGGCTGTCCCTTAAGGTTCCCTGCTAACAGCTGTACCTCTAGAGCACTAGTATCACGGCTTTGAAGGAGGGTGGGTGGAGGCTCAGTAATGAAATGCCCCCCCTCCTCTCTGCCACTTCGCTAGGAAAGCCTCTGGTTTATCCTAAGATACAGAGAAAGCAGCACGTGGTTGCAGCCCACACACTCCAACAAAGCTCCAAAGACCAGGAACAGAGAGAACTGAAATAAGGCACACCCACCACCTAGAACTCGACACCCCCCCCCCCACCCCCCTGGGAGATTCCCCTCAGCCTGCATTTCCACTAGACTTTTGTAGTATCTAGTTATTTAAAGCTATTTTAAAATCAGATTAGAATACATTTTTTGTTCAGAGGTTCCACTTTAAATTCATGAACACTGAAGGTGAGCAGTGTTTGCTTTGCAAACCAATAACTAAGAGAAAAACCAGGGTGCCTGTGTGGCTCAGTTAGTCAAGAGTCTGACTCTTGACTCTGGCTCCAGTCATGATCTCCAGTTTGTGAGTTCGAGCCCTGCATTGGGCTCCATGCTGATAATGTGGATGGAGCCTGTTTGGGATTCTCTCTGTCCCTCCACTCCTCAAAATAAATACTTTTAAAGAAATATTGTTGGGGCGCCTGGGTGGCTCAGTCGGTTAAGCTTCTGGCTTCGGCTGAGGTCATGACCTCACAGGTGATGAGTTCAAGCCCAGCACTGGGCTCTGTGCTGACAGCTCAGAGCCTGAAGCCTGCTTCAGATTCTGTGTCTCCCTCTCTCTCTCTCTGCCCCACCCCTGCTTACATTCTTTCAACGATAAATAAACATTTAATAAAAAGGGGAAAAAAAGAGAGTAAGAAGTTCCTCTACCAGGAGCTAATATGATGCTCAAGGCAAGCAAGAGAAAATGGGCTGCAGCCAAAGACCTAGTGGCCACCTGGAAATCCAGACCTTAGTCAAGCTTTGCACCAAAGGCAGAAATCAGTCACAATGCTCAACTGGCCAACATGACTTAGAGAAGTCAAGCGGGGCAGAGAAAAGGGCCTGCAGAGTCCTAGGGACACACACAAAAAAGGCCTCCCCAGAGGCTAGCAATGAATGTAAAGTTATTACAGAGCTGTCAAACATCTGAGGGAAAAGCCTTTAGGTTGGAACAAAAAAGAAAACATTTCTCATCTTCAAATTCAGAGGTTATGTGAGGACTCAGAGAGGGGAAAAGATTACTCTAGCACCACAGTGTAGCATGTCTCTGAGGCAAAGATTGGACAGTTCAAGTGTGCTTTCATGGATAATGCTCATGTAATGAATATGAAATTCAAAAGGAATTTCTAGAAGGTGCTGAGGTTCCCAGGAGATCTAAGGTAATTATATCTCCATCTTCATTGTTTGAAGCCTTTATTCATCGAAACTTGTGAAATGGGGGAGACCATCATAGAGATAAAGCAGCAGCAGCGCCCAAAGGGATATCAGTTACATAAGGGACCTCTGGGCTCTAGATAAGGTTTAGATTAGATTTCTACACACCAAACCATGTTGTTCTGACACGTTTAGGGGTTGTGTTTTTAAGGTAACAGTCACAGGCTTCTGTGATTGAAGGTTCAACGCTGCTGAAATTAAGAACAGAGGGGGAAGGGTTTTCCAAGCTTGGCCAGAGAGAAGCCAGCACCGTGCACTACAACGGCCTCCACAACCACAGCCCTTGATTTAGAGATGCCACCAACCAGCAAAACAGAGCCCCAAAAAGGCCAAGAATTCAAGCAGGCCTGACCAGCCCAGGCAACCGACTCCTTCCCCTTCACTACATACAGACTTTTCGTTTGGAAGGACTCTTGGCGACTCTCAGCACGCTTCACTTACCTATCTCACGTTTTCTTTCGTTGGTTGTACAATCGTGGAAGAATTCTGTCATCAGACTTTCCAAGGCCCTGAGGGAGGCTTCTTCAGATGCCTAACAAAGGAATTTGGGGGGGGGGGGAGAAAAAATCAATAACTGTGTCTTCAGTTCTGCTTTCCTCAGTTCCCTCCAGGTCATATTCAATAGCAACAGTAATTTACTTCCTCAAACATGTTGTTTCAACATTCTTCAAATACATGGGATTCAGAAAAACTGAAGGGAATTTCCCAGCTGGCTCAAAACCCAAATTTTGAGTGTATTCTATATATTCGTGCTACTTACTGTACAATCGATTTTGGATTATTTATGCTAAGGCAAAAGTAACAAATAACTCAAAATTTAACTCTGGAAATATATCGAAAGCAAATTACCAGCCCCTGGCCCTGACTGCACAGGCAGAGTGAAGAGACTCCGGGACAAGGTCAGGGCTCCCCACAGACTTCCTGTCAACTACACATTTGCCAAGTCTAAATAATAAGCCATATTTTGATTCAGAACAATTGCAGTCAAACTGCTGCACGGACTCCTGGGGGCTGTTGAAGGTATCTCAAGAGTCACAAGCTCAGACACTTCTCCAGCTCGAATGAGCAGCCACCAGAGGCCAAGGTGAAGGCAGCTTAGGAGCCACAATGAGCACATACCAGCCACGGCCCCACAGACAGGCAGCCGCTGGGCACAGCCGCTCAGGTGGAGGAGGAGAGGGGAGGGGCTCTCGGCCCCAGAGCGTACCGTCTCCCGCTTCCCTCTGGGGCTCCAAGCCCACTCCCTCCTTCTCCCACTCACATGGGGGCATCGTTTGTGGTGAGGAGTTTGAGTCCCCCCTCCTTCACCTGCTCAGCTGCAGGAAGGCGAGCATCCCCAGACCATTTCTGAACCCGCACTGGCGTTACCTAAGCAGAGACCATCAAGAGCCAAGAGCAGTCCTGATTTCTTAATTATCTCTTCATTCTTGTCTCCTCCCCCCGCCCCCCACCACCTCCTCCATACCCTCTCCACTGTCCCCAAAGGACGAGCAGACTATAGAAATTGTATTTTAAAGCAAGCCCGCACTCAAGTGGGTTAGGTATCAACCTGTAATATTACCAGAGACCTCCACCTGACAACCAACTTTAGAAGACCTTGAGGAACTGGGGCCATCTCAGTGGCAATGTGGGCACTTCTCAGGACTGGTACTAATTATAGAGGCTGAGTCAGACTTCCACCAGCCCATCTACACCAGCTGGCAAATGCAAGCACACCGCAGAGCACACGGGGTCACGTTCAAGCAGTGCCAGGCACGGCTGTCCCTCCTATGCCACAGTCACACATGAACGGCCGCATGATGTGTCATTCCTGGGAGAGGAATTACTGTACACCAGTTACAGCACTTGGCATTTGTCTGAAGTTTACAGCTATGATCAGGATTAGCCCCTCTAATCTTACTCTTCTTTTCAAACTGATGTATCAGTTCAACTGGAAAATATTCTTGGACTGCAAATTAAGCTGTGGGTTCTTTTTTTTTTCACATACATTGTTGAAAGAGACAGTGCGAGCGAGCATGAGTGGGGGAGGGGCAGACAGAGGAGGACAGAGGATCCGAAGCAGGCTGTGAGCTGTGAGTGCAGAGCACGATGCAGGGCTCGAACTCATCAACTGGGATATCGTAAGCTGGGCTGAAATCAAGAGTCAGCCGCTTAGCCAGCTGAGCCGCTCAGGCACCTCCTGCAATTTAAGCTGTTTTATTAAAAACTACATACTTTAGTGGGCCTGGCTGGCTCAACGGCAGAACATGTGACTGAATCTGGGGGTCATGAGTTTGAGCCCCACACTGAGCATGAAGCCTACTTAAATCTGTGGGAAAGATCTGAAAGAATCAAAGGAAAATCTCACAAATTATCTTACTGGCAAAAAAAAAATAAAACAACATAAATTAAGAGATGTCTGTTGAACTTAAGTCATCTATTCAGTTAAAATAAATCAGTAGTTCTTCTGGAGTCAAAATGGGTCCCTGGAAAACTCCTGCCCCACCACTCTCTCTTGTAGGGAATAATTTCAGAGATCCTAGAAAACACCTGAGCTCAGCGCATCGCAGCAAACCACCACCGAGGTCTATTTTGCACTGGTTCTTTACGCATAAGTTGTGAACCTGACAATTACCAGCCTGGGACAAGTTCAGGGCAATCTCCCCAAAGAATGCACCTCTAATTGCACTCCCGGCCCATCCACCCTCACTGCCCAAACCCACGAAGCAAACAATCCAGCAGAAACGTTGACAGATGAAAGTGTCCACAAAGATCACAGGACAGACGCTCCCCACCGAATGACGGTTACACAACAAACAAAATCCCAAAACCTAATCCGGTACTATCACCAGGCGCTTGCCAATAAAAACAAATAGTGTGCAGTTTGCACTTTCAATCACTTTGGCGACAGCAATATTCCTTCCTACCTCATGATGAACTCTTAAGAATTCCCGAATTCATAGTTATGGCTGCTATCATTTTTATTTGGTCTTAAATACCAAATGAAAACAGACCAAAACAAAAAAACAGAAGTGGTCAGGCCGACTTTGAAACTGGAGATACATGCCCTCAGGCTTTACAGGCTTTGTCTGAACATATCTAATGAGGCTTTTCCAACTGGATCTCAAAATGAAACTACACCAAAAAGTTTACAGGAGACAAAAAGGAGACCAACGTCATATAATCAGAACTGTGATGTAAAGACAGAAAAGATAGGGTCAAGACCTGCAAATAGCTCGAAGGATATTGGAGAATTCCTCCCAACTGGCAAGAAGGCTACTGGAAGCTTTGTAAAATGTTTCAAGGAGAGGATGAAGCCAAAATCCAGATTGCTGTGGGTTTAGGAATTAAAGGCAAGTAAGGAAGTGGTAAGATTCTGTGCGGACTACACTTTTCAATAATAAAGCAGCAACGAACATAAAACAAAACCCAAGTGTCGTGATGTGGTTCCCAAAGTACTCCAGCGCTGCAGTGACTCACTCATGAAGCACACTCAGGACTCAGATACACCGGACTGTTTCCCAGCTAGTGCTGGGGATTTAAGATCCAGATCTTGAAGAACTAAGGAAAGATAAGATTAAATTGAAACCAAATAAGACACATTCACACATAAAAATTACAGTTGGACAACAGATACAAAATGTGACAGAGAAAACAACAAAGCTTCTGAAAGATAATACAGAACATCATCATGACATTGGGTTAGAGGGAAATTCCTTGAAAAAGACACAGAGAAGCACGAAACTTAAAGGAAAAGATTGATAATTCAGAATGGTCATCAAATGGCATAATGAAGAACATGTGAAAGAAAGCCACAAAATGGGAAAAGACATTTCCAACAGAGGACTTAAGGAACAAATCAATAAGGAAAAACAAAGGGCTCAACTTATTTGACAGGCAAACAGTTAATTGTAGAAAGTATTCAAAAAGCCTATTCAGGGACACCTGGGTGGCTCAGTCCCTTGAGCATCACTCATGTCATAATCCCAGGGTTATGGGATCAAGCCACACATTTGGCTCTGCACTGAGCATGGAACCTGCTTAAATTCTCTCTTTCTCTCCCTCTGCTCCTCTCCCCCATTTGCACTCTAAAATAAAATTTAAAAAAAAAATTTTTTTTTTACATTTACTTATTATTGAGAGACCGAGAGAGAGCACAAATGGGGTAGGGGCAGAGAGAGGAGAGACAGAATCCAAAGCAGGCTCCAGGCTCTGAGCAAGCTGTCAGCACAGAGCCTGATACAGGGCCCGAATCCGTGAACCATGAGATCATGACCCGAGCTGAAGTCGGTTGCTCAACCAACTGAGCCACCCAGGAGCCCCTAAAAAATTTTTAAAGCCTAAACAGAAAAGAAGTGCTCAACCTCATCAGTTGTCAGGGAGATGCAAATTAAAACCATGGCAGCACTATGCATCCGCCAAAATGGCTAAAATTAAAAGGACAATAACAAGAGTCGGTAAGGTTGCTGAGCAACCAGAACACGCACATACTGCTGCTGGTAGAAGCATACCGTGGTATGACCACTTCAGAAAACCATCTGGCTGAACGGTAGAAGATATTTGCTAATGACATATCCAAGAAAGGGTTAGTATCCAAAATATATAAAGAACTGATACAACTCAACATCCAAAAAGCAAACAATCCAATTAAACAATGGTCAGAAGACATGAACAGACATTTCTCCAAAGAAGAGAGAGGGCTAAGAGACCCATGGAAAAATGCTCAACATCACTCATCATAGGAAAATACAAATCAAAACCACAATGAGACACCACTGCACACCTGTCAGAGTGGGTAAAATCAACACCACAACAACAACAGGTGTTGGCAGGGTATGCAGAAAAAGGAACCCTCGTGAACTGTTGGCAGGAATGCAAACTGGTGTAACCACTGTGGAAAACCATGTGGAGTATGGAATGTTATTCAGCCATGAAAAAGAAAAACCTCGCCATCTGCAATGACATGGATGGAGCTAGAGATTATAATGCCAAGTGAAATACGTCAGCCAGAGAAAAACAAACACCACATGATTTCACTCGTGGAAGTTAAGAAACAAAAATGAGCAAAGGAAAAAAAGAGAGAACCAAGAAACAAGACTGTAAATTATACAGAATAATCCCTGATTACCAGAGGGGAGGTGCAGGAGGGACTGGGTGAAACAGGCGATGGGAATGAAGGGGGGCACCTGTCATGACTGAGTACTGGTGACGTTATGAAGTGAGGAATCACTGTACTGTACACCTGAAATGAATATAACATGGCATACTAACTATACTGGAATTTAAAATACTTTTTTAAAAAAGAAAACCACTGGGGCACCTGGGTGGCTCAGCTGGTTAAGTGTCCGACTTCAGCTCAGATCATGATCTCACGGTTCATGGGTTCGAGCCCCGCGTTGGGCTCTGTGCTGACAGCTCAGGGCCTGGAGCCTGCTTCGGATTCTGTGTCTCCCTCTCTCTCTGACCCTCCCCTGCTCGCGCTGTCTCTCTCTCTCTCAAAAATAAATAAAACATTAAAAAAATTCTTTTAGCGGGGCTCTCAGCATGGATCCACCACGCCGATAAAGTCTGTGAGCCCGAGTGTAGGCCCCGGCGAGCCTAAACCCGTAATAAAGCCCTCTGCTTTTGCAAAAAATTCTTTTAAAGAAAACCAGTTAAAAAAAAAAAAAGAAAACGAGTGACAGCTGAACCCATGCATCCCTTATGGTCCTGCAATTCCACTCTTTGATAACTCGGACAGACGTTTGTACACATATTTCAAAAAAACTGTAGACAAATGTTCACAGCACCATTATTCGTAATAGCCAAATAAGTAAAAAAAAACCCTCAAATGAGTATCACCAGTGGAATGGATAAATAAATTGTGGTTTATTCATCAGGAGACTCTTATAAGACAAGAATGAATAAATAGTGACATGCAACAACACGGACGAAATCTCACAAACACAACATTGAATAAAAGAAGCCAAAGCACACCCTTCATTATTCGTTGTATGTTCATTTTAAAAATGAGCAAAATAAACCTGTGGTGTGTTAAAATCAGAACAACGGTTACCTCTGGGGAAGAAGGATTCTGAGATGCTGGTAACATTGTTTTCTTGATCTGAATGTCAGCACACAACACAGGATGATGTTACACTAGGATTTGTGAACTTTTAAGTACACATACGCCATTTAAAAAACTTAGTGGCATACTTATTTTTAGCATTCAGATTGCTATTTTCAGCCAGTGAACTTAAAAATTGTGTTCTCTCCTCTATTAGCACAAGGACCGGGAGCCACTGGGGGCCTGCAGGCCAGGTCTGAGCGCAGACTCCTGGGGTGCTGGCAACCGTCACCGACCGTTTTTTGGAGCCATCAGGGTGACAGCACAGAGGATTACAATCCCAAAAGCCTATGCGCACTTGCCCAAGCAAATTAAAGCCCTGAGGCAAGATGGGAAAAGAACCCTGGCTCAGAAGATTCTCTCAGAGAACTACATGTGCATCTAAAATAAAGTTCTGTTCCAGAAAGAGTTAAAATCTGCAGCGTGGAGCTTTCAGCTGTGTCTGCTCTGACTTTACCTGTTCCTTTTATTGCGCTGCTCACGGTTCAGCAGTTCAGAGACCTACCTACTGACTCATTTATTAAGGAACAACGTCCAAAGTCACCTAATAAAATATAAGAAAAACTTGAAAGGGGAAGGATCACGTAATCTGAAATCTTCTTGGATTCCTCCTTATATCTTCTATGCCCACAACTGAGATCACCTGGCCACCTGGCTTTCACTGACTTTTAGATTGTCACCTTTTCCCTCACCCCTACTTCTACCAGGCCCTCACCCGCTCCTGCCTAGATTACTACAATTTCTCTTTCGTGGTCGCCTTGCCATCAGCTCTCCCAATTCCAATCCAACCTGTGCTTCGCCACCATATGGATTCTTGTAAACACTGATTCTCAGCCCCAATTATTCTAAATCTAGCTTTAAAGGGCCTTTGACTCTGGACTGAGAAACTCAGCCATTCATTCAACAAAGCTCAACTCTCCCTGAGTAACTGACTCTGCATTAAGCCCCTGAGATGAATATGAACAAGACTCAGATGAATAAGACTGTCCCTGACTTCAAGGGACTGGCGGCAGCCTGGGGGACAGCCAGGGAGAGTCTATGATAAAAAGGTACAATAGGAAGGTTTGCAACTAGTAGTGACAGATGTATAAATGGCTTCAGGAGCCCAAAGGGAGCCAACTCTGAGGGAGAGAAGGAAAGCTTCACAGAGGGAATCGTGTGTTTCGGGCTTTGCAGAACGCAGTTTACTGGGACGAGAGGAGGAGGAAAGCACGCCTGACTCGCCATCGCTCACCACAGGAAGCCGCCCCTCCGGTCTGAACACGCATGGTCTCCTCAGCAAAGGTCTGCGCCCATCCTGCACCTGCTCCTGGGCCTGCAGCTCCCAGCTCTGCCTCTGAGACACTTCCGACAGAACACATGTTCACGGCGCGGCTCCCTTCGCTGTTTGCACCTCGTGTTCTTATCTCTTGGAATCAGTACCAACGGTGTCGCCCGTGGCCCTGTTCTCTGGTCAGCTCCGCAGAGCACAGCTCAAGAGCACAGGCGCCGAGACTTGGGTTCCTCGGTTCTGAGTCCAAATGCACCTCGACCTCAGCCTAGTTATTTCATCTGTCACTTTTTTTTCCTTTTGCACAACTGGGGATAAGAGAGGCCGACACATGGGCTCGTTCTAAGGACTAAATAATCTGTGTAAAGCGCACAATGAACAGAATGCCAGGAATAAAGGGCTGAAAGCCCCATCTGTCACTATTCATACTTCATAGATATTGGGCCTCTCTCCACAACCGGAACTTAAAATGCCTGGGAAGAGACACCGCCTAACACATTTGTATTTTCTACCCAATCCAGCATGGACTGGTGCTCAAATATCTTTTCTTTTCTTTTTTTTTTTTTTTTTTGGATACAGAGAGAGGCAGAGCATGAAAGGGGGAGGGTCAGAGAGAAAGGGAGACACAGAATCGGAAGCAGGTTCGAGGCTCTGAGCTAGCTGTCAGCACAGAGCCCGACGAGGGGCTCAAACCCACGAATGTGAGATCATGACCTGAGCCGAAGCTGGAGGCTTAACCGACTGAGCCACCCAGGCGCCCCTCAAATATCTTACAGTTCAAATTCAGCAGAGAAAAAGGAACAAGGAAGACAATTATCACTTTTAGTTTCTCAGGAATACTGGTCATCGTTCCCAATTTAAGATACACGTGACCATAAAATTCCCCCTTTAAGGCCTCAGACTGCTCACAAGCGCTCAAAAATATTTCCAGAAAAACAGGAAAATGCTAACAATTTCTCTTAAAAAGACATGGAGACCGAAGGCAGATAATACAGTGCACGTAGATGACAGGTTTCTCAAACCCCAACCAAAATTTGTAGTGTTTTATCTAACTGCCTCTAAAATGCGCCCCCCCCCCCAAAGCAAGATCTTTTCACAAAATCAATGGGGGGGGGGCGGGGTGAATGAGTCTTTTTGAAAGAAGCTTTTATCGAGCTTTTTGGCACCTTCCCCAGGGGTGACATTCTGTACATCCTGCAAGGAGGTAAACCACATGAGCCTCCTGTACTTAGGCTCATGGCCTCCTTGACATCAAACCCAGAAAACTGAGGACTAGCATCCCAGAGTCCCATTCAAATATCCTGTGACACATCCAGAACGACATTACTGCTCTATTTGCCTGAGAGAAAGGAGGTTTCCGAGAAAACGATTCTGTACTGGCCCGTGACCAAGGCTGAAAAGTATGCAAAGCATACCTGATGTGTTACAACAGACGCCACTAGCCAAGACATTTCAATCTCATATACACTTTCTCAGAAGCTAACAGGATTATCGTGGGTGTGCAGACTCTCAAAAGAACACTCTTTCACCCTTAAGCTCCTCACGGAAAAGGAAACAGATGAGGAAAGAAGGCCCTCTGGCCTTCGGGCCTGCGTAAGAGCAGGAGATGAAATGAACAGCTTAAAAGAATGCACCGCAGGAATCAATGTGACATCTGTCTGCCCCCTTCTGAAGTCACTTGGCTCAAAAAGTCAGAAAGCAGGAAAGCCTGCAGAGGAAGCCCCAGTCAGGAGGGATTCACAGGTCTTCTCCCTCCATTCCGGCCTCTGCTCTGTGTGTCTCGAATGGCAGATACTATACTTAAAAAAAAAAAAAAAAAAAAAAAAAAAAAAAATTTTTTTTTTTTTTTTAAGAAAAAAAGACACAAAACCCTAAACACATCCCAATGAAGTAGAAATCTCGCTTTGCTCCTCTAAAAACAAACTGTTGAAACCGGCTGGACCTTTTTGAAGTCGGGGGCTCAGCAGTGCGGGCACTAGGTGCCTGGCTCACAAGCCCACGGCAGCCACAAAACCCGACTCAGTCCAGGTGTCCCGCAGCCCATCTGTGCTAGCAAAGTAGAGGAGGCAACACTAAGAAGAAAGGTTGTCTAGGACTACAGAAGGGCAGTGAAGTGATAAACTCCAAAAATTATACACACAAGTTGCAAGAAAAACAGTTCTCCACTGCAGGAAAAAAAGAGACACACCATGTTCTGGGAGAGCAAGGCCAGGGCCTAAGCGCTTAACCAAGACTCGGTGAACGCATGTCTGGAACTAACTGTTGGCATTCTGCGTGGGGCGCCTGAGTGGCTCAGTCGGTGGAGCATCAGACTTCGGCTCAGGTCATGATCTCATGGTTCATGGGTTCGAGCCCCACGTCGGGCACTGTGTTGACAGCTCACAGCCTGGGGCCTGCTTCAGATTTTCTGTCTTCCTCTCTCTCAGACCCTCCCCTGCTCATGTTCTGTCTCTCAGAAATGAATTAAATGTTAAAAAAAAACTTTTTTTTTTAAAACTGAAGTTCTGCGTTGCCTCAGAAGGGCTCCTCATTGTCTTGCCTACAGCTTAACTCTGAAAATGTTCGCCCTTTAGGAGTAACTACAGACATAACTTTGTATAATATCATCATATAGATACTTAATATTTGATTAAAATATATACTTCAGCTGCATCTAAAAGTAATTTTAATCATTAAAAGGTACTGTTCTGCTTTAATCTAAAACTACCATTAAGATGACCATGGGCAAAAAATACCTCCCAGTATTTCTTGGGTTTGCACAGTATTTCTTGGGTTTAGGTCAGATTCTGTCTCTCCCGTGAACAAAAGGGGTCTGTTTACTGCTGAGGACTGGGAGGCAGAAGCAGGAAACTGAGCAGGCATCTGGGCCAGAAAGCCCAACTGGGCCCACCGTGGTGGTGAGAAGGTCGAGGCAACATTGTCTGTGCCCCTGGGGCCCATTTAGAGGAAACATCCTGTTCGCAGAGGACAGTATGTTGTAATGCTGGGAAACCTATCCAGGTGCCGCACTGGACAGTACAGAAAAACAAGAAGAACCAATTAGCTACTAGCAGACAGGGGCACTGGTTTCCAAAACCTAAAGCAAATCCAAAGGCGATTAAGGAGTCACGGACATGTAAATGCAATACTTGGATTCTAAGGCTAGATCCTGCACCAAAGGGGGGGGCGGGGGCGGTGTTTGCTGTAAAGGACATAATTGGGCCAAAGGACAAAACTGGAATAATGATGGCAGATCTGACCAAAGTACTGAATCAACGTTACATTAACTGAAGTTGATAACTGCGCTGTGGCTTAGTAAGAAAATACACTATAGGGGCGCCTGGGTGACTCAGTCGGTTAAGCCGCCGACTTCGGCTCAGGTCAGATCTCACATTCGTGGGTTCGAACCCCTTGTCGGGCTCTGTGCTGACAGCCAGCTCAGAGCCTGGAGCCTGCTTCTGGTTCTGTGTCTCCTTCTCTCTCTGACCCTCCCCCTCTCATGCTCTCTCTATCAAAAATAAATAAAAACATCAAAAAAATTTTAAAAAAATAAACATTTAAAAAAAAAAGAAAATACACTATATAGGGTCAATGGGCCACAACACACGCAATGTAATCTCAGTTCAGCACAGGAACTGTGTGTGCATATATATGTAGAGAGACTGTAAAAAAGCAATCAGGGCAAAATGCTAACATTGGCAGAGTTTGGGTAAAGGGTAGAAAAATGTTCTTTGTACTACTCATTCTCTGCAATCTTTGTGTCAGTTGAAAATTATTTCCAAATATAAAGTTTTTGAAAACTTCATCTGTTGGGGGCACTTGGGTGGCTCAGTCAGTTAAGTGTCCAACTCCTGATTTGGTCTCAGGTCATGATCTTATGGTTCATGGGATCGAGCCCCACTTCACAGCTCTGTGCTAATGGTGTGGGGCCTGCTTGGGATTCTCTCTCTGCCTCTCTCTCAGCTTTCCCCAAAATAAAAAATAAACACTTTAAAAAAAAAACCTTCATCTGTTGGATTGTTACCCTTCAACGTTGCTCCTCAGTGCTCCGAGGGGGCTGGGCAAATAGGGAAGAGAAAGCAAGAAAAGGACAGGATAGGCAGGAGACTCCTCAGCCTCTCACATGCCAGCTTTACCAGCACGCATTATTTGTAAATAAGGATAGTATGTAGCATAGGCATTAAAAATCTCGCATCTGCTGGTTGGGCAACAAACATATCCCACTAGGAGCTAAAATACATGTAAGTTATATGCTTATTTATTTATATTACAGTAGAAGGCTTTAATTACACAGCCAAAAAAGCAAATGATAAGAATAGTTATTCTGCAAGAAACCGTCTAAAATAAGTGAGTAATACAGCCCAAAATAGGCTCTCACATCACAATTCCATCTGCTTCTTTTTCCCAGGTACATATCCCAGGAGGACGGATAATTATATCTGCATGCCTAGTCAACTAAATGCAAGAGATGCCGAGCCCATTAACACAAGGCATACTATCAAGAAATCCTAAAGCAGGACCACAGAATCTTAAGAGAGAAACACAAACCCCAGAGAACACCAAGTCCAACCTCAACAGACAGAGGAGGGAAATGAAGCCCGGGGGGAGTATCTTGCCCCAAATCGACCTGCTATTGGTCAAGTGAAGGCCCTGGAGCAGGGCCACCAGAGCCCTCTCCCAGTGACAGCTCCTCCATCCTTTAAGGGAGGACACCAAGTTGTAGCACTGTGAGGATGAGGAGTGAGCTGGCATTATTTGCACAGAATAAAATCCGGAAACGAATGAGCATGAGGTTGACGGGCCACTAAAAACACACGTGCAAATTTAAGATCCCCATCGACACTACTACTCATATGTACACTACAGGGCTCCTGCTACCTGCAACTATTTAAGAGCAAGTCCTATAAAACCTATACCACCTTCATCCCGAATATTTCCCAGACAGAACTGGCACTTTATTTTTTTTTAACATTTATTTATTTTTGAGAAAGAAAGAGAGAGAGACTGTGTGAGTGGGGGAGGGGCAGAGAGAGAGGGAGACACAGAATCCAAAGCAGGCTCCAGGCTCTGAGCTGTCAGCACAGAGCCCGATGTGGGGCTCGAACCCACGAACCGCAAAATCATGACCTAAGTGGAAGTCAGACGCTTAACAGACTGAGCCCCCCAGGCGCCTCAGAACTGGCATTTTAAATAACAGTTAAAATAACATTCATTTCATTTTGGCAAAAATCTCCAGACTGTATTCCAGATTGCTGGGATTTGAGGGGGCATAATCACTTCCTTTCTTCCGCCCAGGACAGCCCAGGTTCTATCTGCTTGCTACAATCTCAAGCAACCAAGTACGATTGAAGTCCAATATCCCCTTCATGACTTGCAAAGCTGCAAAGCCTCCTCCTTCCCATCCTGAACTGGCCTGACCCAGACAGGCCAGAGCAACAAGAGGAAGGCAGGACACAGTGGGAGACAAGCTTCTCTTGAGGATAAGCAGGTGAGGAGTCCAAGGACAAAGCGAGGAGCATTCTGATGCAGTGATCTCACACCTGGGACAAGTGGGCCAATGGTGTTGGGCTCTCCCCAGTGCACCCGACATAAACAAATCAGGAACTACGTCTCTCTTGGGGGAAGGAGAAAATGAGAAGGAAAAGCCCAGAGTTCAGAGGAATGTGTTCCAACACTGCTCCCACCTAGGGTACAGATGGCAACCGCCGGAACGCACACCAACTAGGAATGAGGACACAGGCGCAACACAGTGAACGTGCATATGTTAATGTCACTGAGCTGTGCATTTTTAAATGGTAAATTTTATGTTTCTTTTGCCACACACACACACACACACACACACACACACACACACTGAGACTGGGGAAAAAATATGTTAGGGCACTATTTCTTATACATAAAATAACTATAAAGAATGCTTATGTAAACAGTAAGTAAACATTAAATAAACCTATAAATGTGACTTATAAATCCTATAAAGAGACAAAAATAAGGAAGGATGTAGGTAGAAAAGAAAAAAAGACAAAAATGAAATCTAAGTTGGTGATAACTTTTCCTACCCTTCCACCCCAAAAAAGATATTACAAACAATGAAACCATTTTTTAACCTATTAAATTTGTAACAATTTCCTTAAGACTACCTATTGCTGCTGAGTGTATTTATCTACAGCTGGTAGGAAGAATAAACTGGCATAAACTTTCTAGAAAATATTTGATGACTTATCTTAAACATGTACATACTAAATCTAAAACTATGTTAAAAATAAAAGGTTTACTAAAAAATCTTCATACCCTTGGGTCCTTCTGGGAATCTAGCCTAAGGCAATTTTCTGAAATACAGAAAAAGCTCTTTGCAAAAACATTAATCACACATTATTTACAATAGCAAAAAAAAAAAAAAAAAAAAAGGAACAATCTAGCTACCCAAAAATCCATGCAATGCAATATTACACAGCCTCTGTAAATATTTATGAAGTGTTTGATGATTTGGAAAACTATTTCTACTAGAACGTTACATGGAAACAATAGGGGGGGAAAAGTGCATTTGCAGTGTGATCTCAGCCATATTTAAAAAGTACATAGGAGGGGCGCCTGGGTGGCTCAGTCAGTTAAGCATCCAACTTCAGCTCATGTCATGACCTCGTGGTTCATGAGTTCAAGCCCCACGTCGAGCTCTGTGCTGACATCTTAGAGCCTGGAACCTGCTTCAGATTCTATGTCTCCCTCTCTCTCTGCACCTCCCCTGTTCGCTCTGGTGCTCGCTCTCTCTCAAAAATAAATTTTAAAGAAACATTTTTTTTTTAATACATAGGAAAAAAGACCAGAAGGAAACAAAATCCAAGAGGCTGAATCCGAAGATGGCGAGTTCTTATCTATTTTGTACTTATCACAATAGTCTACAGAGTTCAAAGTCCTTTTTAACAACGGGGGGGGGGGGGCGGGGGGGATAACCAAACAAAACCAAGAGGTGGCAGAGAAGCCCATGTGGCAGCGCCAGCACCCACTTCATCACCGAACGGTACAAGGGTGAAGCAGCTACAGGAACCGAGCGCGCTCACTGGCCCCCGGTCCTGGAAGGCTGGACGGCTGCAGCTCCTTGTAAAACTCAACCCCCACAGGAGAAAAGCACGCGGGCGCCCCCCACAATGCTTGTGCGACCCTTCTGGTCTAAAATGACTTCAAGATACGATGTTTAAATTAAATAAATAAATCCTTGATCAATCCCTTACTTGGTCTTTCTCAAAAGTCAGAATGCAGCATGTACGTGAATGCTTTCCTGGGCTGTACAAAAGCACAGGGCTCCTTCCGTCGTGAACTAAACAAAATTCTGGAGTCGCTGTCGTCACAGAAATCACCCGTGCTGCTGACCAGGCGTCCTGTCCTACGTCTCAAAGCTTTCATTGGCATGAACGGACCCCTCTCCCACATGCAGCTGGGTCTCCAGCTGCCCGAAATGGCCCTTCTGCTTCTCCACGTCAAGCCCCAAATTCTTTGCCTAGTGACTTCCTCCTTCGGCCCTGAAACCCAGCCCTGGTGCCACCTCCTTCGGGAAGCCTTCCCTGTTACAACTCTCCAATTCAGCCAGATCTTTTTTTTTTAAGTACAGATGTACCTCCTACAAGGCTCTATTTTTGCACTTATCCCCCAGCAAAGTAATCATTTGTCGACATGCACATCTCATCATCCAGGGTTAGAAATTTCCAGAAGTTAATAAACTCTGGAAATTTTCTTCACCCTTTTCCATCCTCACATTCAGTAGCTGTAGACCAGATGAGTTTCCGATTATTCTGTAACTCTATCACAAGCAAACTCCCAAATGCACCAACAATGCTTCCTCACCTCCCGACTTTCCATTTGGGTAAAGGAGTACAAAGCACACACGTCTGTGCATAGACTTCACACCCAAAATTAAAGGTCTTTGCAACTTTCCTGACACCATCAGCAGCATCTGCAGTGGCCCAGCACACACCCACTATTACAAACTGCTTTCCTTTCTTTCTACACCTGCGGCGTGGTGAATCCAAGGCCCCCAAACTTAACATTCAACTCTTTAATTTATCCATAACTTCTATTTCCTAAGAACTTTAATTTCTTATCTTTTTGTTTGCATTACCAATTCCACTGGTTGAATTTCTTTGGGGGATTATCTTCCATAAAGAAACGAAGACTTTTACACCGCCCCAGTCACAACCCTGAATGGTAAAGAACCCGCACACAGGCTGCACGTAGTTGGGAGGTCAGCTGGGTCCTCTCGCTAGCCAGCTAGGTGACCTGATGTAGGCACTGCAAGACACAACTTTAAAAAAAGAAAATGACTTATCAAAGCCTTTGAAGGTCACTGACAATCATCAAAACCACAAGTGTTAAATGTCAAGGGTCCTATGGAGTGTGCCCATAAAAGCGGTCCACTCAAAGCCCTTTCACTTTCCATCTGTTTACTGTCAAGGTATAAAAAGGGATTCTTTTTTCCCAAAATGTTTTCTGGTATTTCTTGGAGGTCTTTAAAAGCTTTAAGTTTCTTCTCTTCATAAGAAGTCTCCTGGGGCACCTGGGTGGCTCCGATCATGATCTAGCAGTCTGTGGGTTCCAGCCCCGCATGGGGCTCTGTGCTGACAGCTCAGAGCCTAGAGCCTGCTTTGGATGCTGTCTCCCTCTCTCTCTATCCCTCCCCTACTCAAGCTCTGTCTCTCTGTCTCAAAGATAAACATTTAAAAAAATTTTTTTTAAGAAGTCTCCTTTACAGTTAGACGAGGAGGGGATTTGTCAGCACTCTCCAGCAAAGCGTCTGTCCACAAGGGTCTGGAAACACAGACCAGTCGCCCCCACAGTAAAAGGAGCTGAAGGCCACCTGGTGTTCCTCAAAGATAACATAGGTGCCTAGGTCTCTAATTTGCTTATGAAGACTGGGGGGGCAGGCAGGGGAGAGGAGAGGAAGGAAGGAAGAACACATACTGGCTTTTAAACAGTAAATGTTTAAAGTCAACCCAAGAGATTAAAGGAATTTCAGGTTCACAGGGAGCCGCTGGGACCTACAGCCCCAGGACAGGTGCCTTCCTTCAACCAGGCACAGAGGCTCTCTGCCATGAGGGGAATCTCAGTAGAAAACAAGAGAGTCCCAAAGCATCACTGGTAAACTTCCTTATGAAATTACTTCATATACCCTTTAGCATTCTAAATTCACACTCTGGCTCATAAACCCAGTTAACAAATGATTACCAGAAAAATCGCATCACCAAGGTGAGTTCCACAACTTTCTGACAATGGAATTGCTTTGCTACAATTAAACCTGTTCTTACGTTATGACAAACATGAAGCCAAGTTGGGAAGAATATGCTCTTAACCACATGGATCATCAGATAAAAATTTAGAAAACGATGAGATTGCATAGTCCCGCCACCAAGACAGTCCTGTTAGTCGGGTCTACAATATTAGCGTATGTGAAATGTCAGTGTTCTTATTCTGACTCAAATCAGCAGGCCTGGTACAAGGCCTTCCAAACATAATTTTATCGATGCAGCCAAATTACATTTTCTTAATTGTTGGCTGACCCCACAGAAAAATGTACAAAGATCAGGAGATCAGAAATGGTCAGCAGACGGGGGGGAAATGTATATGGCAATAAAATATAAAAAGATGTTCCACTTCACTCACAACCAAAGAAAGGATCCCACATGTAATTACTGATAGGCCATTTTCACTCCTCACATTAAAAAGTTTTCATGGTTGGCCAGAAGGTAGGGAAACGAGTATCCCATTAATGAGAGTAGAAACTCACATAATCGTCTTGTAGGAATAGCACATCTGCCAGAATTTTTAAATACACTGTTTGCCCCACAATTCTTCTAGAAATTTATCCTACAGTCGCACAAAGTGGACAAAGATATAGCCAATGTGTTTACTGCAGTCTTAGCACCAAGCACTAGAAATCTAAAATAGCCAACATTAGGGAAGTAGGTAAATACCTTAAGGCAGGCATACCACATTCTAGGGCAAAATAATAAAAAATAATAATAACCCACACTAAAAGATATCCTAATTGAGTTACTGAACTTCAGCAACATAAATTTCTTCCAACAACCATGCAAAAAGGCAAGCTCTAACTGGGGTAAAGGGAGAGCATTATATGAATTAGGGCTGAACACACTTTTCCACACATTATTCAATGGCAGAAAACAGTAAGTATCAACAAAATTCTTCAGAAAAGAACGTATGACTTGTGAGTATTTATGAATAAGAATAACAGGCATTTCCAAATATGAAATAATTTAGGGAATATAGCAAGCAAAAACTCTTTGAAAAAAAACTATCAGTTAATCAATGCCAAACCGATTAAAAGGATCAATAAAACACTCAATCCCAGATAGTGGAACAATGTCTAAGGATCTGAAGGAAAGAGTGCAAACCAAGAATTTTACACCTAGCCAAGGTGTCCTTCAAGCGTAAAAGTAGGCATTCTTATTTCACCAAATAAACTGACAATCAAATCTAGGCAACAGGAAGATGAATTAAAGACTTCAGATATGGAGGGACGCCTGGGTGACTCTTGGTTAAGTGTCTGGCTTCGGCTCCAGTCATGATATTATGGTTCATGAGTTCAAGCCCCGCATCAGAGTCACAGCTTTCAGCACAGAGCCTGTTTCGGATCCTCTGTCCCCTCTCTTTCTGCCCCTCTCCCACTGGTTCTCTCCCTCTCTCTATTATTATTAAATAAACTGGGAAAAAAAAAAAAAGACTTCAGACCTGGAAAGACCACAGTTAAAAGAACCAATGGAGAACAATGAATCCTTAAAATCTAAAACTAAAACCAAATACTGAGGGAATCATGGTTATGGAACAAATTATAAATGCTGTAAAGACGTTGGCAAAGTAAAATAATAATAAACAGTGAGACACGGAAATAGAAGAAGTGTAAATGTTATTTTTCCTATTATTAAGGCCACTGATACTCCCTGGAACTGAAACATGGAATATATTTATTAAAAATGAAGCCATCTTGGGGTGCCTAGGTGGCCCTGTCAGTTAAGCATCCAACTCTTGATCTCAGCTCTGGTCATGACCATGCAGTCATGGGATCAAGCCTGGTGCCTGGCTCTGTGCTAAGCATGGAGCCTACTTGGAATGGATTCTCTCTCACCTTCTCTCTCTGCCCCTCCCCTGCTCATATATGCCACACACACTCTTTCTCTTGCTCAAAATAAACATTAAAAAGAAAAATGGGGGCACCTGGTGGCTCAATTAAACATCCAACTCTTGATTTCAGTTCAGGTCATGATCTCACAATTTGTGAGATGGAACCCCTCACTGGGCTTTGCACTGGCAGCACAGAGCCTCCTTGAGATTCTCCCTCTCTGCCCCTTCCCCTGCTTACACTCTCACGTGCGCTCACAACACTCTAAATCAATAAATTAAATAAACGTTAAAAACAAATGATACCATCTTCTTGGGGTGCCTGGCTGGCTCAGTCGGTGAAGCATGGGACTCAATCTTGGGGTTGTTGAGTTCAGGCCTCATGTTGGGCTATAGCTTACTTGAAACAGACAAAATTAAAATGATTCCATCTTCTTGTAGTCTTTTATAATCTTTTTCCTTAACCTCCACGGATTTATCAAGAGCTAGTAATTACTGAAGCAACGATTTACTTGAAATGTGACGAGTCCTGGTTCAGTTTCACTTGCTTTATTTGCTAGGAAATGCAAGGGACCTCTCAAGGGTGCCACGCTGTGAAAACAGTCCCTCTCATAAGGTCACACACAGGTTACACTCCTACACCATCCTCAAACAGGACAAAGCTAGAGAGCGAGAGATGAGTGGACGCTGGGGGTGGGGGCAGGGCAGGGAGTACGAGGCTGGAGGAGTGCTTCCATGGTGCTGGGGCAGCTCCTGACCTTGACTGCGGCGCGGTTACATCTGTCTGTCCGTGGACCAAACGACACAGAACCATCCACACACGTGGGCTCAGGTTAAAAACAGATGGGAACTAAGAAAGGTCTCCAGCCCAGTCGGTAACTGACCGGCACCAGTGTCGACTTCCTGGTTTTGCTATTGCACACAGCTATGGAAGATGTCACTACTGGGAACTTGTGGTCCTCCTTTTGCAACTTTCTGTGAGTATTTAATTACTCCAAAAGGTATAGCTTTTTTTAAAAATGCAACAGAAAACTGATTTTTCTTTTATTTTAAAACTAACACAATCCCCCAAATCAGCAAGGTCCCTTTTTAAATGAAAGCACTTTAGGACTCCATCTTGCTTATCCAGATAGAGACATACACATAAGGACATACAGATGTTTATATAATGTGAATTATAGTTTTGGGCAGTAGGATTCGGGATGACTTTTTTGGCATGTTCTCTGCACCTTTTCATACTTGATTTTTAAATAGCACATGTCATACTGATAAAAATTATCCAGTTGTTACTGTTTTAGATAGATCGAGTGATTTTCCCAGGTCTAAGTTGTAACCACTTAGAAACCAATGAGTTTTTGTTTCCCCAGCTGCACTCAGCTAATAAAACACTTTTACCTTTACAGGGAGCTGGAAACCAGCGATCTTTTCCATGATAACCATCATGTTAAGAAGCAGCAGGCTGCTCTCACGTAATGAATGTCTACACATGCTAAACCTAACGGACTTGAGCGACCTGACCGGCCTGAAGAAACTGAGCCACTGTCCTCTCTGCCGCCGTGCTGTGACGTGTCCCCATGACCACAGTGTGCCCAAGAGTCCTGCTGTCTCTAGTCTATCACAGCAGAGGACATGCAGACACCCAGCTTCTCCTCAGCGATGAGCTGACTTTTACCATCTTGCCCTTTCTGCTACTTTACACGCCTTGAGGTTCGATGACGAGATGCACGAGATGACGATTTTCCTGGGACGACACGCCCAACTGGGCTAGGTCTCACGTAAACACCTCTGTGCCGGTGTGCACTGGCCTAAGAAGAAGCCTAGGGGGGCGCCTGGGCGGCTCAGTCGGTTAAGTGTCCAACTTCGGCTCAGGTCATGATCTCACAGTCCGTGGGTTCGAGCCCCACATCGGGGCTCTGTGCTGGCAGCTCAGAGCCTGGAGCCTGCTTCCAATTCTGTGTCTCCCTCTCTCTCTGTCCCTCCCCTGTTCACACACTGTCTCACTGAAAATAAATAAACATTTAAAAAAAAAAAAAGAAAGAAAGAAACCTAGTGATGTAGAAAAAACACAGGCTGCAGAGATAGAACGTTGGGTCTGAGTCACATGTCTATCCACCTGCTGTGTAATTTTGGACGAGGTACATACGTCACCCTCCCTGAGCCCCAGTGGCCTCATCTATCTTCCCAGCTGTGCAGCGGGAACAGAGAAGACCCACCTTGCAGGGCTGCCATTAAATTAAATGAGGTACCGGATGCAGTGGACATGAGGGCCCGTCAACAATGGCTGCTGCTGAGTGTAATTATGACACACGCACACACACACAGAGACCTTCTGCTCCCTCTGACCCCCAGCTTCCTTCCTTTCCCATCAGCCTCCTGCCACCTCCCTCACTTCCCTCTGCGCTGTGAGTTTCCTCAGTATCCACACCCCCCTCCCTGACCACACCCCATCCCCCCTGCGCCCCAGCACTTCTTCCCGCAGCAGTGAGTGCTTGGAGCCTTCCCCTAAGCACACCATCTAAGCAGCATTTCTAACAACTTCCCCTCCTCACCTGTTCCCCACCTCTACCTGCCTGGGGGGGCGGGCGGGAGCTGTTATGTGAGTGTGCTGGCTCTGGAAAAACAGGGTGCCTGTTTGTGAGAGTATAGGTTGTGGAAAAACAGGGTGCCTACTATATTCCTCTCTATTTCCATCTTACCACACTCTCCAAAACCTCCCATTGTCATTTACTAGTGTCTACGGCCGCCTTGACCTTCTTGGATTTTTCTTTTAACCCCTGACTCTTTTGACTGCCTCAGTATCTGCAGAATGCTTACCAGAAACTGGAAGTGCAAAGAGGCATCCGACTCACCCTGACACAGACTCTTAAAGACAAAGAACTAGTCCTCCCCACCTGCAGACTTGGGAGCGGGACTAAAGGAAGAAGAGTTGGAGACCTCACGTTGCATTCTTCAAACTTCTGAAATGTCTGACACTTACTAGAATGATGTACTCTTAGAATTCCTATATAATAAAAAATAATAAAATAATAAAAGCCAAAAGGAAAAAACGTAACTGGAATCAAAGACGATAGATAAATGCTACACTACTAGCTGACAAGCCTCAGAAAGGTGATGTTTTTGGTGACCTTGACATGGTGGGGAAGGTGTCACCTGCGAAAATGAAGAAAAGGTCATTCGAGCAGAAGGAACAGCACCTAGCCAAGACAGAGGTACAAAGAGTGGTCAGTGTTCTGGGAATGACAGGTGGTCTGCTACGGCTAGAGAACGTGTAGAATTTGGCAAGTCTTTAAAAGATATTCCAAATACATCCAAATACATCCAAGCATTCAAGAAATCATCTCCAAAAAAGAAAAGAAAAGAAAAAGAAATCGTCTCCATCCGTGCTGGGAGAGCTAAAAGTGAAACTATGAAAATCCAGGCAGGGCCCAAGCGCTTCCCACCGCTCTGTGGAGGGCTTGGGTCTCTGCTCTGAACAATTTCAGGTCAAATGGCATGCCCCCATCTGAGCCCCGGGGGGTGGCTCTGGCAGGAATTACAGAAGCTGGTCTGGCAGAGGGAGAACCTGGAAGCAATCAAGACATCAAGAGCAAAAGCGAGAGACGGCGGCCTGACCAAAGTGGAGGGAATGGAGGGAAAGGTGGGGGTCAGAACACCAGTCAGCGGAGCACCCCCAGGTCTACAAGCATAAGGTAGAGAGGAAGTTAAAGATGACTCAGACTTACCACTTAAATGTCCGGCAAAGAAGGTCACAAA
Source organism: Suricata suricatta (assembly GCF_006229205.1). Classification (NCBI taxonomy): domain Eukaryota; kingdom Metazoa; phylum Chordata; class Mammalia; order Carnivora; family Herpestidae; genus Suricata; species Suricata suricatta. The sequence continues at coordinate 20,624,486 of NC_043707.1, forward strand.
CAGAACCAGGGCAGCGGGGAGGAGGCACTAACCTGAGGTGAAGATGGTGGACTTGGCTTAGACACGTTTAATCTGATGGCTACAGGACACTCGGGCGGACACCAACGGCTAGAGAGTAAGGCTGAGTTCTCCCTGGCCATGGGTCCTGGCTGAAGCCTTGAGAACACCAAGGCAAACTGAACCAAGACAGTAATATGGGAGGAGGCGGGGAGGGGGGTAATATTTCAGCAAAGAAAAGAAGTCGAGTGGTTGCCAAAGGCCAAAAGGCACAAGGACTTTAAAGAGCCCATTTACACTGGTGTCAGCACCCACAAGTTACAGGTGAGCTGGGAAAGTGGGGCTGACTGATGGTCAGTCTGCGACAGGTTGTGAAAGGTGCAGGAGGAGACCAGCTACAAGCCTGGGAGCCCCCTCCCTTTCCCCGAGCCTGTGCTGTCACATCACCCTTGACTTGGACACGTGTCACCAATCCAACTTCGTAAATCATCAAGACCCTTGTCCTGCCCAAGGCCAATCCCCTGCATCTCAATGCAGCACCAACGGCCCACCTCCTTCCAGAGCAAACTCCTTACTGTAGCTGCACGTGGCCTCTCTCCTGTCACCTTACTGTCTGTTTCTTGACCTGCCGTCTCCAAATTCCACCAAATCCAAATCACCAGTTAATTAAAACTGCCACTATTCCCGATCACCAGGTTAGAGGCTTCCAAAGTTAACTTGAGTTTTTTCCCCTTCTCTTGATCCCTGAACTCTAGAATCCGTTTTTAAAAAAAAAAAAAACGACAACTCTCGCGCGCAAGTATTCCTCACTCTAATTCCACACCTACAATCCGACCTTTGGCACGGCCACACAGGCAAGGTGTCATATCTGGTTTCCCACACTAATCTAACCTATACACAGCAGATGGATTAATTTTCCTTTATGGAAAAACCAGCCAACAGAGCCAAACTTACTACCGAAGTGCCTGCATATTCTAAGTCATAAACCACCTTTATGGCTTTTTCTCCAACTATTACGTAACAAAAACCACTACGGCCAAAGCAGTCTAGTCAATGGCTTAACCATAACACAGTTACAACCTTCACCTCTAAAATGTCTTCTCTCGGCAAGTTCAGTTTGTCACAGGGAACTGGGCTTACTCCAGCTTCTCAAGGCCCCTTCGAACACCCAACACATCCATGGCATTCCTACAACATAACTCTACTTTGCTAGAAACTGTTCCAGACTCTTGCGATACAACCGTGAACAAAGTGAAGACTCCAGCTTTATGGAGTCAGTATTTTAGCAGAAGGAGATACCAAGAAAGAGATGTCATAAATAATAACAAGTATATAAAATGTTTTAGGGGCACGTGGGTGGCTCAGTCAGTTAAGCATCTGACTTAAGCTCAGGTCATGATCTGCTGGTTCACGAGTCCGAGCCTCGCGTTGGGCTTTGTGCTGACAACTCAGGGCCTGGAGCCTGCTTCGGATTCTGTGTCTCCCTCTCTCTCTGTCCCTCCCCTGCTTGTGCTCTGTCTCTAGCTCTGTCTCTCACAAACAAATTTAAAAAACATTAAAAAAAAATTTAACTTTTAAAATGCTCAGTGTTACACAGGGCGCCTTGCTGGTTCAGTCCGTAGAGCACTCGACTCTTGATCTGTGTCGTGAGTTTAAGCCCCACGTTGAGAATAAAGCTCACTTAAAAAGAAGGGGAGGGAGGCACCTGGATGGCTCAGTCAGTTGGGTGTCTGACTCAATTTCGGCTCAAGTCATGATTTCACGGTTCATGGGATGGAGCACAGACCTGCTTGGGATTCTCATTTTCTCTCTCTCTCTCTCTTCTCTCTCTCTGCGCCTCCCCCGAGTGCACGCTCGCGCTCTCTCTCTCTCAAAAATAAATAAACATTAAAAAAATGTTAAGGTAAATTCTACAAAAAGCAAGCAGGCAGGCTGTGAAGGAGTGGGGGCTCTGGAGAGGGCCTGGGAACTAACCCTCTCGGCTGCAGCACCAGGAGATGGAGGAACCTTGATGCCCCTTCATGAGCAAGGCAGACAGAATGGAAGGTGAGAAATCAGCACTCTTCCGGGAGTTCTATTGCAAAGGGGAACAGAGAAATGGGGCAGACGCTTGCCTGGGTCGCAGAGGTAAAGGTATTTACGAGAAGAAATAACATCTTTGTGTCCTACAAGTACCTGAAGCCCTAAAGAGTCATAAGCATTCAACAAATGTTACCCTAATTCCTTCCCTCACTTTCCCTTGACACCCGTTTTCTGTTATCTTTAGGGATACATATCCGATCTCTGTAACTACATGCAAACAACTTTTCCTAACCCTTCACGATTCCAATATGTCTCCTGGGAGGCCTCCCCTGGCCCCTCTCCTCCGCCAGTCTCCCTCTGATATGCTGCCTTTTGCACCAATGCATTCCTCCAAGGTCGCCCTTATTGGTCTTTTGAAATCACCAGGAGACAGCCCCATCTGCCTCATTAAACTGGCTCCTAGGGGACAGGGCAATACTAACCCACTGGGGGTCAAAGTGTAACAGTTACAAGCTCTGACCCAGACCGCCTGGGTTTGAATCCCAGTTCCACCACTCAGTTACAATGTGACCTTGACAAGGTGCCTAAACTCTCAGGGCCTTGAAGGTTCTCACCCATAAAATGAGAAATAAAAAGAGCCTCCACCTCCTGGCATTGCATGGCAGAGTAAATGAGGGAACATATGTAAAATGTGTGGCATATGCTAGGCCCCAGAAACATCAACTATTATATTCTTATATCCACAGTACCCAGGATTATAAGCTTGACCTAGGAAATCAGTACATTATTCTATGAATGAACTGAGACACTAAAAAGTTCTGGCTTACCGTAGAGAATTACTTCTCTATGCGTTAGAGTTTTTGTTTTTACCAGTGAAGTAGTAATTCCATCATTTGAACAATGTCGTGTCTAATTTTCTCAAAAGCTGTTAAAGTCATTCCTTGAGGGTTTCACCTGCCTCCCAGCCCGGCTCTCACAACGCTGCTGACAACAGAGCCCGAGCACGGCTGCACCAGCCTCTCCCTGGCTTCTCTCCGCTCCACCACGGCCTTGACACCGCCCACAGCACAGTGTGCCACACGACACCGTGAACGCACAAGGGAATGACACACCGTTTGAGTGGCCAAACCCAAGGTGTAATTTTGCTTCCAGTTTCAGGACCACTCACGGAAGGCGACGTTCACACGTGAGAAGTCTTTGTAACCAAAGCAATTTTCTGAGCAACTGGAGAAACACTAACTTAAGAAGGAACCTGATTTTGCACAAAACTTCCAAGATAACCAGCAGCTCATTCAATATTAAGTAACAACTTTTCAGAGAAGTAACGGGAACCTCTAAGGTATTACATCACTTAAGAACTCATGGGAATTCAACAACAAAATACAATGAATCAATCAAATGTAGTTACAGTATTGCTATTCTAGTGATTCTGTACTGCAACTACAAATCTTTTTTAACTGGTCCTAAATTTGCAGGTCAAGATCCCTCCTAGAGGGAGGGTTTAAAGGAAATAGCCACACTCCTCGGCCGCCATCACTATTTACCTCAGAACCCAACAAAGTATAGTCAGATGACATCCCCGATCACATTCCATGACCTTCCACGTTGAGGCAGCAGAGGTGCGGACAGTCCCCAACTTACAATGGATCAACTTTAGGAGGATGCGAAAGCAATGCGCATTCAGTAGAAGCCATACTTCAAAGTCTGACTTTGGATCTTTTCCCAGGCTAGTGACAGGCAGTATGAAATCCTCTCCGCATGCCGGCTGGTGGCAGCCAGCCACAGCTCCCGGTCGGCCACCCGATCAGCGGGGTCACCAACTGACACACCTACAACCGTTCTATTCTTGATTTTCAGTACGATATTCACTAAATAACATGAGATATTCAACACTCTATTGTAAAACGGGCTCCGAGTTAGATGATTTTGCCCAACTGAGGGCTAACTGACGTGTTCGGAACACATTTAAGGGAGGCTAGGCTGAGCTATGATGTTCGATAGGTCAGGAGTATTCGGTGCATTTTTGACTTACAATATTTTCAACTCGCGGTGAGTTTCTCAGGACATAACCCCACGGGACACTGAGGAAGAGCTGTGCTACCAAGAGCACAGGCTTTGGAGGAGAGCGCCTCGGTCCACATGGCAGTTCCACCCAGTATCTACCACAGGTCTGTCATCCCCCCTCTGAGAATAACGTAACCTAGCAGGGCTGGTCTCCTAAACCAGACCACATACAGATCCTGAATGACTGACTACAAGAAAAACGAACAAATGAGAAATCGCTAGCTTATCACAAATCCATAATAAATGGTGGTTTTCTCATATGACACCATTTTCATCTCATGAGGAGTGAAGTTTTACAAAGACGACATTAAAAAGGCTCAAATGTGTCAACCAATGCTCTTAATTAAGTTAAAATGTTACGAGTGAGGGACAAGCTCCTGGAATAAAGAGTGAGCTGCGATCCCAGGGAAAAGAGCCTCCTCCTGTAAGATACACACCAGGCAACAACTTCCTTGCATTGTGGGGACACGGCCTGCCCCGTCCACACCCGACCCTGGGACACCTACAGGATATGAACCCCTGGTGTCAGAGCTGAAGGAAGGTCGTGATTAGAAGGTCCTATTCTCCAGGCACGTGGGTGGCTCAGTTGGTTAAGCGTCTCTTGATTTCGGCTCAGGGCACCATCTCATGGTTCATGAGTTCAAGCCCCAAGTTAGGCTCTGTGAAGGTGTGAAACCTGCTTGGGATTCTCTCTCTCTCTCTCTCTCTCTCTCTCTTCTCTCTCTCTCTCTCTTCTATCTCTCTGCCTCTCCCCACTTGCACACTCTCAAAATAAAGTCGTTTAAAAAAAAGAAAGTCCTATTCTAATCACATCCACTGTGGCTTAAGTATGTGAGGTCTAGGTTACAAAAACTTTGACCTGAAACTCACCCCCCAGAAAAAGACGTACAAGGTAATCATAAAGTCAACTACTTTACAATAATTGCTCCAAGGTGGCCATTTTCATGATGCTCTAACTGCCTATTAATGAAATCTGAAGGCAAGGGTGCTTGGCTAGCTTAGTCAATAACCAATGAAATTCTCCCAGGGTGCTAAAGCAACGTGCTGTGCAAACTCCCTGAGGGGAGAAGCTTATCTGCTCGTTCATCTGACATTCCCTAGAGCCTGCCAAATAGCCGCGACTGAAAATCCAATGAAAGATAAGGACACCCCACCCCTAAGCAGCGAAATAGCCAAAAGGTGCTATTAACCCAGGTGTCCATCAACAGATGACTGGATACACGTGAGTTTATAAGAGTTTTCTCTGAGTATACACTCACAACAGAATACCCTGCAGTGTCCGAATGAAGGAATTTCTGACACCTGCGACACCACGGATGACCCTCCGGGACATTATGCCCAGTGAAATAAAGCAGTCCCGAAAAGAGCCAACACTGCAGGCCTCCACTGAAAGGAGATACCGAGTCAAAGTCACAGAGAGAGAAAACAGAAGTGTGGTCACCAGGGGGTGGGGGAGAAAGGAACACAGTTATTGCTTAGTGGGCGCACTTTCAGTTTTGCAAGATGGAAAAAGCTCTGGGGGATGAAAGCACAACCACGTGAATGGACAGAGACCCTTAAACAACACAGGTTTGAACCACATGGATCCACTTACACGGATTTTTATTCAGTAAAGACAGTACGGTCCTGTAAATGAATTTCCTCTTCCTTATGATTTTCCTAGTGACTTTTTTCCTCTAGCTTACTTTCTTGGTAAGCATAAGGAATATAATACATCTAACACAAAATCAACGTTCACTAGCTGTTAATGTTATCAGTAAGGCTTCGGGGGAGACTAATAGTAACCTTTTGGGGGAGTCCAAAGTTATACACGAGTCTCCACTGCATGGAGGTCAGCGCCCACGACCCCCACGCTGTTCAAGGGCCAGGTGTGCTTAAAACAGGACACTTAGAAATTATTAAAATGGTACATTTTATGTTCTGTGTATTTCACAATTTAAAGTGAAAAACAAGAAAATTAATTAGAACAGACGAAGGAAGAAATACGGAGTACTATTTTCATCACACACTATGCATTCTCTCCTACCTCTGGATTCTTTGTTAGGGCGTTCCTAGCTCCACATTTTACAGCTGACGAAAGTGGGATTCAGCGTAACCTGCCACTACATCACACATAGTACCTAGTACACAGAACTGCTCAGCACTAGGCACTGACAAGGCCTAGGTCTGAGGTCTCCCTTCTACACCCAGAACCTAACACAACACCCACAGGCTCCTTGAATGTTTTAAAAATCCCACTGGTCTGAATGTCTACATCACAGATGTCACTGAGTTCCTGGAACTGGGGTAAACTGGGCAGCCTTAAGAACACTTCCTTCCCTGGAAGTGCGTACAGGCTGAGCAGTCAGCTGCTTCCCCATGGGCTTACTACGTCCCAGGAGTCCCAGGAGTCGGGGCAAATAAAGGTTCAGACAATTTCATCTTGGAGAGAACCGAACCTGCCAAGGTAGAGAGATAAGGCTCAGAAACAATTACAACAAAAAAGACAAATGGCTTAATAAACAGATATGAGTGCAAAAATCTAAGGAAATACTGAGAGTGTCTATGGGGCTGAAAAATGTGGCAAGTGTCTTTGGAAGAGGTGGCTTCTGAGCCAGAGCTGAAAGGATGAAGAGATTTCCAGGCACTACCAGGGAAAAGGCCAGAGCATGAAGCAGAAAGGCCGGGGGTCAAAAGTACACCCCTGCTCCCCCGACCCTGCTGTTATCCAGATAAGGGACCTCTGCACCTGGCGACCCGTTTCCGCATTTAGAAACCTACAGCAGACCCCATCCAGCTGTGTGTTACACCTAATAGAAGCTCTGAAGTCCAAGTGCCTAGGTGCAAATCGCGCCACGGTCACTTACGAGTGACCTTGAGCTGGGTTACTAGCTGCTCCGTGCCTCAGTCTTCCCACTTCTGGAAGAGAGCTGGGGTGCTCATTAAAGAACGCGGGTCGATTTCTCAGCACATAGTCAGCCCTCAAATGAATACAGGCTAGCCGCCGGCAAACGAGCCACATTGTGAGAG
>NC_043707.1:20631677-20633071 GCF_006229205.1 Suricata suricatta
ATCTGAAATCAAGAGTCGGATGTTTAACTGGCTGAGTCACCCAGGACCCTTTCTTTCACACTGTTATCACAAAAATAACTGATTTATTATTGTATAATACTTTTAAAATAGTTTGCTTATTTCATAAGGGCACATATGTATCTGTTTTCACAGTACTGAATCCTTAGAACAGTGGATGTCACTTAGTGGGTGGCAATAAATATTTCATGAAAGAATAAATGAAAGCTCTTGTTTTCTGTGGTCAGGAGTTCTATTGGTAATTCTCTAAGTGTGGTCCCAGGACCTGCAAGCATTAGCATCACCTGGGAACTTGCTACAACTGTCAATTATTGGGCCTCTTCCAGACCTACTGAGTTAGAATCTTGAGGAGTGGTGCTGGGATGGTAATCTGTGTTTAATACGCCCTCCAGGACATTCAGGTTCTTGCAGAAGTTCGAAAGACTGGGTTATACAGATTTGCTCCAGTCTATGGGGTGGGCACACCCTAGGGCTCAAACCTCTGCTTCTATTTCTTCTTTTTAAGGGAGAGTTAACAGGGAAAGAGCAGAGAGAAAAGGAGACAGAGGATCCGAAGCAGGCTCTGTGCCGACAGCAAAAGAGCCTGGTGTGGTGTTTGAACCCACAAATTGCGAGATCACGACCTGAGCTGAAGTCAGAGGCTTAACTGACTGAGCCACCCAGCTGCCTCTCCTCCTCCTTTTTCCTAAAATAAGCACTTTCACAAGTAAAACGCATTGATCACTTCTACTATCGACCTTATTCTTCAGGTGTCAGGCTACATTTTCATCCCCTCCCTTCCATTTGCTATCGCAGCCAGCTGCGTGTTTGTTGGGTTCATAACATTCACAGCACTCCCCGTTTCTTGCAGTTAAAGTATTCCTTTGCCCTTTCCTTGTTGTTTCTCTGCCTCCTCCAGCGCCCGGACTACAGCAGTCTTGCTGACTGCAGTCGTCCTAGCGCCTGGGCCAGAGCAGGGCTAAAACGTGCGTGGACTAAGTGACTGCGAGGTCTGCGGAGGGCAGAGGCTGCCGACTCCCGGCTGGGGAGCCTGGCGCGAAGACGATCCCGGAAGATCTGCCGAATGAATGAGCCAACGAAGCGAAAGGGAAACCACCGCTTTACTAAGATGGCAGGCGCGCGCCCTTTACCAACATGGCCGGCGGCCCGCGTGGATGGGCGGCGGGCGGGGCCGGGAGGGGGCGGGGCCAGGAGGGAGCCGTCAGGTGCGGCCCCGCCCCGGGCCCCCCCACCCCCTCCGCTCTCGATTCCGGATTGGTCCGGTTCCAGCGCCGCAGCCCGGCGGCCGCGCCGTGGGGCCGCGCCGGGCGCTCGCCACTTCCGGCGCGTTAGGGCTGTTGGTCGGGGGCGGCCGCGCGGCGCGAGCGGGCGGCTCC
>NC_043707.1:20633171-20684687 GCF_006229205.1 Suricata suricatta
TTATTGCCACCCACTAAGTGACATCCACTGTTCTAAGGATTCAGTACTGTGAAAACAGATACATATGTGCCCTTATGAAATAAGCAAACTATTTTAAAAGTATTATACAATAATAAATCAGTTATTTTTGTGATAACAGTGTGAAAGAAAGGGTCCTGGGTGACTCAGCCAGTTAAACATCCGACTCTTGATTTCAGATCAGGTCGTGATGCCTCATTTCATGAGCCAGAGTGTAGAGCCTGCTTGGGATTCTCCTCTCTCTGTCTCTCTCTCTCTCTCTCTCTCTCTCTCTCTCTCCCTCCCCCCGGCCCCTATCCCTCTACATGCTGTGTCTCTCTCAAATAAACATAAAAGTGTGAAAGAAAAATACAAACCACCATGAGAATTAATGGCCAAGGGATCCAAATTAATCTCCAGGGTTGGACTAGGAAGGAGGTCAGGAAGTGACATTAACTTAAGCTGAGGTCTCAGAGATATATTGTAATTTTCTAAGCAAAGAGAGGACACATAGACTATTCTAGGCAGTAGAAACTGCCTGTATTAAGAGAAGCCATATCAGAAGGTAAATGGATGAATCAGAACCGAGACCAAGTAATTTGACCTTTCTTGGCTCAGTTTAGTGGGATGAACAAAGGCTGTAGGATAAAACGGATTTGGAGAGGAATCCCAGTCCTTACCATCAGCTGAGGGATGTTAAGCACATGACTGTCTGAGTCTTGGCTTTCTCACTGTGTAACTGGCTGAAAGAGCAGAAACTCAACCCAGACCCAGAGGTATGCCTTTGATTCACCTAACTCGCATAACTGGACATCTAGAAATAGGTCAGATTCAGGTAGCCTGGCTGGCTCAATTGGTAGGCTATGTAAATCTTGATCTCAGGGTCCTGGGTCCTGGGGTTGAGCCCCATGTTGGGCATAGAGCTCAAGAAAGAAAGAAAGAGAGAGAAAGAGAGAGAGAGAGAGAGAGAGAGAGAGAGAGAGAGGAAGGAAGGAAGGAAGGAAGAAAAGAAAGGAAGGAAGGAAGAAAGGGTGGGAGGGAGAGGAAAAAAGGAAAGGACAGGGAAAAAAAAAAAGGTCACATTCACGCTGAGAGTGACGGAAGTCCTGGGTCCTTTCCTCCAGGATTTTCTTAGCTCTGCTTTCCTCAGTGGATTGGCCTTATCCTCAAGATGGCCGCCAGGAACAGACTTCCACGTTCACATCCAGTAAGAGAGAGCACCTTATCCCACATCCTTTCTCATGGCAATAAACTTTCTCCTACTGGTCCTTATTGGCCCAGACCTACCCATCCCTGAACTAGCCACATGGGAAGAGGATGGAATTGCAGTGACTGGCTTAGAGAATCCTCCCCTGGAGTTGATTTTAACCCCCCATAATGAAGTGAGCGTAGTGGAGCCCCTACACGGTCAACATGCCTGCATTGACAAGCTGGAGTTAATAACAAATTGAATGTACACAGAACACCTGGCACATAAGGCATATAATAAATCACAGCTATTATTAATTTTGCTCCAGGGATTTCATCCAAGTCAACTAAATAACACTTTGTTATTAATATTAATCTCAATCCTGTCTATTCCAAAAAAAAAAAAAGATTTAAGGCTGCTATTACTTTTTGTTGGCACTGCAGAGATGGCCCCCATCCATCTCCTCCTGCCCGTTCCTACTGCAACTGCCTTGGTCCCATTCATTCAGTTATTCACTCAACAAACATTCAGTATCACCTTTATGCCAGGCCTTTGGCTAAAGACCAAAAATTCCAAAATGAGTAACATACAGGCAAATTGCTTGCTGCCTCATAGCAGAAACAGCCACCCCAACAATTACAGCACAATAAGGTGCTATCATAGAGATGTGTGCAAACCTTCTGGGTGCACAAGAAAGAGGGGAGGGAGCCACCAGCTATGGAGGGAGGAGTGGGTGGAGGATTGAACAAACATGGTAATGTTTTAATTGGGTCTTGCCGGATGAATAAAAGTTCGCCTGAATGCTGCAGAGTCCCCCCTCCTCCTTCCACGGCAAGCTCTCTTTCCATTGCAAGTGACAAGGTTGTGACCCTGGAGTGGGAACACTATCATAGAGGAGAAAGGGACTTTATCATCTCATGTAAGAGAATCATCCAAAGGTTTGTGTGGATTTCAGACATGGCTGGATGCGGAGTCTGAAGTGACATCAGATAACTTCGTTTCTCTCCATTTCTTGGTTCTGATGACTCCGTTGCGGGGGGGTCCTTTATCCACACCGTCGCCCCTGGCATATCCATGCTTTATCTTCTCCCAGATGGAAAGCCTCCTAGAGAAGACAGCATGCCTCTCCTGCAAGTGCTTTAGGAAAATAGTCCCCTTTGGCTTTGATTGGATTACCCCTGAGCCAATCACTGTGACCAGGGGGACTGTGATGTTCTGATTGGCTGACCTTCAGTCACACCCTCCACCCCCAATTTCCAGAATAGCTCTTTCAATGGCTAAAATCTCTCTAAGCCCCATAGAACCTGAGGAATTCTCTCATTTTTCCCTGCAAGAAAGCACCTTGATTTCTCCAGAGGCATAGAAGTATCGCCCAATATGGATTTAATGAAAAAAGGAAGAAAAGATGAGTATCTGGTACCCTCTATTAATGATCAGAATAATCTCAATTTAACATGGCATTTAAGGCCTTTGAAAATCTTTGGAGCTCTCTAGCCATACTCCGCCTCAGTTTTGATTCTTACGTCATTGTATGGCCTTGAGCAGGTCACCCAAACTCTTTGTACCTTGGTTTCCCAACCCATAAAATTGAAGCAATACTGGTACCCACCTGGTCAGTTACCTACCTGTATCAGTCAGGTTCTATCAGGAAATTCTAGCTTGAATTTGAAGAATTGACAAGGGAGCTATTTTTAAGGGAGTGTAAGGAAACCCTACAAAAGATAATACAGTACCCCCACTCTATAGCACCAGGATTAGGAGTACCCCTAGGCCTGAAGGGGCAAGTGGAAGAACATTTGCCAGAATCTTTCTAGAGATAATCGTGTGACAGCAGCAGAAGGAAGCAGCCAGCTATGGTGTTTCTGCAGGGAGGAAGCCAGCAGGATAAATACCCTGACCTCACTCTCTTCCCTCCATCTCTTCTTGGGGCTCCCCATTGGACAAATACAACCAGAAGACAGAAAGCAAGGGAGCCTGGTGGTATAGTGGTTGGGGCCAACCTCCTGGACTCACGGCTGGGTAGAGAAAAAGGAATGGGAACCCACAGGTGCAAATGGAAGAGGTCCAGCAGACCATTACCATTACTGTGGCAAAGCACGTGAAGTGTTTCGTGATTGCACATTAAACAGATTGTCCATAAATATTACTTAGTTATTATTGTTTCCATCCTAGTTACAGCCCACCTTACGATGGCCTCTCCCTCTGCAAGCCCACCTTAGGACTCCTTAAGGGTCCCGGATAGCAGCAGGGTCTTCCATGTCTCTGAGCCTGTGTGCATATGTCATTCCATCATTTTGACTGTCCTTTTCCTCATCTCTTTCCCTCCCCTTCAAGTTCCTACTCATCCTGAAGACCCAACTCAAATGCCTCCTACTGAGAATAAAGAGCTGTTTACAACATCCGTTAATATGATTAAGGGAGAAATCTTGTCTGTGACATCCACCAGAAATATCCAACAGGAATTATCCATGGGCAGGGTATGATGGGAGAGAGACTTCCAATGTTCAGCGATATCTGCCTTGGCTCTCTTCCAAGTACAAGGGAGGTTCATACTACCCCACTCCTTGCAGTTGGATAGGACAAGGCCAACTGGGTGGAAGTGACCCACGTCATTTCTGAGTCAGAGCATTTCCTCGCCTAGCATTTCCTTTCAAGTCCCTCTGATTCTGCTCTCCCCTGCAATAGTGCCCTGTGAGGCATCATGTTGGGATTGGAGCACCACGAGGTAGAGTGGCTACAGGGGGCAGAACCCTGCCCTCAGCCACACCAGGCCAACAGAATGAGCAAGAAACAGACTTTGTGTTTTGAGGCACCAGTATGTAGGGTGATTTGTTACTGCGACACAACCTGGCATATCCTGACTAGCACACGAGACCATGTGTGGTGGCTGGTCTACAAAGAAGGCCCCCACTGAACCATGTCTGTCAGAATTCACATCCTGTGTAGTCCCCTGACCCTGACTCTGGTTGGCCCTGTGAATTCCCTTCCGACCAGCAAAATGCAATGGAATGGAGCATAACTTCCAAAGCTAGCTCCTAAAACCTTTATAGTATTTGCTTGGGTTTCTCAGGACATTTTCTTTGGGACAAGCCAGCTACCATGTAAGAAGTCTGATTACTTGAGGACACCAAGCTGTGAGGAAGTTCCAGCCAGACAAATGGAAAGACCATGTGAAAAGAGAGTACTGCCTGACCAGCTCCGTCCATCACAGGTAGCTTAGCTGAGGCACCAGCCATGTGAGTGAAGAAGCCATTTCGGACCATAGAGCCCAGTCAAGACTTGGGAAGAATCCAGCCCCCAGCACTTCTCTAACTGCAACTCATGAGAGACCCCAAATGAGAACCACCCAGCTAGGCCCCATCCACTGTGCAGAACGATGAGGGATAAAAATGAGCAGTTATGTGAAGTCATTATGTTTGGGGATATAACAATAAATAATCGGAACACTATAGTAAGGGTCTGACCCTTTTTTTTAAGTTTGTTTATTTATTTTGAGAGAGTTAGAGATAGAGTAGGGAGGGGCAGAGAGAGTGAGGGACAGATAGGATCCCAAGCAGACTTCGTGCTGTCAGCACGGAGCCCAATGTGGGGCTCAAACTCACGAACCATGAGATCATGACCTGAGCTGAAACCAAGAGTCCGGCACTTAACTGCCTGAGCCACCCAGGCACCTCTGGATCTGACCTCTTTTTTTTTAATGTTTTTTATTTATTTTTGAGAGGCAGACAGACAGTGTGATCAGGGGAGGGTCAAAGAGAGAGGGAGATACAGAATCCGAAGCAGGCTCCAGGCTCTGAGCTAGCTGTCAGCACAGAGCTGACGCGGGGCTCGAACCCACAAACCGCGAGATCATGACCTGAGCCGAAGCCGGACGTTTAAGCGACTGAGCCACCTAGATCTGACCTTTAAGGAGACTAATAAGGAGCCATCACAGCTACTTTCTTGAAGGACTATGAAGAATCAGTGTCCATAGCCCCAATCAGCTGCTGGACAACCCCCTCACATAAGTCCTGCCCCATCTCTGTTGACTGGGTCCTTAGACGACAGGAAGTGCCTCATACAAGGTCATCCCCTCCTCTCCCAACCCCAAGGCACACCCAGGTCTCCCAGCTTCAGTGAGCCCTAGGCGACCTTGTGGTTAGAGACCCTCCGACTTGAGCCCAACTCCCCACTTACACCGCGAGCTAGTTGCTGAAACGGATTTCTGTTGGCATGGCAAACTTCGGAAGTAACAAGGAAGTGCTAAAGCAGGCCATATGCATAACTAATAGTAGAAAGTCTGAAATTGCAATACCTCGGTTCTGAACAGTATGTGTAATAGTTATTTTTATCGAAATTATTTCCTGAACAAAATCTAAATTTAGGAAATCCCGTGTTATTGAACAATAATGGCACGCAAAAATGGGGAAGGTGATAAAAGATGGCAAATGGATCCAAAAATATGGCACTGACAAAAGAGAAGATGAGCCCTAGTCTGCGGGCCAATGAATACAAATCGAGTACAAAATACCTGTTTTAGATGCAGATTAGAACTAATAAAAAAATAAATGTAAAATGCAGAAAATTAAAAGGACAGCTTATTATGAAGCAAATGACAAATGAGGAAAGGAAGTAAGGCTGTAATGAAGGAAGATAAAAAAAGACTCATTAAGTGGTGATGATACACATAATCAAAGTCTTAAATACAGGTGCAACCCAGCTGTCAGTTATTCCTTTGTCCTCTGGCTCCTGTGTGCTTTGGTTTTGCCCAACTTCAACCTGGATACCGAACTCTGAACATTTTTAAGTTTCGCAAAGCAATCCACCCATACCAAAGAAGTGTTTCCAGCGGGGGTGCGGCTGGCCTTGTGAGAGAGACATCTCACCAGGTGGCGTGCTCCTGGTCACCAAGTCAGTCATGACCATGCCTCCAACCGCCCCCCCCAAGTTCATCATGACAAATAAAACCAAGCCCACATGTTCCCAGTGCTCCTGGAGGCGTATGAGCCTCAACAGAGAAACCCTACTGCCAAGCAGTAGGGACCCACGTTTGATGAAGACAGTGGAGGGAAGAGAGGACTTATATCACACATCTCGTCGCAAAGAATCTAGAGCCTTCATTCCCAACCTCTGCGATTTTCTGCCATCCTTCATCAGCAGGACTGCTACTAGGTCACTGTTTTCCCTTAGCCCCTCATCCCTCATAATGCCTGGCTGTCTAGTTTCTCTCTCTTCCCTCCAGAATTTCATTCCAAATCTCAAGCTTCTCCCCTCACTCTTACACAGTCCCCTCAACATTGCCCAGGATGCTAGCCCGTATTAGTGCATTCACACTCGTCATGGGTGTTCAGCAGAGCTAAGGACCCTCACGTTAATAGAACCCACCGTCCTTAGAAGGGAGTTCAGACACCACCACTCATTACCCAAACACATCCGAGTGCTCTATCGCTGTTTGCTCTGAAGCCTTCCAACACACGAAGTTGTCTCCATCGTGTGACACAAGAAGGGTATAGATGACGCAGGGGACATCTGGGTTCTTTTCTTGTCCCTTCTGATAGCTCCAGTTTTTCTACAAAGGACCACCTTTCCTTTATACTCACTTTTTGAAATTTGGATGGGGCCAACCCCACTCCTCGGTATCAGAGGTAAGCCAACACAATGTGGTTTTCATTCATCTATTAACAAAACCAATGCTGTGAAAAATAATCCTATGTGTACACATAAATGAGCAGGTGTATCTATAGGATAAGTTCACAAAAGTAAAATTACTAAGTCAAAGGGTGAATGCCTTTGTGATTTGATGGATCGTCCTGAAAAGCCCTGTAGAGGATTGTAGACTCTTACCAGCCACACAGAGAGTATCTATTTCTACACAGACTGGTCAATAGGATGTATTGCCAATCTTCTGGAGTTTTGCCCATTTGAGAGATGACATTGCAGTTTTTTGTGAACTGGCCATTTTTGTACTTTGCCCCTCTTTGCCATTGAGTTGCTGGGCTCTTTTGCTGTGTTTCTAGGAATTCTTTATGCAACAGGGAGATTAACCCTTTGCAATATTACTCAAAAATATTTTCCCAGATTGTTGTCTTTTGACTTTGCTTATGGTTTCACTCTTCCACGAAGAAGTCTTAATTTATTTTTTATCATTGAATTAATCGATCTTTTACCCTTCTGATTTTGAGTCCTACTTATAAGGATGCTCCTATGCCAATATTTAAAGGAATTTACCCATGCTTTCTTCAAGTACTTTTCTATCTTTAATTCAAAAATATAGGTAAGGGGCACCTGGGTGGCTCAGTTGGTTAAGCATCCAACTTCAGCTCAGGTCGTGATCTCATAGTTGGTGGGTTCGAGCTCCACGTCGGGCTCTGTGCTCACAGCTCAGCTTCGGAATTTGTGTCTCCCTCTCTCTCTGCCTCTCTGGCTCTTGCACTCTGTCTCTCTCTCACTCTCATATATAAATAAACATTCTTTTAAAAAAAAGCAAAAAAACCCACAAAAAATAAGAATATGGGTAAATTATTGATCAACATAAAGTTTATATTGGTGTGCAGTGTGAGGCATGAACCCAAGCTATTGTTTAAGGTAGTTGAACCCAATCCCAAACCAGGCACTGAGTAAGGTGACTTCATTCCCAGAAAGAGGACAGAGCTGTTGCCAGAACCTGATGCATGAAACAAAAGATGTGCCCAGAACTGGCCAGGACAGCAGGAGCAGCGCCATGTTCCAGTAGGGTGACAGCAAGAAGACAGCAAGCCCAAGGGTTCCCATCAGCATAGAAGACACAAGGAGACCAGGAAAAGGAACTGGGTAGCTGCTTAGGCACTCCAGATAAAGCCTAGGGAAAAAATAAAAGAAGAAAGAATGAAATTCAGTCTTCTCCCGTATCATTCAATAGCACTTAACAATTTCCTTCATATAGATTTTTTAAAGTTAATCTCCACGCCCAACATGGGGCTCAAACTTACAACCTGGAGATCAAGAGTTGCATGCTCTATGGACCGAGATGGCTGGCTGCCCCTCCTTCAAATAGATTTTATGCATTTCTTATTAAGTTTATTTTTAGGTCCTTTATCTTTTGTGTTGCCATTGTAGATGGGGTCACCACTTCCATTATCTCTTCTAAGTGGTTGGTGATAAGTATAAATAGAGAAGCTATTGATTTCTTTAGTTAAATGTTGGACCCAGCCAACTAAGTGAATATTTTTATTGTTTTGTTTGTTTTGTTTTATTTTGTTTTGATTCTTCCAACAGATTCACTTAGGTTTTCCAGGCATAAGACTGTATCATCTGAGGGGACCCTGGGTTGGTCAGTCCGTAGAGCATGCAAACTTTGATCTCAGGGTTGTGAGTTCAAGTCCCATGTTGAACATAAAGCTGACTTAAAAACAAACAAACAAACAAAAAACTGTATCACCTGTAAATCATGTTGATTTTACACCCCTTTTTCCATATCTTAGACATGACTGAAAATCAAGGAGGACATTTTCCCTGATTCCAAGTCCCTTGTGTTTGGTGAAGAGGAAGAAAAGAGAAATTCAGCTCTCCATGGTACCTCCTAGCCATTACGTATGTTCCCTCCTTTGCCACCCCCTCTCCCTTTACATAGCAGATTTCTATCACACTTCAAACCCCAGATCAAGTGTCACTTCCTCTGGGAAGCTCTCCTTGACCTCTCAGCCCAGGTCTGGGTGGCCTGTACTTGTCCATCATGGAGGCCACCCCAGTCATTGTGCTGTGCTGTGGGAAGACCTGATTGGTCCAGGCCTCCCCTTGGCTGGAGCACAAAGAGGGAGGGAAGTGTGTTCATTTCAGGGAGTGCTTGTTTTCATCTTGCCCAACATCCATCGCCCCCTCAACTCCTATCTGAGATTTCCATCCTCTCATTAAATACACTGAGTAGGGACTGAAATCAAAGATTTTCTCTCCTCTAGCCAAGGGAAGGAGCATATGGCCCAAACCAGGCTAAATGGACCCCCCCCCCAGGAATTTGAATATTGGGACAAAAAGACAGAAATGTTTGAACTGTTGTTCTGGATGCGTGGAACTCTATGTGACACACCCTCCTTCCCTAGCCTCTGGAGCTGCCCACTTCTAGGGCTCCTGAAGACCCCATGAACAGCCCATTTCCTTCCAAGAAATTCACTTTTGCTTTAGTTGGCCACAGTTGATGTCAAGGTACTCTATTTAGCAGTAACAACCTAAAATCTCAGTAGCTTAACACAGTAGAGTTTCTTTCTTGTTCATGTCACAGTTACAGAATGTTGGCAAGTCATCCAGGGTCCTAGTCCTTTTGATCTTGGCTCTCAGCACCCCTTCAGGTCCATGGAGTCATCGGATCTTCTGCATCTTCTGGCAAACAGAGAATATGGAGGATTCCCCCGGAAGTGCTCTAGGAGAAAGATTTGGGGAAAGATCATCTATCACATCACTTCTCCCTCAAATTCCAGTGGCCAAAACTTGGTCATATGGCCCCACGCAACTGCAAAGGCAGCTAAAAAAGTAGGTCTGTTTGTCAGAATGAAAAAAGAAACAGAGTTTGATACTACTGCTCACGACCAACCAGAGTATACTTTTTTTTACCTTTTTTTTTCTTTTTAAGTGAGCTTCATGTCCAGAACAGAGCCCAACATGGGGCTTGAACCCACAACCCCAAGATGAAGACGTGAGTTGAGATCAAGAGTCAGATGCTCAACTGACTGAAATGTCCAGGAACCTCTCCAACCAAACTACATCTTGACTATTACACTTTACATTGTATTTTCGGCTCCTAGCTTCATGCTTATACAGAGTTTCCACTCAGTAAATAGTTACTGAATGAACAAACAAATGAATGACACGTGATAGTGTATAGTCTCCACAATAACCCTCCTAAGGCTCAGAATAATTAAGCGACTTGCTGAAGGTCACCCAGCTAGTAAGTGGCAGAGCCAGGATTTGAAGCCAGTGTTCCTTCCATTGTCCCCCAAAAGTGCCATCTGTGTGCAGAGCCCCAAGCTGTGCAAGAAAAGGAAATCAATGAGAGCCAGTCCTTGGCCTGGAGGAGTTCACATCAAAAGAGAAAAGCCCAAAAGAGGGCAGCCCAAGTTTGCCAAGATTTCAAGACCAGATCAGGACAATAACAGAATGAAACGGCACACACTCCCGTGCCAAATGCACTGCACAGACAAACGTGGAGAGTGGAGAAATGCACTTTGGGTTGAACCCAATAGTCTGGGAAATCCTCAGAGACAAGGCAGAGCTCAAACATCAAGAGAAGCTATGTGCACACATATTCTCCTGGGGACATTTTGGAGTCAGGCTCTGGTCCATCAGCACGTTGCACCGTATCTGACAGCAAGCAATTTGGGATTTAGGTCTCAGCCTAGCTGCTCACCTGCCATGAGATTTGTCATGGTCTGAAATTCTCAAGACTGTTTTAGTTTATATAAGAGAAAAGCAATTCAAATTGGCTTTAACAAAACAAGTATATATTCTCATTCATATATATTAAAAGTCTGAGTGTCAGTGGCCTTCAGGCATAGCTTGATCCAGGGACTCCTGGCAGGTCCTTGGAACTTGAATTCACTTTGTCCTACTTTATATCCTTTGCTCTTGGCTAAGCTCTCCCCAGCAGTGGACTCCGGCTGTACCAGACTCTTATCCTCTCAAGAATAAGTCTAAAGTAAAGAATGATTTTCTTCCTGAATTATTCTGGAAAGGGTCCTACAATTTACTCTAGGTTAGCTTCACTGGAACCACCACTTTTGAGCTGGGTGGAATCGAATTTGAAGTCCTGAATGGTACATATCTGCACCGTCACTTGTCTATTTCCAGGCATTGGTGACCTCTGGTGAGGGAGGATGTAGAAGGGAGAGACTGGCAAAGGGACTTCTCCCCACATAAAGCGAGACCTCGGCCTGGCACCTCCCTTTGGAGCAGTCAGGAACCTGCCCAATATATCATGACTCGCACTGTAGAAGACCTTTAGTAGACAGGTCTCAATGTCCTTCAAGCATTTAGTGAATAGAGGCCTCTGTTCACCAAAAGGGGGCCAAAGAGATGTGGGAGGTCCCAAGGTTGACAATAGCTAGTGGACTCTCTCCATCCTCTAGCCTGCTTGAAGGATCAAGATGTTCTGGTTAGGACCCCTGGGCAGCATTATCTTATCCCTTTAGCAGACAGAGCCTGGCATGGGAACCACCAGGACAGAACTGGTGCCTAAGCCTGGCCTGAGCAGGAAGGAGGGAGGTTAGGAACTGTCTTGCATCCATGTGGTCCAGAATTCAAGCGACTGTCACTGTTTAGCCACAGTGTGTGACAATAACATGAATCCACTTGTGCTAATTTAAATAAAGTGATAGTGTGTGCATTAGAAATGCTTTTAGCAATGAGTAACAAAGTCTTTTTTTAATTTTTAATGTTTTATTACCCATATTTGAGAGAGAGAGAGACAGAGCATGAGCAGGGGAGAGGCAGAGAGAGAGAGAGAGAGGGAGATCCAGAATCCAAAGCAGGCTCCAGGCTCTGAGCTGTCAGCACAGGCGGGGCCTGAACCCACAAACCGTGAGATCATGACCTGAGCCGAGGTCCGACGCTCAACCAACTGAGCCACCCAGGTGCCCAACAAAGTCTTAAAAAGGAGGACTTTTTTCTTTCTTTCATGTTGGTTTTTTGTTTGTTTGTTTTTATGGGTTTTTTGTTTTTGGGGGGGTTGCTTAATAATAAATAAATGACACTGTGTAGACTCAGCTGCTCAATGGTGTAATGGCATCTTTATGATTCTCTTAGCTTTGCCCTCATGGTGGCAAGATGGCTGCTGCAGCCCCAGGCCTTGTGTTCACATTCAAAGTAAGAAGTAGAGGGAAAGAGAATGTGCCAGCCATACCCGTCCCCCCATTTATTTGGGGTATAAAGGAAAAGCCTTCCTATAAACCTCTGGCAGCCATTTGCCCGCATCTTATCGACCAGACTTGAGAAATACAGCTTCCCTAAGCTGCGAGAGAGGCCAGGAAAGAAAACATTTCACTTTTCTAGACTACAGTGGCAGCAGAAGGAAAGGAGTGAGGAAGGCCAAATAGTGTTAACCACAGGAAAATTTACTGTAAATACGATAGGATAATACTTTCAGGACATTAACCTAATGTTTTCTTTTTTAGTTTTTAGTTTAGTTTTTTTTTTTTTTAGTAATCTCTATCTCTGATGCGAGGCTCGAACTCATGACCCTAAGATCAAGAGTCACATGCTTTACGGACTTAGCCAGCCAAGCTCCCCACAACTTCCTGATAGTTTGTTTTTTTTCTTCCCTGCCTTCAAGCCCTGCTTGTCACCTCAAGAGAGGAATGTGAGAGGGCCATGAGTCTGGCTTTTGTGTCCCAATACCTGCCATCCTTCCTGGAGAAACATAAAAACCAAAGGTAGGGCTTGCCACCTTCAGATAAGGAATATTCCCCCGGGGCTCTAGGGAGAAGGAAGAGAGGTATGAAAAAAGAGTTTAGGAAATCTCTGGAAGGCAGGCCCTGAACCCTACCTCCTGTCCTCCTGTGGGGAAGGCAACAAGGCTCCAAAGTGAGGTTCACGAAGCCCAGGCGCAGATGGAAAGGATGCTTTCCAGAGTGCCTTGGTTCCCAGCAGGCATGAGAGCAGCGGGAGGATCCCCGAGCCTTGATGTTGGTCGAGAAGAGGCCAAGGGAGCTGCACAGACAGAAAGCAGGTGGCCTGTGGGAGCCGATGGTCGGGGTGGATGGCTAAGAACTGACGTCTTGGGCACACCTGCATAGACAGAGGAGCTCAGGACAGTCAGTGCCCACCATAGTGGGGCACCTCAAAAGCCACCCAGGAACTAGACACATTCACACGGGAAGGTACGCATGCCATAAAGTCAGTGAACTATGAAGAACGTAAAGATGGCTACTCATGCACCCTCGAGTACATGGACTGAAGCCATAGTCTGTGACAGAGATGGCGGCTGGTGGCCTCCCCCGGCCCCCACCCTCCCCTTGTTCCTTAGGAATAAACCCTTTTTTCTCGCTGAACACATTTCCCAGACTGCCCTGCAGCCAGGTGAGACACGTGACCACATGGTGGCCAGAAAGGTGTTCGCGAAACTGCTCTGGGGGACTTACAAGTCACCTTCCAAGGAAGGGACCCGCTTTTGGTCCCTTCTTCCTTGTTCCTGCCCAGCGTGGGCAGCACCAGCAGCCATCTTGGTGCAAGAGGTGACCTTGAAAACAGAAGGCGGGCGAGGAAGTGGAGCAGGGGTCTCTGTGCCCTGGCCTGAACAGGAGACGCACTCTATCAGTCTGCTCTGGCCGCTGTAACAAAGTGCCGTAGGCTGAGTGGCTTAAAGAACAAAATATATTTTCTCACGAATCTGAAGGATGTAAGTCCAAGAGTAGCGTGTTGGGAGGCCTCCATCCTCAGTGCTCAGATGGCCATCTTCTCTCCGTCTTCACACGGACTTCCCCCTGTGTGTCTCGGTGTCCCAATCTCCTCTTCTTCTAAGGACACCGATCATATTGGATTGGGGTTCACCCTCAATGACCTCAGTTTACCTCCCTCCCCACTTTACAGACCCCACGCCAGATACAGTCACACTCAGAGGTGCGGGGTCAGGACTCAAACACGTGCACTGTGGGAAGGGGACACCACTTGGCTCAGACTCACATTTGCTCGCAGGAGCCAGCCCTACCTTGTGATGCAGCTCTGCCCTTTCTGTGACTCAGTTTCCTCTTTTGTGAGGCAAGGGGCTTGACAGGCTGGAGGCCAGTGTTGTGCATGTTGCTTCTCGAAAGCTCCCTCTGGGGCTGCTTCTCAGCTAAATTTAGGGCCAATCTGTCCCCATCGTGGGCTCGGCGAGGCTGGAGAAGGGTGTGGGCAGACTGGCAAAGTGTTGGCCGCAGGCCCACAGCCTCGCTCCGGGCTTCCCTCTCTCTCTCCCTCCAGGAGGCCAGGATTGGCTCGGGCCCTCCGCTGACCACTGGTTGTCCACCCACTGTGCACTTGAAGAAGCTGAGGACGCAGCCCACCCTGCGTCCAGCCTGCCCTGGGCCTCAGAGAAGGCACGAGAGTTAACATCTGACAAAGGTCAGTACTAGGTGCCTTTCATGGCTAGCTTGAGAACGCTCAGTTTACAGAGGGAGAAATCGAGGCAGATTCTTACCCTTGTACCTAGACCTTGAATCCCACCCTCTCCCAGCTTCTTTTTTTTTGTTTTGTTTTTTATTTAATTTATTTTGAGAGAGAGAGAGAGAGAAACCCAAGCAGTGGGACGTGAGGCTCAATCCTACAAGGGTGGGATCGTGACCTGAGCTGAAATCAAGTGTCAACGCCCCACCAACTGAGCCACCCAGGAGCCCCCTTCTCCCACGTTCTTGAAAATTTCTCTCTTCTATATATTCAACTCTTTTCCTTTTTTAAATTTTTATTATTTTTTTTATTTTTTTAATTTATTTTTTTAATTTTTGAGAAACAGAGAGACAGTGCGAGTAGGGGAGGGTCAGAGAGAGAGAGAGGCACAGAATCCGAAACAGGCTCCAGGCTCTGAGCCAGCTGTCAGCACAGAGCCTGATATGGGTCTGGAACCCACGAACTGTGAGATCATGACCTGAGCTGAAGGCCGACGTTTAACCAACTGAGCCACCCAGGCGCCCCCCTTTTCTTTTTTTTTTAATTTTAGCCTTTATTTATTTTTGGGAGAGGGCAGATAGAGAGGGACACACAGAATCTAAGGCAGGCTCCAGACTCTGAGCTGTCAGCGCAGAGCCAGACACGGGGCTCAAACTCATGAACTGTGAGATCATGACCTGAGCCGACATCAATTGCTTAACCGACTGATACACTCAGGCACCCCTTCATTAGTTCCTCAAAAAAAAAAAAAAACCCTCTAAAAACAAAAATGAAGTTACATTTGTCATCCCTGTTCCCCATTGTCCTCATGCCCCAACCCCCTTGCAGAACCACATTTTTCTGTTTTCCCCAGCGTTTATTATGCAAATATAAGCAAATACAGAGATACTTTCATATTTCCCATTTTCCCTAAGTCTTACACAAAAGATAGCACACTAAATATGCACTTCCTTCCGCTGCCTTTCCCCCCTCCCCCACCACTTAACGGTATATCTTTCCATTACAGCACTTAGAAACTTTATTCTATTTAAAACAATTTTTTAATGTTTACTTATTTTTTGAAAGAGAGAGAGAGCAAACCAGGGAGGGGCAGAGAGAGAGAGGAAGGGAGAAATCCCAAGCAAGCTCTGCACAAAAGTGCAGAGCCTGACGTGGGGCTTGAACTCACGAACCATGAGATCATGACCTGAGCCGAAACCAAGAGTCAAACTTTGGACTGACTGAGCCACCCAGGTGCCCCACTTCATTTTTTTTATAGCAGCAAAAAATTCCATTTATGCCTGTACCATAGTTTATTTAATCTGTGCCCTGTTAGGTTATTTCCAGTTTCATGAGAAAAAAAGCAAAAATGATCAACCAACCCTCCCCCTGCACATGCACACATTTTTATCCATGCCAAATAGCTCTATAGCATAAATTCCCACAAGTGAGATTGCCAAGTCAAGGAGAAATGCACCAGTAATTTTGATAGAAAATGGAAAATTGTCAGTCACAAGAATTGTACAAATTCGTAACCCTCCCCCGAAATGTACATAAGTGCCTATGTCTCATTTACCTCCCTAGAGTCTAAAGAAAAATGACAAGCTAGGGAAAAATATTTGTAGCTCAAAATGCAAATGAAGGGCTCTTCTGGGGCACCTGTCAGCACAGAGCCTGCTTGGGAATCTCTGTCACTCCCTGTCTCTCTCCCTGTCTCTCTGCCCCTTCCCCTGCTTGCATGCTCTCTCTCCAAATAAATAAATAAACTTAAAAAAATACATAAATGAAGGGTTCTTCTGTCTAATACACGCAGCTTTTAAAATCAACAATATAAAGGCCAATGAACCAATAGAAAAATGGATTACAAACATAAATAAGATAGTCTCTAAAGAAAAATTTCCCCAAACCTGTGAAGAGATGCCAAGTTCACTCATAATAGGGAGATGCCATACCAAAGACCATCAAAACCATACCAAGAACCTACTTCTCGAAAGCATGGCCCAAAAACTCCAAAAGCTTGACACTGAATCACTAGTTATACATTTTCCAAATGTTCTCCTTTGTTCTCTCCAGGCACTATCCTGTTTCTCTTCTTTCTCTTTTCCGCGAGCAAACTTCTAGAAACAACTATCTAATGTCACTGCCTCCATTTGCACGCCTACCCAAAACACCACCAAGGCAGGAGTTCCCACCCGGGGTGTGATTTTGCCCTCCAGGGGACGTCAGGCTACGTTGGAAGCAATTTGGGTTGTCACAGCCTGGGGGTGGGGTGCTAACAGCATCTAGTGTGTAAAGGCCAGGAATGCAGCCGAATGTCCTCCAGGGCACGGGACAACCCCCACGACACAGAATTATCCAGCCCAAATGCCAGCAGTGCCAACGCTGAGATTAACCAGTAGTAAGATTGTCCCCGGCATTCAATCCAGTGGACTTTTTCTAAGTCCTCATGTATCTTGACCCCTCATAACATTCAGCGTGTCGACTGAGCCTCCCTCCCTCTGTTTTGAAAAGCTGACTTCTGTGAGGTTGGCCTCCCCTCCTCCATCCCCTGTGCCTCATGCCCCATATGTGGCGACCCAGCTTGGGGACCAGGACATTTTCCCATTAGGATTGTTTTTTTAATCCACTTCTATTTTCTCCTACTTCATTTATAGTTTTACTTTTTAAGTTTGAAGCTTTTCTTCTATTTTTTTAACATTTATTTATTTTTGAAAGACCAAGAGAGACAGAGCATGAGCAGGGGAGGGGCAGAGAGAGAAGAACACACAGAATCTGAAGCAGGGTCCAGGCTCTGAGCTGTCCCCACAGAGCCTGATGCAGGGCTCGAACCCACGAACTGTGAGATCATGACCTGAGCCCAAGTCGGATGCTCAACCAACTGAGCCACCCAGGTGCCCCTAAGTTTGAAACTTTTCATCTGTTCAGTGTTTCCTATGCGTTAAAGAGTTAGATATCCAGTGAGTGAGGATCTGGATTTGTACCTTGTTCAAAGAAAAGAGTAGCCCATCTTTTCCTCACTAATTTGCAATGTCCTCGTGCCAGATATTAAGCTCAAATCTACCTCTTTGCACCGGCTCTGCAATGATGAGGACAGGACTCCACAAGCCATTTTTCTTCTGGGTCAGCACTCTGCATAGACTCTACACATAGGCGATGCTAAAGATAGATTTTGAGGCTGGAGCATGAGGAGGACCTTCCTGCCCCTACTGCTAGGACCCTAGGACCATGGCGATGCCAAGGGGTGGCTTGAGGGCCTTTAGCCCTCCTGCCACTTCATCAGACAAGACATCCCCAATAAGTGTCTTCAAAGTTCAACAACGCCCCTGCCCTCCATCGCTGCCTCCAAGCTCCTCTTCCTCTCCCAATCAGATTGCCTTCCCAAAACTGGCCACAGAGAAATTCTAGAACTAATCTTGCTTGGGTTCAGGAGGATAGATCAACAAGGCCTAAAGGGGCTGCTGTCCTAGACGTAAGACCTGCCTCACTGAGATCTACACGGCTCACCCAGCCTGTGAACCTTGTCTTTGCAAAGCTCAGCCCACCTAGGTGGACTCACTGAGAGAGAGCATTCCCAGCCCCGGCTCCCTGATTCCTCCTCCCAGCCACATACCACTCTGGGAGAAGGACTGCGGTCTCAAGGCAAAGGCCGCTGGTGCCAGGGATCGACTCTGCGGGGCTGGGAATCCCGGGCCTCTCTGAGACCACCGGGCTTCTTCAGTGGTGCTGTTCTTTGGGCAGCTCCAGCATAACGCAGAGTCATCTGGGAGCAGCTCTCTCATTGGCACCTGTTGGCAGGGCGGCTGTACACAGGGGAGGTGCTCTACTGTGTATGACTCCCCACGGACGGACTTAAGGCTCATGCGCAGAAGGCACGGGGCCCTTCCCATTGCCAGCAGCCATCTTGGGAAGGAGTGAGTCCCCCACCCCTGCTCCTTTGCCTAGAGTGTGTTCCCTCCAGTAATAACATGACTCACCACTCATCTCCTTCAAGATTCTGTCACTCAAGTGTCACTTTATCAGTGAGACCATCTATGACTGCCTTAACTAAAATTGCAAACCACCCACTCCATCCCTCTTTCTTGTTTCACTTCCTTAGCACTCATCATCATATGTTCTGTTAATTTCTCTTGCTTATTATTTGTCTCCCCCACTAGGATATAATCTCCACACAGGCAGGGAATTTTACGTTTTACTCATTACTGTATCCTTCGGGTCTAAAGCCGTGCCTGCCGTCTAATAGATGCTCAACAAACGTCCACTGAACAAAGTCCTCCCAACCACCTTCAAAGAAAGTATTGTTCTTATCCCCATTTCACAGAGACTGAGGCACATGGAGAGAAAATAACTGGCCTTAATAGTCGCTTTGGGGTTCTAGTCCCAGGCGTGCTATGCCCAGGGCTTGTGCCCTTAGCTCTACACCGTAATGCGGTTATGAAAAGCTTATTACAGCATTGCTTGGAACAGAGGAAACCTGGAAACAACCTAATTTCCCATCAGTAGGGGAACAGTTAAGTAAATTACAATACTAGGCATCCTGTGATAGCCTATAAAACCAACCTATAAATGACGTAAGCAAATCTACATGCACTTATTTGGAACCATCTCCAAGATATTGTTGAGTAAAAATAGCAAGACACAAAAGCGTGCATTGCATGTGCTCTTATCCATAAAAAATAAACAGGATAATCACATTGGGTGGATATGCAGAGAAAAATTCTGAATGTATACTATAGAAATGATTGACAAAGCAAAAGGGGAGCTTGGGGGTCTCTAGTAGGAGGAGGACTTTGCCTTCCATTTTGTATTGTTGGTATTTTATTTCTTTTTTTAAGTTTATTTATTTCGAACGAGTGAACAAGGGGGAGACGGGCAGAGGGAGAGAGAGAATCACAAGCAGACTGTTCACTGGCGGAGCTCGATCTCACAAACCACGAGATCATGATTAAGAGCTATACATTTAGCCAACTGAGCCACCCAGGTGCCCCTGTATTGTTGGGATTTAAAATCATGAGCATGATTTGCTTCTTTTCAGCATGGTAGATCTTCCACATTATTTAAAACTCAAAAAAAAAAAAAAAAAAGCTGCAGGGCTTATGTAAAAAATTAGCAGTCCCCTACCCCAACCCTTTGTCCTGTGGGTCTGTTCCTAAAGGCAACAAATTCAACTCTTTGGCTCTTCCTTCTGTTTGCTATTCTCTTTCTAAGTCAGGGCTTCTCAAACTTCAAGGAGCATGTGAATCACCTGGGATCTTGTTAAATACAGGTTCTGATTCAGCAGGTCTGGGGTGGGTTCCAAGATTTTGCATTTCTAACAAGTTCGCAGGTAATGCTGATGCTGCTGGTCCATGGATCACTCTTTAAATGGCAAGATTCTAAATAGCATGCTAACACACCTATTTTTTTTTGTTTTTGATCTTACTTCCTAGTATAGAAAATGAAAATTTAGTTCTCCTACATCCTCACCCCAGCCTCTCCCACACACATGCATCCTGTCTTCATCCTCCCAATACACTTATATAATGTTTTGGTTAAAATAATGTTTTAGTATTTATATTATTATGCCTCAGTAGATAATATTCACACCTCAGCCATACAGTATACTATGATTACATTTCCCTTATTGTCAACTTTTTGTTTTCCCTGGAGTTAATAATTGCTTTATTTTTCATTTCACATCCATTAATGCATTCTCAAACTCTCCTGACAAAACTAAAAATGTCTTCTTAATAGATTCAAACCTGCCATATACTTTAAATCTTGGAGCTTCTGTTCTCCTGGTCCAATATAGATGAATTATTCCATGTACTTCCTCAATTAAAAAGACCAAGAAATGGATGGGCAAACAGTTTGTGGCAGGAAGCAGAGAGGAGTGTTTAGTTCCTTGGCTATAAATTAGGGCTTCAAGACTACTAATTGTATCCTAGTTTTCCTTATTCCTTTTAGTTATACTTCACTCCTGCCCTAGTTTTTAGCTATATGTATTGCTGTGCTGATAGAGACTGAACTTCCCATCTCCTTTCAGGCTGGTGGACTAAACACTTGCTTAGAATATGAGTGGAAGTGAAGAATGCCACCTCTGCATCACTGCATCTTTCCTCCCTCTTGAGCACTAAAATGTGAATACTGTGCTCATAAGCCAGTTTCAGCCATGAGGACCACCTACCTCTAACTGTTATCTGAAGAGAAATAAATTTCCACCTCATGATAAACTTGGACCAGACTTGGATTGATACAAAACATTTCCCATGTGACATAATTCACATGCTCCTTCTGGGAAGACCCTGGCATTTTCGACAGAATGCTTAAACAACATTCATATAAACTTTAATTCAAGTAAGACCTCTTCTGGGAAGTGAGCTTCCCTTCCACTCAGCTGTCGGCCAGTGGTGCTAATGATCCAGAACCAGACATTCTATTTTCTTGTGTCAAACAATGAGTATCTAACCATTCTCTTCCCTATCGCAGGGAAAGGCCTCTTTGAACTAAGTTGGTTATAAGCCCCTTTCCTCACAGCAAACTTGAACTTTGGTATTTGCTCCTAATTGACTCAGAAGACTTTTTTGAGCCGCTGCAATGTAGCCCCACTTCATTACAGTGGCTTAGTATACTGTAACTAAGAGAGAGACAGAAAAGGGCCATCTCCTACCCCCTTGGGTGGGATCTTTCCTCTCCGGGCTCTCACAGGAACCGTCCAGTGCATGGCCTGGCCCAGAGTATGCACCCAGTCACTACTGAATTTGAAATCAAAATCAGAGCTACTTGGGCCCAGATTTGCTTCTCCACCAGACTCTGAGGTTCATCTGAGTGATCATTCAGATCTTGAATGAAGGGCTTTGAAAAACACCAGTCATGCTCAGTATGCCAAATGTGAAGGTGTTTTCTCCAAGCTTCAGAGAGCCCGGGAGAGAGACCCAGCCCAGGAGATGGGATTTAAGTGCCAGTTACCATTGCCAGGCATTTTATACACTCTGACTCATATAATTCTCCCAAGAGCCCACAAAGGTGGGCATGTGGAGTAAACCCTAGCAGCATTTGCCTGCCAACCATCCAAGGGGGTGAAAGGGCATAGAGAGACGAATAAAAGCCAGGAGGGACCAAGAACAACAACGTGTCATGAACCAAAGAGGTGGATTAACTGTGTCTTCTGCATACCTGAGTCCTAAACAGAAAATAAGGGGATGTCAGGGGACGTCCTCTGGGGCTTGGCTGGGGCCTGGGTGGACAGGATGGGTGAGGCCTGGCAGTCGCCCTTCTCTGCACCCCGGCCCCTGGGTTGCGGTGGGCCACGGCACTCAGCCAGGAACCCAGGAGACAGGCCTTGCTGGTGATTCAACCATTTCCAATTAGCCAGGCGTGGGTCCTGGGTCCCCAGGAAAAGGCCTGGGTTCCTTTCTCTGGAGCTCCATCATGTTCTGGAAACATTAAGACATGCCAAAAACAACCTCATGAGGAGCGAGGGGTATCTTAAATGTTTATCCTCGCCTAATTAATGCTTTTAACACGCACACAAGTAGGGTGCAATACAGTTGTTCCGTTCACGAGATAATTACAGGATTCATAAAAGATATTGACTCAGGGCACCCCATGGGATGCTGTGGGGAGGATGTGGTCTGAGATGGGACACCGAGCCATGCTCTTAATGTCCCTTGAATGTTCCTGGTCCTCAGTCCTGTCAAGGAAGTGGTCATGCCGGAATATATAACTGCACGTAGAAATGATATCAGAGGTCTCTTCGGGGAAGAAAAAAAAGAAGTCTCTTCAAGAATGCAAGGCCTGGACCAGCTTCACCCCATGCCTGAGGCAGGTCTGTAAGCCTGGCCTGAGCCCAGGAGGATGATGGGGGGGCTGCTGATCCTGAATCCTGGGCAGGGGAAGGCGCCCCAAGCTACAAACACAAAGGCCAAGGGCTGAAGGCCTGACTCCAGCACCCACAAACTCGCGGGGCTGCTCTGTTGGCGTCCCTCTGGCCCATAGGTCCGGCATATGGACCATCCCTTTTGCAGCAGGAGCAAATCATTGAGATTTAAGGGCTCAGACCCTCCACGATGCTTGGGACAGAGTTCGGAGCTGCCTGCTGTCCCTAATCTTTCCTTCCCGGGGCAGAATCAGAAGCCGAGAAAGAGGGAAAGGTAGGATCTCGGACCCCTACAAACTTGGTGTGACCCTCCAACCCCACCCCCAGCCCAAGAGCCAGGCCCAGTCACCCAAACAGGAGACAGACAGCTTCACAGCCACTGAGAATTAAAACCTATTGACTTTCCCCATTAGCTAGAGCACGCCATCCGAGTGCATTAAAACCAGGCAAAGCACCAGCATCATGAATAATTAACATCCACAAATGACAACCCATGGGGCCTAGGGGAGGGGGGAAGGGGCACCTAGAGGCTTGGGACACCCTGACCCCTTCTGACTCCCACCGCAGGGAGCCTTAGGCTGGCCTAGCCTGTCCTCCTCTCCCCCTCCTCCTCCCTGAATCTCCACTCTTTCTCCTGCCCCGACTCATTTCCTCTCTTCCCTACAAGACTGAGTGTCCATGGCAAACAACCCAGGCAAACACTGAGCACTGAGATGAGAGTCAAGGTGCACAGCTCTGCCGGGTGCCACTGGGTGACCCCCAGGGAGTCCGCCTGTTTCTAGGCTCATTCTCTTCTCTGTGGAGTGTCGGGGTTGGCTGACTTCTAGCTAAATCTATAGGTCTATGGTCCCAGACAGGGACAGTGACTGACCCAAAACATACAACAGGACTGGAGCAGAGCCCACACTAGAGCCTGGGGCCTCTAGGCCATCCTCCCAGCCCAGCCTAAGGGGCACATTTGTGCAAATTAGAAATAAGTCACTCTCTGGATAGACCAATTCCAAAAAAATACCCCTCTAGGTGGACGGCTGTTAAGTAGTCACTGTTCAAGGCCACCTAGGTGGCTCAGAGAGTTAAATAAGCTTCCAGCTATTGACTTCGGCCCTGGTTATGATCTCACAGTTCGTGTGTTCGAGCCCCACATCGGGCTCTGCACTAACTGTATGGAGCTTGCTTGGGATTCTCTCTCCCTCTCTCTCTCTCTGCCCCTCCCCTGCTTATATACTTGCTTGTTCACTTGCTCTCCCTCTCTTTCAAGAAGAAATAAATTTTAAAAAACTAAAAAAAGAAGACACTCTTCATGCTGAGCAATTCACAAAAGGTGACCTTCCCCCCATACCCCGTGCTGTCACAGGGCTAAAGATGCAAAGCTTGGCAGAGCAGGGGTAGGGCTGGATATCAGCCCCCACTCACCATGTGCCAGGATGCCCTGTGCAGTGCGCGCAGCCTAAACAACTATGTGTGGGGGCCGTGTCCCCAGCCCCCACGTTTTCTCAGCCAAGAAAGTACAGATCTGTCCTTCCAGCCAGTGGAATTCAGTTCAACAAATATAGATGTTTCTTTCCAAGCTTCTTCGCCCCCGTCCACCTCCTCAGCCCCTCAGCTGACCCAAGTTCCTGCTTCCGTCCTCCTCCCACTGTCCATCCTCAGAGCCCTGGGAGAGGCAGCTCTGCAATGAATCCCTGCTGCATCTCTGACCGCACCTCCGTCCGCCTGCCTCGCACGGCATCTGCCCTTACCTATCCTCTGCTCCCTCTGCTCCCGAGGACCCTGGAGAAACTCTGCTCACTCCTTAAGACCCAGCCCAAAGACCTTCTCCTCCACCCCTCCCTCTCTTCCTCAAATGTGCCAGACAGTTCCTGCCTCTGGGCCCTTGCACCTGCTGCGTGGTCTCCCTCCAGATCTCCTAGCTGCCTCTTCCTCCAGCTGGTCACAGCTCCAAGCTCCAATGTCACCTCCCCCTGGAGGTCTTCCCTGAACACCCTATCAAACCACCTCCCCGTCTTCAGC
This sequence comes from Suricata suricatta, assembly GCF_006229205.1. Classification (NCBI taxonomy): domain Eukaryota; kingdom Metazoa; phylum Chordata; class Mammalia; order Carnivora; family Herpestidae; genus Suricata; species Suricata suricatta. Next base: position 20,657,288 of record NC_043707.1, read on the forward strand.
CTCTCTCACATCTCCCTATTTCATAGCACCGTTCACATGGATTTATTTTTCCTCTGTTTATTGGTGTTTCCAGGGCCACTGTGAATGGTTGTGAGTGTTGTAAGTTGCAGAGAAGGTGAGCGGGGCTGAAACCCAGCCCGTGACCGACAATCCGCGCTGAGGCTAGAGGGCTACACCTCCTTGTTCCAATCCACACACCCGCACCGCACCGTGTAGACGAGCTGTGGCCCGCTGGCCTCCCACTGGGATATCCAAGCCCCCACCAAGGCAGGAATAGTGTCTGCCTTCTTCGTTGCTGGGTGCCTGGCACCCAGCACAGTGGCACATAGATGCTTAAAACATTTTTCTTTTTTTTAATGTTTATTTATTTTGGGGAAAGATAGAGCATGAGTGGGGGAGGGGGAGGGATAGAGGGAGACCCGGAAACCAAACCAGGCTCCAGGCTCTGAGCTGTCAGCACAGAGCCACACTCGGGGCTGGAACTCACCACCTGTGAGATCATGACCTGAGCCGAAGTCAGAAACCGATGGAGCCACCCAGGCGCCCCTAAAACATTTTCCAAGCAAGCAAATTCTACCCAGATCCTCCTCCTCCCACCTGATTTCCACACTCCTCTATAGGACGTATGGCTACATGTAATCCTTCCAGTGGGAGCTGCATGCATTTCAACTGGGGGTGGGGAGGGGGCGTCCCCCCGGAAGCCAGTCAGAGAACTGGACCAAAAGTCAGAGGTGGTGGCTGTTCAGGGAACGGGGGCAGGTGGATCCAGTGGGTTGAGGGGTGGGGTCGGCGGGTGGGCGGAGGAGTCCGGCAGATACTCCCTGGCGCTCAGAGCCCTGTCCATCCCAGGGGTCCTGTCCTGGGCCCCCAGTCCCACCCGGCTCCCTGGAGGTGCGTCTGGAGGGTGCAGGTGGCCCAGACATGCTGACAGAGACACAAAGACACATGGGCAGGAAGTGGCAACGGAGGGTCCTGAGGGTCCTGCCGAGAGACAAGCCAGGCTCGGTGGGGACGCCCCGAGGCGCCGCCTTTCCCCGAGGCGCGCCCGCCCTGGCTCTGGCAGGGAAGGAGTTAACCTCCAGGCTTCTCAGCGTGAATGTGGAGCTATTAATACCCACAGCCAAGCGGTCTGCCCGAGCAGCCAGTGGAGTCGGAGGGAGCAGGGAGCAGGCAGCGGAGGGAGCGAGCTCCGGGGCCAGAGCCAGGACTCCGAGGGCCAGAACTTTTCTCAGGGACGGCGTGGGCGCCTTGCCTGCCTCACCTGGTCTTCGCCCACCTCGGAGCTGCGGGTCCCGATCCTCGGTCCTGGAGGCCACCCACACCACCCACCCCAGGAGGGGAGAACAAACTTTCTTAGGGAAACCACCTCTGCTGCCGTCTGGACAGGGAGGAGCAGGCGTCTGGACAGACAGATGAACAGATGGACAGGGCACCTGAGAGCCTGCCCTCCCGGTCCCGACTCTGACAGTCAGCAGCAGGGTGGGCACCCAGGGGGCCGTGGGCTCCCCAAGGGGCAGCAAGGGGCCCTGATGGACTTTTGTCTCCCAGCAAGTGACCTCTGAGTGCAGGCGGCCAGCCAGAAGGCACTTGGCAAGGCCCGGCCCTGTGGGTCAGGACAGGCGTGGCCATCTGCGGAGCCCCGGGCTCACCCACCCACCGAGGCGACGGGTAACCTGAGTGAAAAGACACAGGTGGCAGGTGGGCAGGCGAGGGGCCCCGAGGCCAACAGGCTGCTGACCCTGGAGCGCTGTGGCTCGGGCACCCCTGCCCAGGCTGGGGACGATGCTGCCGAGGCTACCAGCAGCCACCCCTGCCCTGTCCTGGAGCTGCCTCCCGCCTGGCCCCTGGGCTGTGGGGCAGAGGATGTGCCGGCCTTTTGCTTCGTGTGCTTCCACAAGGAGGAGGAGGAGGAGCTGCTGGAGGAGGTCCCACTGCAGAGGTCAGTGCCCGGGGGGTGGGCAGGGCGGGGGCACGGACCCGGCAGACCTGCTCTGAACTCTCTGTCTGTCCACGGCTTACCACTCTCTGCCCACCTCCCTGAGTCAGACTGTCAGGTCTTCACCTGGTCCTCACCACGCCTTCCGCTCTGGCTCTCTTGCCCTGACTCCTCAGTCAGTGACTTTCCTGTCCTCTCCCGCTGTGGGCACGACCCCCTGCTCAGAGCTCTCCGTGGCTCCTCACTCCCACGGGATGCAGTCAGGGTGGAGGCCTGTGTGATCGGGCAGACCGCACCCACCTCATTGTGCTCTGCTCCCCTAGAGTCACCCCCCAGGGCCACTGCCCAGACTTCCCTTTCCCCCAGGTCTCCCTCCTTCAGGACACAGAGGCAATGCCTCCTCCTCCAGGAAGCCCTCTAGGAAGCCCTCCAGGAAGCCCCTGCCCCACCCTGAGCTGAAAGCCACCTTTCCTCCTGGCACTGCACTGACACCTAATAATGTTCAGTCTTGGTTGAATTACTAAGTGAAAATGTCTGCGTGTGTAGATGCTTGAGTGTGTGTGTGTGTGTGTGTGTGTGTGTGTGTGTGTGTAGAAAAGGGAGAGAGAGGTGAGGGTGTGAGAACGAAGGTTTGTGTGGCTGTGTGATTGGGCATTTGGGGGTGTGTGTGTGTGATTGTACACGCTTGTGGGAGTGGGTGTAAGTTCGATGGACTATGTAGGAGGGTTGTGCACGATGCCCCGCTGAAGGTTCACGCCCCAGGGGCCATTGGCCCTTCTGCCAGCATTCCCCGCCCCCACCTCCAGGGAAACCCAGCCTCCAGCCAAGTGCATTACCCAAGCTGTGACCACAGACTCTGGGAATGGACGGAAAGTCTGCAGGGGACACAGGGGTCACCTTTGCTCCGGACCAGCCCGCCCACGCCTCCATCGCTGCCTGAGTCAGCAGTACCCTGGGTGGGGAGAAAGGCAGGCTGAGGGCTGACCCAGCTGCCCCTTCCGGGCCCCTTCCAGGAGGGTGAGGGTGTGGGCTCCTGCAGCCAGGACCAGGCTCCTCCCTGAATTTCTCTGTTGGACCTCCCAGCCTGTAATTTTCCCTCTGTGGGCCTCTGTCTCCTCATCTGTGGAGTGGGGAGATACTCCCCGCTGTGGCTGTCATTCAGCCCCAGCCTCCACAGGTCACAGCCTGCTGGAAGAGACAGACGACACACGGATCAGCTTGACAGAATGAAGGGCGCCCTGATGAGGGTGGGTGAACTGTGCTCAGGGCATCAGACGGGAAGACGGACCACTGCTGCCTGCTGGGGCCCCAGGAGACCCTGCCAGGCCTGTCTTCTCTACGGGTCCCCCCCCTCCCCAGGTGCTGAGTGATGTTGAGGAAAGGGCATCACGGGCAGTGGGAACCACAGGCGCTCAGGTATGAGAAAGAAGTTGTCTGGGGAAGGGGGGAGAGAGGCTTGCTGGGTCAAGGGGGGAGCAGATCACAAGGAGCCTTGACTGCTGAGCCGAGGACTTAATCCGGAGGTGGTGGAGTGAGCAATGGGGAAGCCCTAAGCAGGAGACTTGATCTGCCCACAGTTGAGCCCCGGAGCAATGGCTTCCAGAGAGAAGCGTTCTTTTCATAGTGGGGGCTCCAAATGCTTGTTGAATGAATGATGACAGGAGGACATAGGGTACCAGAGTCATCGGAGTGGATGGTTAGAAAATACACACTCCCGGGCCCTGCCCTGGGGATGTGGTGGCCTGTGTTTGCAGAGCCGGTCTCCTTTCCAGCTAGTGGGTGCTGGCCCTTTAAGGCCCGGAGAGGGGACCCCGCCAGACTGGGCAGACAGCGACCACAGGTGCCAGGTGGTGAAGCTAAAAATACTGAGTGATGTGGACACACAGGCTGCGGGCTGGGGCGGGTGGGAGGGAAGCCTCTGGAATATTTCTTTCCTACTGTAGGAGGGGCAGTGGGCAGTGAGGTTTGGCGGGGTCGCCTTAGGGGTTTAGAGAAGGTGGCCCCCCTTCACCCCGTCTCCAGCCCCTGGAAGGCACCAGGATTCACTCCCAAGAGCCACAGCCGAACTTAGCAGCCCCGGGTCCTGCCGATTCTGCTCCCTCCTGCCTCTCTGTCACCCTCTTTGGGGTTCTGTAACATTCAAGTTGGATTTTCTCAGGCCCTCAGGGACAGAGAGGCAATGAGGGGTGCAGGCGACCAGCTCGCTAACTGGTAAATTCAGCACACTGTCCCTGAGGTCTCCTGGGTGCTGGGAGATGAGACGCACAGGACTCAGGCACTCTGCTGGGGGAGCTCACAGCCTAGTGAGGACAAGACGCATACCCTGGGACTCTTGCATGTAGCGCAATGTGCTACGACAGAGGTGTGCGCACCGTGCCCCACCCCCACCTCCACCCCGGGTTTAAACAAAGCCTTGTCAGCAAAAGCTTCAACCTCAGTGTTGCTCACCAGCCCCCTCCACATGACGCATTGATGTATTAATTAAGGTGAGGCTAGCGGTTGTAACAAATAAGCCTGGGAATTGCTCCACGCCATAGAGCCTACCTCCTGCCCCCGCAAAGCTCTAGAGGGGCCGGGGTGTCGTGGAGACCGTGCACCCCTCGGTCTTTCGGGGACCCGGGCTTCTCCCATCTTGCGACCCAGCTGTCACCCAGGGCTTCAGAATCCACCACCGGACCCTCTGCAATCACTGGCAGACACAGAAGAAAGAGAACAGGAGTCGCATGTGAAATTTGGTGAGCCCAAGCCGGAAGTGGCCTACTTTACCTCTGCCCACACTTATTGGCCAGAACAGCTAATTGCAAAAAAAAAAAAAAGAAAAAGAAAAAAACAAACCTGGGAAATGTAGTCCAGTTATAACCACCTCAGAGGGCTGTATAAATGACATATTTGAAATCTGTGAAAGCAGCTGGCATAGAACCGGTGCCCGGGGTATCTGTTCATCCAATCATTTATTCATTCCATCCATTCATTCCGTTCATTCCACAAATGTCACTAGAGACTGGAAGGTGAAGTTACCATCTGTGTGCCCGCGAGGCTTATACCCAATGGGGGAGCCAAACAAAACGTAATGAAACAGACATATAACTACGATCAAAACCCACTGTTGAAATAGCCAGATGGATGGCGGGGAAGACACCCCCTTTGCATGAGGTAAACAGGGGAGGTAGGGACATTTCGTCTGAGAGCTAAAGAATGAGAGGTAGCTGGGCAGAGTGGGGCTAGGAGCATCCCAGGCCCAAAGAGCAGACGTGCAAAGGCCCAGGGGCTGTCCACAGGGAGGGGAGTATGGAGGTACATCAGGTCAGCGTGGCTCCAACAGAGCAAATGGTGGGGAGAGTGACATGAGGTGAGGAACAGGCTAAATTACATCAGCGTGGGCCGTGGTAAGGGAATGGATTTTATTCTGGATGGGACTGGGACACCTCCAGAGGCTTTTAAGTGGAGGAAGACATATCATCCGATTGACATTTTAAACGATCTCTCAAGAAGCTCTGGGGAGAATCAATGGCAGCTGAGCCAGAGTGGACGCAGGGTACCAGTGTGGAAGTCACAGTGATGACAGAGGGGCCATGGCAGTGGCCTGGGCCACGGCGGGTCTTGGAGATGGGGAAGCAGATGCCTTCCAGGTATATTTAGGAGACAGAATTTGCTGATGGGCTAAAGGGAGAAGGGGATGGAGAAAGAACCTGAGGTTCTGGGTTGGAGAAACGCATGGACAATGGGAGCGCTCAGGGGAGGGAAGGTGTGATGAAAATTCTGCCATGGGTGTTTTCAATTTGAGAAGCACGTGAGCTGTCCAAGTGACACTGTCAGGTGAGGGCTGGATACGGAAAGTCTAGGGCTCAAAGGGGGAGACTCATGGCTGGCGATGGACTGCCAGAGACATCAGCAGAAGCGTGGCCTTGGTAGCCGTGTAGGGCTGTCCCAGCGGCCAAGAGAAAAGCAGGAGGAGTGAGAGTGGACAACTGGCCTCAAAAATGCCAAAGAGTCAAGGAAAATGAGAATGGACTTAGCGACATGGCAGTTGAAAGTGACTTTCCTGAACGGTGGAGACAAAAGGCAGATTGAATACACACACTGAACTCTGAAACCCCATTGAGAGGAAGTGAGTGGATTCTTTTTTTTTTTATTTTGTTTAATGTTTATTTTTGAGAGAGAGAGAGGCAGACTTGCAAGTGGGGGAAAGGCAGAGAGAGAGGGAGACACAGAATCCGAAGCAGGCTCCAGGCTCTGAGCTGTCAGCACAGAGCCTGACACCGGGCTTGAACCCACAAACCATGAGATCATGACCCGAGCCAAAGTTGATCACTTAACCGACTGAGCCACTCTGGTGCCCCTGAAGTGAATCGATTCTTTAAAGTACCCCTATTGGTCCTGTGTTTGCTGCCATAGCAAATCACCACAAAATTGGTGGCTTAAGACCAAACACATCTATTATCTCATTCTTTATGTCATGAGTCCAACACACGTCCCGCTGGGCTGAAATCAAAGTGTTGACAAGGCTATCCTAGGAAGCGCTTTCTGGAAGAACTTTCTGGAAGTTTGAGAAGAGACTCCGTTTCCTAGTCTTTCCCGAGGTGCCCTTGCCCAGAGGGCTCCTGCACTCCCTGGCTTGTGGCCCCCTCCCTCCCAGGAGCAGGTAGCATTTCTCTGGTCCTGCTCTCTCTTCCCGCATCTCTTTCTCTGATCACAGCCGGAAAAGAAAGGTTTTCTGCCTTTCATGCTTCATGTGATTAGGTTGGGCTCACCTGAATAACCCGGGATCCTCTCTCCATGTCAAGGTCTTTAACCTTAATCACATCTGTAACGTCCCTCTTGGCCAGGTAAGGTGATTTACTCACAGTTTCTGGGGATGAGGACATGGATGTTCGGCGGGGGGCATTTTTCTGCCCCCTACAGTACCAATCGGCAAAAAGGGATACATTGGAAAGGAGACAACAGCAACAGAATTCTGAATCTGGAAGGCAGGTGAGCCCGTGCCGAGCAATTTAGCACCCAGGTGACCGTGCACCTGAAGCAAGCCCCAATCTGGGAGTGAGAAAAGCAAGGGGGCTCCAGGGTCACCCACACCCAACCCCCAAAGGCTCCAGTGTCAGTGAACTAAGACCCTCTGGAGACAGGTGTGGATCGAGGGCCTAAAATAGGAGGACTGGTGTAAGACAGGCCTGAATCCTCTGAGTCCCGTCTCCCACGTGACACAGCTGCCCCTCCCCCACCCGGACAAAGGCTGGAGGTTTATTCTCCAGAGAGGATAAAACACAGGGTCTCTGAACAGGAGGCCACAGCATGAAGAGGGGGCAATTCTGCCCCCAACTAGAAGGAGTTTTTGAAGTCCACATCCTGACTGTAGGAAACCATGCCCCCCCCCATCACCTGCCGGCTTCCTTATGCTCCCGACTCCCATGACAGGGAGGTCAGGACTCCCTTTTCCAGGGATGACACTCTCGAGTTCATCCCCTCAGTCTCTGGATACGCTCATGATGAGTATTTTGTTAGTGTTGTTATTTGGTTTCCTGTTTGTTCTCAGTTTCTTCTCCATACATCGTCTTTGTTTTCTCCAATTTGCTTTCTTTGTCTTTGAATTCATTCTGTCCTTTATCTTAGAGGCTAAAGGGCCAAGAAAAGAATATCTAGGTAGGTTGGCATCAGGGATTTCCCAGTGCAACAGCCCAACCAGAATTCTCTAGATTGAACACCGGAATCAGCAGCACCCACCCCAGTACAGGGATACTCATCAGATTGCTTTTATGAATTGTATTTTTATATTCTTTAACCAAGGCATAATTAGGATGGAATGCAAAGGTCCTAAGTGGTCAGGTGTTTTTTTTTTTAATGTTTATCTACCTTTGAGAGAGAGAGAGAGGCAGAGTGCAAGTAGGGGAGGGGCAGAGAGAGAGGGAGACACAGAATCCCGAGCAGGCTCCAAACTCTGAGCTGTCAGCACAGAGCCCGAAGCAGAGCTTGAACCCATGACCCACAAGATCATAACCTGAGCTGAAGTTGGACGCTTAACCAACTGAGCCACCCAGTTGGCCCTCAGTGAGTTGTGACAAATGTATACACCTGTGTAACCCACACCTCAATTAAGATCTAGAACATTGCCATGTAAGGTAACACATTTACAAGTTTTGTCATGCCTGGATGCATACCTGCCCCCCACCACACACACAGAGGCAGCCTCTATTCTATTAGCTCTTTAAATATTTTAAGTATGAGCAGGTACATTGGAGAAAAGCCTGTAATATAAGAAGAAGAATAAAAACAAACAGAAAAGCAAAACTTGGAGGAAACAAAATATACAAGAGAAAGAAAGCTTAAAAACAAAACAATTATGATTCAATTTGGAATTTAGGAAAATACACGGCAACTATGAAACAAAAACTAGATCCTATCTTTTTTTTAAACTATTTAATGTTTTATTTATGTGTGATACAGAGAGAGACAGAGCATGAGAAGGGGAGGGGCAGAGAGAGAAGGAGACACAGAACTGGAAGCAGGCTCCAGGCTCTGAGCTAGCTGTCAGCACAGAGCCTGACGTGGGGCTCGAACTCACGAACATGAGATTTGACCTGAGCCGAAGTTGGAGGCTTAACTGACTGAGCCACCCAGGTGCCCCTAGATCCTATCTTGAAATGAGAAAAGCACCCTGAGAATGAACAAAACAAAACAAAAAAGATTCCTAGAAATTAAGAATATTGTACAGAAATGAAAAAGGTATTTGAAAGAGTTAGAACGAGTTAGCAAACTATGGCCTGCAGGCCAAATGCAGCCTGTCACCTGTTTTTTAAATAAAGCTTTATTGGAGGGGTGTCTGGGTGGCCCAGTAGGTCGAGTATCTGACTCTTGATTTTGGCTTAGGTCATGATCCCAAGGTTGTGAGATCCAGTCTGGCGTCAGTCTCCAAGTAGGGCTCAGTGCTGGGTGTAGACCCTGCTTAAGATTCTGTCTCTCTCTCCCTCTGCCCTTCCTCTACCTGCATGTGCACATGCACACAGTCTCTAAATAAGTTAGTAAGTCAGTAAGTAAATAAGTTTTAGTGAAACCTAACCACACTCACTTATTTACTATGTCCTATGGCTGCTTTCACACAGCAGAGTTGAGTAGTCACAACAAAGACCATATGGCCCACAAGCCTCAAATATTTCCCACTGGGCCCTGAACTAAAAAATTTGCTGACCACTGGATGAGAAGATAAAGTTAAAGACACTTTTCAGAAAGTAGAGCAAAAAGGTAAAGATACATGTGTAGGTTTGGATCCTCCAGTCAACAAATGCTGTGACACGGAGTTAGGAACACAAGAAGCGTCCGGGTAAAGGAAGAAGCAGGATGGCGTAGGGAAAGTCTTCAGACCGTGATGTAGATCTGACACCTGTGAAATGAATGCTGGATGGAAACATATGTAAGCAGAGAGCACCTGACCTGGACGCAGACCCAAAATAAACTCTTGGCCAACCCAGGAGGGGCTCCCAGAGCAAAAACTGTCCATCTGAGGAGCCCCTCAGATGGCAGAAATGGCCAGAGCCTGGTGTCTGCTGAGCTCAGTCGCTGGCTAAGGCTGCCCAAGATGACCTTGGTCTTGGCTCAGAGGCTGTGGCAGATCGCAAAGGTCCTGTGGTTGGAGGGCTGTCAGCCATCTGCACTCCTCACAGCTGAGTGACAAGTTCCTCTGGAAGGGAGAACCCAGCAGGGCACCTCTGTGTGGAAAATAGGAAAGAAGGAGTACGAAAATAAGAGGACCAGTGCAGGAATCTCACACCTGAACAAGAGAGTCCCAGAAAGAAAAGACAGGAAATAATCAATGAAATATTTTAAATATTTCTCAGAATGGAGAGACCTGAGTTTCCAGATGGAAAGTGTCCACTGTGTCCAATCACAGTATAAAAACAGACCCACACCAAAGCTAGTCGCCAGTACATTTTAAAATACAGGGACAAGAAAAAAATTCTGCAAGATTCTACAAAGGATCCAGAATCGAAATAACATCAGACTTCTCAACAGGCATCCTGAAAACCGGAAGACAGTGGAGCTGTTTTTCGAAAGTATGAAAGAAAATGACTGTCAGCCTGGAATTCTATACCTAGCCAATCTGTCCATAAAGTGAGAATAAGAAAAAGATTGTTTCAGATTTACAAGGGCCCCAAAATTTTGAAGGTAAAGGGAATCTCCCAAATGATGGTGAAGGGAAATGCCTGGGCAGCAGGCCTGGCAGACAGGCATTTTACATTGAAATGACTCAGAGGGGGACACCTGGCTGACTCAGTTGATAGAGCATGAAACTCTTGATCTCAGGGCTGTGAGTTCAAGCCCCATGTTGGGCATGGAGCCTACTTAAAATTTTTTTTAAATTTATTTATTGAGAGAGAGACTGTGACAGAGACAGAGCATGAGTAGAAGCGAGGGTAGCGGGGAGAGAAAAAGAGAGAGAGAGAGAGACAGGATCTGAAGCAGTCTCCAGGCTCTGAGCTGTCAGCACAAAGCCCAATTCAGGGTTCTAGAAAAGATTTCTTTAAGGAAATAAAATTGATAGAATACCTAAGTATTTTGACTTTTGAGCTATTTACATAAGTAGGAGAGATTGTGGATCAAATTAGACATAAACACATAGAAAAAAAACTTTTGTGCAGAAAAGAGAAAGAAATTTAACATTTAATCTTCTACTCTGTGAAAGACACCATTAAGAGAATGAAAAGACAAACCATAGAAGGGGAGGAAAAACATTGCAATAGACAGTTGATCTGAAGGAACTATTTACTAGGAGCGTCTGGGTGACTCAGTTGAGCATCCAACTCTTGATTTCTGCTCAGGTCATGATCTCATGGTTGATGGAATCAAGCCCCGCATCAGGCTCCATGCTGACAGCTGCTTGGGATTCTCTAGGTCCCTCTCTCTTTGTCCCTCTCCTGCTTGCATTTGCACTCTCTTTCTTAAAAGAAAAGAAATGCAGAAGAACTATGTATCTGATAAAGGACCATTATCCAAAGTATACAGAGATTTCTTTAAAAAACAATAATAAAATGAACAGCCCAATTTTAAAATGAGCAAAAGTTTGAACACACACCTCACTAAAGATGATATATCAATGGCAAATAAGCGTATAAAAGATGTTCATCATCAAATGTCCTTAGGGAATGGCAGATTAAGACATCAGTGAGATGCCACTGCACACTTACCAAAATGGCTAAAATCCCAAACACCAATAACACCAAGTGCTAGTTATGATGCGGAGCAATACTAACTCTCATTCACTGCTGCCGGGAATGGAACTTGGTACAGCCACGTTGGAAGACAGACTGACAGTTTCTTACAAAGCTAAACATAGTCTTAATATATGATCCATTTCTTGGTATTTACCAAAATGAGTTGAAAACATGTCCACACAAAAACTTGCACATGAATGTTTATGGCAGATGTATTTATAATCGCCAGAACCTTTGGAGCAACCAAAATGTCCTTCAACAGATGAATGGATAAACAAACCAGGGTACATTCATACAATGGAATGTTACTCATCAATAAAAAGAAATTAACTATCAGACCATAAAAAGACCTGGGGGAACCTTAAATGCATATTGCTAAGAAGCCAGTCCAGAAAGGGTATGTAGGGTATGTAATTATGATTCCAGCTATATGACATTCTGAAAAAGCCAAAGGGGTAGAGGCAGTAAAAAGATCAGTAGTTGCAGGGGCCTGTGGGAAGGCAGCAGGGGGATGGTTAGGTGGAACATGGGACTTTTAGGGCAATGAAATGATTCTGTACAATTCTGCAAAGGTGGGCCCATGACACTATGCATTTGTCAAAACCCATAGAACATATAACAGAGAGGGAGCCCTCAAGTGAACCGTGGACTTTATAATATTCTATTTTATGTTATTTGAGATGGGGCGGGGGGGGGGGGGGGCAGTGAAAGGAGCAGAGAGAGAAAGAGAATCCCAATAAGCAGATTCCACACAGCACAGAGCCCAACAGGAGGGCTCCATCACACAACCCTGGGATCATGACCAGACCTGAATCAAGTCGGTGGAGCATGCAACGCTTGACCTCAGCGTCATGAGTTCAAGCCCCACGTTGGGCCTAGAGATTACTTAAAAAAAAAAAGTCTATTATAAAAAAGGAATAGGGGGAAGAAGCCATACTATTCCACACGAAGCTGTCCATAGCGTCCCCAGTGTGTGAGCACCAGCAATATTCTGATGGGACTGTATTAGGAAGGCAGGGCTAGGAATCACGTGGGGGACGGTTGGAAGGAAGATAAATCCTGCTCTTCCAAAGCGGAAAGTCGACAGGGAAAACCTAAAACCGGGAAGAAGCCAAGCGGAAGTGCTGTGTAGGAAACACAGAAGTAAAAATTCCCGAAAGAGTTGAAATGCTTGTCCTTCAGCAGTGGGAAAACGGGGGCGGGGGCGGTGCGCTTTTCTGGACTCTAAGCTCTGGGCACGTTTAACTTGAATGCAAATCAGAACCATATTTACAAAAGGGAAGCGGAAAGAACACGACGCACAAAGCAGAGAACTGGGGGTGGCAGGGCAGAGACAAGAAGCCAACTCTGTCAGGAATCTTTCCACTGTGCAGGGGTGGGGGCGGGGGGGGGGGGCCAAGAACTAGCTGGAGGCTGGGGATAGGGGCAGAGACGCCCCAGCCTGCGTGCTGTGGGAACAATCCTGGAGCAAGAACGAGGTTGGTGGGACAGAGTGGGGGCGGAGCCCTGGAGAAACGAGGTCCCAAGCGAGGTCTCACAGGAGGAGAGCCTCCCCCACCCAAAGCAGATGGGAAGAAGCGAGAAGTGAGCAGCTGGGTGGGTTTGCGCTTCCCTGACGGGAGGCAGTCTGATCCATCTGTTTTCTCAGGGAAGTGGGAGCCACGGTTGGAGCCAAAGGGAGAAGGTGGGAAAGAGTCATCCCAGAATTTGCTGCTCAGAGTGAGGTGCGCAGACCGGAAGTGCTACCACCCCCTGGTGGCTGGTTAGACACGCAGGGCCCTGGGCCTCCCCGCCATCCATGGGAGATCAGGCAAATGGGTCACGGTCATGGGCAAACTGAAGGTTCCCTTTCCAGAGAGAGGAAGAGGCAGCTGGCGGCAGGGCAGGGTTGCCTGGCAGCAGGTAGAAGCCCATGAACCTGAGGGGCACCTGGGTGGCTCAGTCCTACTGAGTGGTTAAGTGTCTGACTCTTGACTTTGGCTCAGGTCATGATCTCCTGATTTGTGAGGTTGAGCCCCGCAGTGCAGAGCCTGCTTGGGATTCTCTCTCTCCCTCTCTGCCCCTCCCCAGCTCGCTCGCTCTCTCTCTCTCTTTCTCTCTCTCTCTCTCTCTCTCTCTCTCACTCACTTGCTCACTCGTTCTCAAAATAAATTAATAAACTTAAAAACAATTTTAGAAAAAAACCATGAGCTAGAAAGGAGCCTGCCAGGCTGGTGTGGGACAGACACTCCGTGCTGTGTTGGCTTTGCTCGGTGCAGGCAGAGAGCAGGAGATGGCGCGTGCCAAGCAGGCACTGCAACGGGGGAGGTGGGCAGCAGCTATGGTGATGGTGCGCTGAGGGGGATGGTGGTGGCAAAAGGGGCTGATGGGCAGTGGACTTGGTCCCGATGCCCTCGATGAGCTATTGCAGCCGGGTATCAGAACAAGCGATGAAGAGGATGGAAGGGGGGAAGCACCAAGGGGTGAACAGAATAAAGATCTCAGGAGGGTGAGGCGTGGGGCCATGACAAGATCTGAGGTGTGAGCCTGGAAGCAGACGATGCTGGGAAACCGAGAGGCCCGCTGTAGGCTGCCGGCAAGCTCCTCTGTCCCTAGAAATCTAAAGATGGGAGAGGGGATGGATCATCTGCTCTCTGGTGTGGCCTGTGCATCATGACTTTTGAAAGCTTCCCAGCAGATTATAACGCGCAGCCAAGTTTGAGAGAACCACAGGTGGAAACAAAGAGACCCAGGCATTGGCAGAGAGAACGGGACAAGCAGGGGAGCAACGAGAAGGTGCCATAGGGTGGGCACAGCTCCTTGGGTGAACCAGCTAGGTAGGGACACATGTCCTGGGGTATAGGCGAGCCGAAGATGGAGATGATGTAGTCTTCCTCTGGAGAACCAGGAAGTAAACAGTTGCGTGTGTGAGTGTGCGCGCGCATGTGTGTGTCGAGAGTCCCACAGTCCTTCCTGCACTATGTCAGGTCAGCCACTAGGGGGAGCGCTGCGCTCACACTTGCAGGGATTGGCCCAGCAGGTAGGCGGCGGTGAGGCTCTGGCCTCTTTATCTGACAGCCTGTAGGTTCATATTCCAGATTTTGTGGCCACACACCCCTGGGGTTAACTGCAGTTCCCACGACTTCCAAGTCCCTGTGACCTTGGCCAGGTTACCCACCTGCCCTGTGACCCAGTTTCATCAGCAGTAAAATGGGCACAGCGGATGTTCCGAGATTGTTGGCAGGATGAATGAGGTCGCGGGGAAACACAGTGCCACACTGGGATGGCGGAGGAGGTCTTGCTATCGCCTCTCTCTCTGTCTCTGTCTCTGTCTCTCTGTCTCTGTCTCTGTCTCTGTCTCTCTCTCTCTCTCTCTCTCTCTCTCTCTCTCTGCTTCTCCTGGAGCCCTTCAGCCCAGCCCAGGCCCAGGGAAATGGAGAAATGGAGGTGGGCTTTGGGGGGGGGCGGGGAGAGGTGGGCAGAGCAGAGGCTGGGGTAGAGACTAGGACAGGGACAAGGAGAAGCCCAGGTGCCTTCCTTCCTGCTCAGTCATGCTGGTTCTCTTGTCTTGGAGCAAATTTCACCCTATGGCTCATTCCTGGCCATGGTCTCACCCTTCTGGCCACTGTACCTTCTTCCCTGCTCTGGGGTGCCCAGGAGACTAGTGGGTACCCTTGCCCAGCAACCATATCACCCCTGGAGCGATGCCGCTGCCTGGTACCCAAGGGGCTCAGAGGGGGCGTTCCTTGCCAGCCATTCTCCTAACGGCCCCTCACCTGGGCTTCTGCCCAGACTCACCAAGAGCTGAGCTATCAAGCCACGCCCCAGGGGTATCTGGGTTTCCAGGTCTACAGACACCCGGGATGCAGATGTGGCTATGGGAGGAGGGCCACCTGTAGCAGCCCCTGTCCTATCTTTGGTCCCACAAAGGGGCATAGCCTGCTCTGACATTAGCATTTTACCTGGGGCGCCTGGGTGGCTCAGTCAGTAAAGCGTCCGACTTTGGCTCAAGTCATGATCTCATGGTTTGTGTGTTCAAGCCCCGCATCCAGCTCTGTGCTGACAGCTCAGAGCCTGGAGCCTGCTTCAGATTCTGTGTCTCTCTCTTTCTCTCTGCCCCTCTCCTGCTCATGCTCTGTTTCTCTCTCTCTCTCACTCTCAAAAATAAACATTAAAAGTTTTTAAGAAAAAATGTACTTGCCTGGGTAAGTGCCTAGGTGCCTCATTGCCCGGCACCTGCGTGGCTCAGTCAGTTAAGCATCTGACTCTTGATTTCAGCTCAGGTCATGATCTCACCCTGTGGGATCAAGCCCCGCGTCCAGCTCTGCACTGACTATGGAGCCTGCTTGGGATTCTCTCTCTCTCTCCCTCTCTCTCTGCCCCTCCCCCCATATAAAGAAATAAACATTTTAAAAAATTGACTTGCTAATATTTTTAAACTCATGGTATTGCATCCTAAGATCTAGATTTCCAACTTCTCTTGAAAAATCGGAAGCTCTGAGAGCCTGAGTGTACATTCCCACATGACAACGGTGGCCACAGGGGAGAGGAGGCCATCGCTCAGATGAGCTGGGGCGCTCGGTTTACCGCTGGCCCTGCCCAGGCCAGGTGCCCCATCCATAGTCCCTCCCGAGCCAGGTGAATACCTCAGTCCGTCACCTGTCGCAGCCCGTCGAGACCATCTCAAAAGAGACCCGAGGCAAGGGAATGAGGAAGAAAAAGGAGACAGAAAGTCAGGGGACTGGAGGGACACTCAGAGCCATTGCACCAAAAGTGTCATTCTTTATTAGCAGTTTGTAGCTTTTATACAATAACCACAGGAGCTACTGTCGAATAAGCAAAGCATAAAAATAGGCCAAGTTCCTTATTTTCCAGACTGTCCCCCTTGTGACCCTGCTTGCTAAAGCACACTTCCCTATGACCTCACGGAGGGGTGAGAACTCTCAAGGGATAAGGAGGAGGAATTGTGGTAGACTCTTATTTTTAAAGGTCAGGGGCTGACCAGACCTTAGCATTTAACCACATCAGGGGCACGTATGCAGGGCGCATGGAAGAGTCCCGAGACTGTTGCTCTACTTGTGGGAGGGCGCGTCCCCTTGACAAGAAGGGGAACTTCCCTCTATGGAGCTATAGTTCGACCGGTCACTCCACCTGGGCTGCCGCTTCCCACAGTCACCCTGTGCCTAAGAGGGTTCATGTAAACTTTTTCCCGTTGCAGCCGCTGGCCCGAGGCAGGCAGAGTGCAGAGGTACAGGGGGTGCCCCCCAAATGACAGCAGACCCCCAAGGGCACGGAATCCTGGGGACCAGAGAGCTGCTTCATGTCCTCACCTGTTTGTGTGGAAATTCGTGGCCCAGGGGCCCAGGGTAAACAGTACACACACACACACACACACACACACACACTCACACTCACACTCACACACACTCACTCTCTCACACACTCACAGTCACTCACACACTCTCACCCACACACACTCACCCACACACACTCGCACTCACTCACACACTCACACCACCCCCATCGCCCGTCTGTCAGCAAACCCGCCACCTCTTGCCACCTTCCCCCTCCCCCACTGCCCTGGTCCACATCGCTGTCTCTCTCAGCCAGCTGGGTGCAGGAGCCTCCTCATTTCTCTTGCCCCTCAGAGGCTGTTCCGTAGCAGCCAGAGGGAGCCCGTTAAAGCCTAAAGCTCATCCCTCCTCTGCTCAAAACCCTCCAGTGACTCCCCCTTCACTCAGAGTCAAAGCCAAAGGCTTATGGCAGCCCTGAATGAGCTGTCCCCATCACCTCTCATCTCCTCTCCTGCTTTACCAGCCTCCTCATGGTCCCTGACATCCCAAGCACACTCCGGCCCCAGGGCCTTGACACTGGCTGTTGCCCATGGCTGGCCTACTGGACCCGCCCCTCCTATCTGCATGGCTCTGTCCCTCACCTTCTTCAAGTTTCTGCTCCAACGGTAACCTCACTTTACGAGGATTTGCCCTCTCTGCTCTGTTTCTTCCCTCCCTCGAATCCCTTGAAGCCTAGTTATTTACCTAAGTGCCCTGTTTGTTGTCTTCTCTCCCTCACTAGAAGGGATGAGGGCAGATTTTTTCTGTTTTGTTCATTGCCTAGAGGAGGCATTCAACACATATTTGATAACTGAATGAATATGTGAGCAAACAGGTGAACTGAGGACAGTGAGCTCCGAGCGGGCAGAGTGGCCGTGAGGACTAGCAGATTGTGCCTGTCAGGCCGGGTGTGACCAGCGCAGTCACTCCGGGCCCCGAACTTGGAGTTTCCTGCTCTATAAGGAACAGCTGGCAATTCTTTATAATTTCATCTTTGAATTTGTAGGTGAAGTCTGTTGGGACGTCAGAGCCCTTGCACCACATGTAGCCCCACCCTCCGCACCCCCTGGGGGGGCTCCCAGCTCCCCACTCCCTGCACCGCCCCTCCCCAGGGCTGGTCGTTGCACAGCAGGGGCCTGGGTGCAGGCAGGGTCCGAGAGGAGTGGGCAGTGGGGTGGCCCCGGGCACCTGTGAGGGTTTGCATCGGCCCCACGCATATCCCACGCCCAAGGGAGCGTGACCTTAAATAGCAAATAAAAAACCATCACAATGGGCTGAGAGAGAGAGAGAGATGGGTGGAAGGGAAAAGCTTCTTTTCTGCTTCCTGCACAAGAGGCCCACATTCCGTGGCTGGCCCTGGTATCAGGCACAGCTCCTGAACGCGAAGTACTCCACCACCAAAATCGCTGGGGGGAGGGGGGACCTCTCAGGACCCCACAATCAGAGGCCTCCCTGGCCTCAGTGGCTGCACCTGTGAGCTGGGACAGGCGCCCTGCAGGTCTCCCCGCTCGCCGCTGGCTGAGGCAGCTGGTATGCCTTGCAGACTTAACCTTGGTGGGATGTGGGCGTGGCAGTCACCGTTCTGACGCCCCCCTCCCCCCCCCCCCCGCAGCGATTGTGTTGGCTGCTCTGAAGGATTCCTGGGTCAGGGCTCACGTTCATCCCCGAAATTGTTGGAAGGGAATCTAGCTTGAATGCCCAAGGGATGGGTGACATGGGACCAGGCCTCGATAATGACCTCGGGCCCGGGTGTCAATAGCATATTGGTGAGAGCATTGGACCTTGGTGACTTCAGACCAGCCCCTGGTGGGGGGTTGTGGGGGAGGGAATGCTGCACACCCTGATGGTCACTGAAGTTCTCGGGAGTGGCCTCAGACCCCAGTGGTGGCTGCAGACAGACCCTGGTGACACCTGGGAGGCACCAGGCATCCCATTCCCCCTCCCTCCATCCTGACTAAGCCCCCATCCCTCCCCAGCCACTAGAATTTGAGCCGTTCTCCAGGATCCACTTAATTAGCCAAGCTCATTAACTCCCACAGGCTTCTCCTCCCCACCTAATTAACTGACTTAATTAGGGCTTGTAGGCCCGGCTCCACCCAGCCCCTTCCTGCCCCCACCCTGCCCACCTCCTGCAGGCCGTGTCTCAGTCAGAGCCTCCACCCGCCTGAGAATGGATCGGGTGTGGCCCAGGCCCCTCTGCCACCCAGACCTCTGCCCTGTGTCCCTCCCCACGCCCCCACCTCTCTCCCAACCCCACCTATTGTCCCAGGACACAGGACAGGGCCCCTCCCAGGCAGCAGCCCACAGGCAGGAATAGACAGAAATCAGAAATCAGGAAATCACGTTAGGGAGGTGGATAAGGAGAGAGATCGAAGTGAAAGGGACTGGAATCTGGCGAGAGGAGGAGGTGAGGACGGCTTGGTTGAGATGGATTAGCTGGGCAGCAGGGTGGTTTGGGGCCTGGACTCTGGAGTCTGCCTGGGTTCGAGTCCCAGGTAGGGTATAAACTTCAACAAACTTGTCACCTTTCAGATACATAATGACAGCCATCATGCTATAGGGTTGTCAGAGAGGTTTGAATGAGTTAATATGTATAAGATGCTGAGGACTTGGCCTGGCACAAATCTGTGCTTGTAAAATTGACAGACAGGGATGAACAGAGGTTCCCGAAGGGCTAGGGACTGGAGGAAGGGATAGGACAGCCAGGGGGCCCTGTCCCTAGGAGTCAAGGATACCGGCCCCCAAGGCGGGCTCTGGAGTGCCAGTAAAGGACTAGTCCTGCAAACTGCCCTGGGGGCCGCCTACAGGGCAGAGCCCTTGGCCTGGGAGAGGTTGAAGGGATAGGAACACAGTGTAGCCTTCCTATGGCCTGTGCCTCGGTTTCCCCATCTGGGGGAAGGCCCAGATGGCTAGAGACTCATCCCTGAGAAAAGCAGCAAATGAGAAGCATTGGGGACAGGCGCTCAGCTGACCCTCACCTCCTTTGGGATCAGAGCAAAGAAAGTAGGCTGTGCTGGCTAGACATAAAGTAGAGTTGAGGGATGTGAGCTCTGGAATGGGGGACAAAGGGAGAGCGTGTCTGAGTTGCTGAGCAGGCTCGGGGTGGGGGTGGGGCATGAGACCCGACAGTGAGCAGGAAGTGGGGAGGAGGGGCCTCAACACTGAGACGGGCCCCCTTTATCTACCCTTATACCTACGTAGCCCCTGCTCACCCCCTTGCAATCCCAGGGCAGCCATCACTTCCTCCAGAAAGCCCCGACCTTTGTCTCTCCTTTGTAGTCTGGTCTCAGCTAGAATTTGACATTTATTGGTGTGATTAGTACAGTGTCTCCCCCACTAGTCTGGAAGCTCTTGAAGGCAAGGATCGTCCGTGCAGCTCGCCTGGTGCCCGTTATCAAGTGTGAACGCATGAATGCGTGCATGCGTGCCTTGGCCAAGAACCCAGAGGTACCTGAAACTTAAAGGTAGGGGCCCCTATGTGGCAGCCCCAAACCCCACCTGCATGGCCAGCTCCTCATTTGCCCTTAGGAACAATTGCCTTTAGGGAGCCCGAGCTGGACTCCTAGTCCCCGGGAGGCTGAGCATCCTCTGAGAATTCCCTTTCACAACCTGGATGCTGAGGAAATAGTGAGTATGGGGACAGATGGCAGAATCTTCCATTTCCCCCTGCATTTGTAAACACTTTAGAAACCCACATTTATACTCAGTATAAAGAACTTGGGGTTGTAAGTGGCAGAGACCCGAGTCCATGGAAGGAACTTTGGTGGGTTACATACCTGAAAAGTCCAGAGTCTTCAGGTGTGGCTAGGTCCAGCGGCTCCGATGATGGCATGAGGATCTTGACTCTTCATCTCTTGGCTCTGCTGTCTGGCCTTTTGGCCTCATCCTCTGGTTAAGTCTCCCTGGTGGAGACTCCAGACCTACATCTCCCTATCTTTCAGTTCAGTGGAAGGCGAGTTCTATCCCATTGGCCTGGCTTGGAGCACAGACCTATCTCAGAAACGATCAGGATGGCCAGGGCAGGGGGTAGACACCGAATGGTGGGCCCTGGGTCCACTCCTAGAGCCAAACAGGTGAGCAAGCCCACCCGGAGGACCCCTAGTGCAGAGGGAAGGGTGTGTCAAGGAAAATGGGTCCCCAAGGGAACACTGAGGTTCTGTTGCTAAAAGATGGAGGAGAGATGATGCCAAGTAAGAGGATTCTACTCCACTTGGACAGTGTGAGCATCGTGCCAGCCCCAGGGCCCCGCAGAACGTGCGGGTTCCCCACACAGCCTTCCTGGGCCCTTCCCCCACCCCCACTTGCCAGTACCCTCACGACTTTTCCTGTGGCCCTTATCTGACCCAGCCTGCTCTGCTCACATCCACAGCACCGCCTGCCCCCTCGGCAGCTCTCACTGATGACTGACAGGAGCTGGGGTATCATACACTGTGTATTCTATGCTGCCTCTGAGAGCCCCCCTCCCCCAGTGGGACTCCCTTCCCGTCGCCCACAGTGCGAATTTGCTTGGCACTGCCTTCCTGGCTCACTTCTCCTCTCCCCTACCTGCGATCACCTACCAAACAAACTGCTTCCTCTCAAATTCCTATCTCAGGGTCTGTTTCTGGGAAACCCAAACTAGGACATCATTAAATCCAGACCCCTGGGGAGGTGTACCAGACAGCACGTGTCTGCTCCCAAATGCCTGCGTTCCGGAGGGTGGCTTTGGCGATCCAACGCCGAGAAGCAGCTGGGACTGAACCAGTTCTGAGTAGCCCTGCTGCTGTTCCGAGGAATCCAGAGGACGCTTCTGGCTGTTCTGCAATGAGCATGGGGGTGGGGACGCGAGGACCTATCAGATCCTCACTCCACAGCTTCCCAGAGAGCCCACCACGTCCAGGCCTAAGGGGGGCAGCAGGTGTGAGGGGCAGGGGGGCCAGGGAGCCAAAAGGACCACCCAGTCCTGTGTTTCTCAGAGACTGAGAGGTGGGGTCATTTTAGATCATTCCTAGATCTGGCTTTAGAAGGCACAGAATCACATAGTGCAAAAGCTATTCTTTTTTTTTTTTTCAAGATACCATTTTTAAAAGGTGTTTGTTTATTTTGAGAAAAAGAGAGAGAGAGAGCAAGTGAGGGAGGGTCAGAGAGAGAGAATCCCAAGCAGGCTCCATGCTGTCAGCATAGAGCCCCACATAGGGCTCTCATGAACCATGAGATCATGACCTGAGCCGATATTAAGAGTCAGATGCCTGCGTGGCTCAGTCGGGTAAGCATCCAACTCTTGATTTCAGCTCAGGTCATGATGTATTGTTTCATGAGATCCAGCGCAGAGCCTGCTTGGGTTGGGATTCCCTCTCTCTCTCTCTCTCCCTCTCTCTGCCCCTCCCCACCTCGTGCTGTCTCTGTCTCAAAATAAATAAATAAACTTAAAAAAAAAAAAGAGTGGGGCATTTAACCAACTGAGCCACCCAGGTGCCCCTTCAAGATCCCATTGGAAAGACTTCCACTGAATAATTTTTAATTATTTTGAAAAATGTGAAAGAAAATATAGAAAAGTGTACACCTATGCATATCTACCCCTGGAATCAATGTTGACATGTTATCCTACTTGTGTCAGATTTTTTTCATGTTTATTTATTTTGAGAGGAGAGAGGGCCAGAGAGGGAGAGAATCCCAGGCAGTCCCATGCTGTCAGCACAGAGCCCAATGTGGGGCTTGAACTCAAAACCTTGGGATCACAACCTGAGCCGAAATCAAGAGTCGGATGCGCAACCGACTGAGTCACCAAGGTGCCCCTGTGTCAGATATTTTTTAAATATTTTTTTACATTTAAAAAAAATTATCAATATTGAGAGACAGGAGAGGGGCAGAGAGAGAGGGAGGCACAGAATTGGAAGCAGGCACTGGGCTCTGAGCTGTCAGCACAGAGCCTCATGCGGGGCCCAAACCCACGAACCATGAGATCATGACCTGAGCTGAGGCTGGAAGCTCAACCGACTGAGCCACCCAGGGGCCCCAGATATTTTTTAATAAAAAAAAAGAAAAACCATGACACAGAAAGATGAAGTCCTATCATGGACCCTGACCCCGGCCCCATTTCCTGGATCCCATCTCCAGGAGCCGGCACTCTCATGATTCTAGAGATATTTTTCTCATATCCGTTGGCAAGCTTTCGGCTCCAAGGAGCATTATTCCCTTCAAAGCCGCTCCATGTACGATGCAGCAGCTCCACGATCGCATAAAGGAGCAGGGACTTCCCTCCCTGCACTGCCACTGCCCTGTACTTGCCATCATCAGAGAGGCGCCCCGCTGGCTGCGGTCACACACTTGTGTATGGACACGGGAGGTGGGGAGCTCATCAGGACTCCGGCTGGAACACTGTGTTTCTCACTTCAGAGGATATTCGCCAGAGAGGTAATGAGAGATTCAAAGATCCGTCACCTCCGGCTGCTGTACAGCTAGAGCTGCCCTGCTGTGTTCCTTTGGACCCATCACGGGTTCTGGCGGATCAGTTGGGTTTTCATCAGCAGCAGTAGCTTGACCTGTGTGTCTCCCAGGGGGCCCTGGATGCTCCCGTCCCTGGCTTGGAACACCTTCCATAACCTTCGCTCAAGATGTCTTCATCTTCGGCTTCTTAAACCTGATCTGCTCTCTGAACTGCCCAGTCACCAAGGCCACCAGGATCTCTGACCATGCTGATGAGTTAGTCACTGCCAGCAGTGTCCTGTGCTGGTGGCCTTCAGGTAAGGGGCTTCTTCGTACCATCAAAATGCGGACCAACGGGCCAGGGAGCCTTCTCTTTGTCACACTGAGAATGTGAGCAATAAGGAGCATCATAGAACATAGACCACACTGGGGAAACCCCCAAATGCCATCATTTTCCCCCAGCATTGGGACTATCAATATGACCGACACCTCATCTTTTCAATTTTTAATTTTTTTAATGTTTATTCACTAAATAAACATTTCAGAGAGAGAGCAAGTAAGCAGGAGAGGGGCAGAGAGAGAGGGAAACCCAGAATTCAAAGCAGGCTTCAGGCGCTGAGCTGTCAGCACAGAGCCTGACGCGGGGCTCGAACCCACAAGCCATAAGATCATGACCTGAGCTGAAGTCCGACACTTAGCCTACTAAGCCACCCAGTGCCCGTGGCTGAACTATCATCTGAACAGATCACTTTCAGTACAGCTGGTTGAGTTACCCAAACTCATACAGTTTGAAACACGATGTGTATATTCTAAAGGACAGGGACTCTGTTTTGATTCCTTCCCTGATCCCCACAACTGTAGCAGAGACTTGTGATACATCCGTGAATGTAAGATGAAGCCAAAGGGAAGTCCTGGGGGCACTGGCCTCACGAGCTTCCCCGAACAGGGAGCAGCAAACTGATTCCCCAAGAGTCTGAGGACTCCCTAGCATTGAAGAGGGTGTGGGCCCCAGGCGGAAGAAACCCAAATGGAGAGCTCTGTTTCCTGATGTTTCTGCTGGTTTGTTGCAGAAATCATAGCTAAGTTTTATCTTTGTGTTCTGCTATTCAGATCACACCCGTCAAGACCCTGTGGGGAAGGGCAGCATCGCCGTGGGTACAAAATGTAGAGCTGGCAAGAAAGGATTATCCCCAGGTGTCAAGGGAAAGGGACTGCCGCGTTTGAATAGCTATTTTAGTTCATCTCTTTAGATATGTCGTGTTGGTTCAGCCGTCCGAGAAGTGGGCCAAGATGGGGTCAAATGTGCAAGTGATCTTACTGGGGAAAATGCTTGGGTGGGAAAATCGGAAGGGAGCTGGGCAACCATGGGCCAACCATCAGGCTCAATAGATCCAAAGCTTGGAATGGGGAGTGAAGAAAGGAAGGTGAGATAAGGATGCTAAGAAGGTGTTGATGAAGCCAGTGGGAAATCCTCAATCCCGAGTTGCCCATCAGGGAAGCTCTGTGTCTCTAAGGAGCCGGATGCTTTAGTGCTTGGCTGGACTCAGTCGTTGACTGGGATCAGCTAGAGGGGAGCAAAGTGGAGCCTCCTCTGTGAACTGCGGAGAGACTCCATCGCTGTTGCCCTCAGCCGTCACCAGCCCTGCCGTCAGAGATCTGGGTGGTGCATTTTCATGGCTGCCACACACCACCCCTTCATGCCACACAGCTCCTCCACGGATGCCTTGAGTCTCTCTTTCTAAATGGAAGCCATGAGGAGGGTGGTTAGTGATATGAACTACAGCTGCTCCCCCTTGCTGTACTTGATCTCAGGGCCATAACTGGTACCTGTCCTTTCCCCCTTCACTATCCGTTCTTAATTATCCACTCTCTCAACTATCACCTTGGCCGGTCTTGATGGATCACCTCGTGGTGTGACCCAACCCTTCAGTCTTGAAGGGTCTAACCTCTTGATTATCATAACCAATGGATCACTCCAGTGGTTCACTGGGTTCCCTGCTCCCAGCCCTTCCTTCTTTTAGTAACTAATCAGGGCACTTTTAGTAACTTCTAGTAACTGAGTAGGGTCAATTCTTTCTGCCAGAGAAGTGACTTGTTCTTCTTGCCTGCTGGTTGCAAACACACGGGGTCTAAAGTACCTTGGCAGCAGCCATAGCTTAAATTTTAACGAGACCCTTGATGTATCCCCTGGTAAGAGTATACCCGCTTTGGGGACCAGGATTTCTCACCCCACAGAGCTTGGGGATTTGGGGAAGGGGGGTTGAATACCCACAATACCTCTTAGCAAACGTTTTCTAATAGTAGGTAATCGAATCCCCCAGATGAGGAATCAGGGAAGGCTTCTGCAGAAGGTGGCCTTGATAACCCTTAATAACCATGGCTGAGAGCATTTCAAGGCCAGATTCTCCTCCTACCCCTCTCCAGGTCTCAGTTTCCTCATCTATAACAAGAGGAACATGCACTCTAAATTCTGTAAGTTCTGGGACTCGGATTATTAGACACAGGAAGACATTTCCTGCCCTCTTTCTCCTCTCTAGTTTCCTGCTTCTGCCTGCCCCATAATCCAAACCCCTCCATTAGTTCGGGGCGATAGGCCTTATTTGGAGAGGAGTAGAACAAAGGGAACTCTGGAACATTAGCAGGACAGGGCAGAGTGAGAGAGGAAAGGCAGACATAGAAGAGATGTCTCAGAGGATAACTTGTCAGAGAAGGAAGATGAGGGGAAAAGTGTTTCTAAACAAAGGAAACCAAGTGTATGAAGGCACGGAGCTATGAGAAAGCACATATTCTGGGAGCCCTGGCTAAGTTCAAGGCTTATGGAGAAGAGGGGACCTCAGTAGAGGAAGGGGTAGAGGCCCGAAGGCTATGGGTGTAAACACCAGGATAAGGAGGTTAGATTTTTTGCCCTGGAGGTAACAGGGTGTCCTTGGCAATTTTATGCAGAAGAGTAACCCATTCCACCTTGTATTTTGCAGAGCTGATGGTCACATAGTGCTTGGATTCTGGAACAAAGGAATCTAGAAAGAAGCAGGAAGGAGAAAAGCTGGAAACCGAGGCAGTATTCTCAGTAGCAGAGGTTGCAAAATGGTGGCCCTGGGGCTAGATCTGACCCCAAAGTGTGTTTCATTTGGCCCATTTGGTATTTCCAAACTTGGGAATTAGTTTCAAATATTGAAAAGCTGGAAGACGCCACATGGAGGTCCTGCTTCTCTCTTTTTTTTTAAATTTTTTCAAAAAATTTTTAATGTTTTATTTATTTTTGAGAGAGAGAGAGAGAGAGAGCGTGAACAGGGGAGGGTCAGAGAGAGAGGGAGACACAGACTCCGAAGCAGGCTCCGGGTTCCAAGCTAGTTGGCAGCACAAAGCCCGACCCCACGAACAGTGAGATCATGCCCTGAGCTGAAGTCAAGTCAGATGCTCGATCGACTGAGCCACCCAGGTGCCTTGAAACGTCATTCCTCCATACAAGCCCCTGAGGCTCATTTGCCTCATCTCCACCACTTCCTGACCCGGTCCTGATTTATGTGATCCATAGGTGCTTGAGTCTGCAGTCCCTGGTTCTAAGAGATCTAAAAACCAGTCGGGGCGGTTGGGAAGAGTATGCTGGGTGGAGAAAACAGCCAGAACAAAGAGAAGAAATATGGGAGGTGTGGGAAGGGCTTTCTCATTAATGAAACTGTGGCTGGGGCTGCGCACCAGTCGGAGGAAGAGCGGGAATAGGGCATAGGAGGATGAGTGGTCCCTATCTCAATTCCCTCCTCATCTACCCCACTTCCTTCCCAGCCACCAATTTCCAGTTTGGAATAACGCTCCTTTCACACCCAGGAAGTGCCTTTACACACACTGCTTTGTCTGTTTGGAATCCCCTTTCTTTTCTCTCCAATGAGCACTGTGCTTATCAGCTGCATTCCGGGACTAGTCCCTGACGGTTCACAGCGGGAACTATCTGGGCTGGTCACAGCCCCTGAGGCCCCAGTTGACCACCTCTTCCCCAGTATACTGGTAGTGCTCCGAAGTCTTGCTCAAAATAGGATGGTTGGATGGATGGATGGATGGATGGATGGGCAGAAAGACAAGAAAGACAGATTAATGGATGAATGAATGCACACGCGATTGCAGAGCTTGGCAGTTTCCCTCTTTGAAACAGACACATGCTCCGCCTCACAAGAACAGACTGGGACAGTCTAGGGCAGTCTGGTCCCGTAGGGGCCAGGAGGCTGGACCAGGTGACCCTCTCAGACTCCCCCGAGTCCTCTCTAACCTCGTTCTTGCCCCCTCGTGGGCTCTGACCTAGAAAAGACGGGGATGGGAAGACGGAGAGGGCGCCCACGGGCGCTAGGACCCAGCGCGGCCGGAAGGCGGGGTGGGGGCGCCGCGCGTCTCCCTCTGCGCGGGGAGAATCTGCGCCCCGCGGCGCGCGGCGGGAGGGCGCGGCGGGAGGGAGAGCGCGCGCCGAGGTGAGTGCGCGTGCGCGAAAGCGCGCGCCAAGCAGGGCGGACAAAGGGGCGGGCGGTGGCGCGCGAGTCGGAGGGCGGAGCCGCGGGCCA
>NC_043707.1:20684787-20705627 GCF_006229205.1 Suricata suricatta
CCCCCCCCCAAGAAAGCAGGAGACCCCCTCCAGATCCAGCAGAGAGCTACTCCCCAGCTGGGGAAAGCGGAGACTTCCTCCGTATTCAGAAGACAGTGACCTCCCTACGGTACGGCTAAGACTCCCCCTCTTCAATCTGGGCCCCCCAGGACCTAGAACGCAGTGACCCCCTCGTCCGGGATTGCTGGAACCCCCTGTCAAGAACCTGGTCATTACAACTCCACACCTCAAGACACGAAGACCCAGCTCAGAACGCCCCTAGATCAGGGGGTTCCTAGACCCTCCAATTCTAGTACACAGGAACCCCAAATCTAGGGAACCGAGGACAGCAAGAGCTATCCCTCACCAGCAAGAGGCTTCGGGCCCCCCCCCTCAAAGCTCCGGGACCCAGGCGACTGAGCCCCTCGCGGCACCCTTCGCATCCCAGCCCATGGTTGAGGCGCCCTGAGCCCCCCCGGGCCGGGCTGACGGAAACCGAGACGGCGCCCAGGCCCCCTGCCGCGGCGTCCCCGCGGCCCCAGCCCAGGTAAGCCGGGGCCCAGGTGAGTGGCCGCTGAGGTCCCTAGCCCTGCAGGTGGGGAAGGAAGTATTGGGTGCACACTGCCCCCTCCCCAGCGTCGCCATGGAGCCGAGGCTGAAGGACGTCTCTTTGTGTCTCGCTTGGAGGAGCCGCCCCCTCCTCCTCTCCCTTCCCCCACCCCACACCCTAGCCCTGGGGTTTGGACGCTGCTCCCCGGTATGCCACGGAGAGGAGGGAATAGGGTGGAGAGTCACTCCCAGCCCCCACCCTGCAAAAAACTGTGCACCTGGGGCTGTTGGACTCTCGGCTTTTGGAGTATATATACCCCTCCCCTCAAGGCCAGGCTGAGTTTTCAAGTGAGGTCCCCCTGGGAGGAAATTTGGGGATGTCCACAGGTGAGGGGGCCTGCGGTGTGTGGCCCTAGGGTGATGGCCAGGGCTTGGGTGTGTGTCTTTGTTAGTGAGAGGGCACGGAAGGGGTGTGTTTGAGAGAATGGGTGGGAATCCCATATTTTCTGTGACTCCATTGCCCCCCACCCAGGCCACAGGGAAGGTCTCCCCCAAGCCATACCTTGTGTGTTTTGCAGGAGGGGGCAAGCTCTTTCCAAAGTGAGGCACTGATTTCTGGGGAGGAGAGGTAGTCTGGACGAAGAAGCCATTTCAGGTCAGGGCACCTTTCTGTCCCCGTATGCCCTAGGGCCAGCAAAACCAAGACCTTCTCTTCTCCTCCCGACCTCCAGAGCACACAGGGCCAAACCTCAGGTTGGATCCGTGTGTCCTGGACAACCAAAGGACCATTCTAGGTTTTTGCTTTAGTTTTCCAGGCTATACATAGCCGGGCCCAGCCTGGCTGTCAGGATGGTCCCGAACCCCAGGCCCTGCCGCTCATGGGAAGATGAGAGGCCCAGGGGATGCTGTACCCTGAAATTCTGAATCAGAGATCCTGGGAAGGGGCTGGACCGTGCTGAGGAAACACACTCTGGGCTGCTGGGGTTTCCCCCAGTCTCTTCTCTCTGAGCCCTCTGCAGGCAAGCAGTGATGCTAAGGAAGGCAGGACTTGATACAGGTAGCCCCGCTGGGAGTTCCTTTGTTTATTTAGTCATTCAACAAACCTCTAGGTAGTGCCTGTGATGTGCCAGGCAGTGGAGTCAAGGTGTTCCCCCCCCCGACCCCCCCCCACCACTGCCACTGCATTTTGATCCCCTTTGCCTGGTCTCTCCTGGTTGTCAGACCCCGGGGCTGCTCTTAGTTTGCCCAGACACTCTCTCTTGGGCCAGTGGAGGCAGGCCTGGTCAGGTCCAGCTGACCAGTCCTGATCCCACACCTCAAGCACCTGATCCTCCTCCTACTGTGGCCTTGGGGGTCCTGAACCTGGAGGCTGATCCCTCTTCTTCCCCATTCCCAATACCCAGTGCACCCACCCCACCTGCTGCTGGCCTTGACCCCAGGGAGAGGATGTGACCAGCAGGAGAAGAGGTTGGGGTGCTTCAGGCCAGACCTCTGGCAGCCCCTCCTGCACATCCAGGGATAGTTGAGGCAGACCCCCTCATCCCAAGCCGTGGAGGAAGCCAGCTGCTCTGAAGACCCAGTGACCTTGGGCAAGCGCATGGCATCTTCCAGAGATAATGCGAGATAGTGAGCCACTCACTCTGCAGTGTTTAGATCACAGTTGGGCCACCAGGAGCACCTAGGTGTGTTTCCTCCTTCTCTGAAGTTCATTTCCAATGGGTTCCTGGGAGCCTGGGGGCCTTATCACATGACCCATGGGCTAGGGAGTAGAATGAGATGCTAAATTGCGGAGATTTGACTGTCTGTGACCCGGGGAAAACCATCAGGAGGCCAGAGGGGCCAGGGATTAAGATCTCCCCTCCTCCCTAACCTACAGTGGCTCCCCGCTGAGTCTGGAATAAATCACAAGTCAAGCCCTTTGTAGCCAGGCCCCTACACTGGCCCTAACCTGCTTCTCAGATGTCAGCCCTCACTCCTCACTCACCGACTTATACTTCTGGCTCCTCCGACTCCCTCCCTCCACTGGGGGCCTGTTCTCTCAACCTGAGAAGCTTTGCCATAGGCTGGCTCCAGAGCAGTCTTCTGCCCCCACGTCCCCCTTTTGATCTGGCCTGGCCTGATGGAGAGTGCAGGGCTGAGTTGGATTGGTTTTGGTTGGCGGCTTGGAGGCAGTGATGCGTGTCTCCACATGCTGGGAGATGGGAGACTTTGTCTCCACCCCTAGGCCCTGAGCTCGGGGCGGGGCGTGGGGGGCGGGGGAGGACCCAGATCTGTCTTGTCCACACTACAAGGGCTGTGTGCACCCTAGAGCCTAGCCTGCTGTATAGCACCTGTTGCAAAACACAGCTTCTGGACACATTTTGTTGATCCAGTTAATGTTTTTCTCATGTTTGCATTTGTTGCCAGTGTTAAAAAAAAAATATATATATATACAATTTCACATACAAATACTGATTTTTGGAGCCTCTTGAAGACTCAAATGATGCGGCAACACCAGGCGGGGCCAAAGAGTCACCGCCTCCTCAAGGACACTTGCCCTCCAGCTCACCTCGGGCCTCCACTGGCCCACTCACTCATTTATGTGACCTGTTAGCCCCTCCTCCGTGGGGACCAGAAAATGTTTGCTCAGCAGGTGACCTTCTACTATGTGCATTTTGCATATGTGGGTGTCCCCTGCCTCCGTCATGGTCAAGTTAGAACTTGCCCAGAGCAATGTGCCTCCAGGGCTAAGTGGTGAAGTGAACTTGAATTCCTCTAGCCAGAGCATCCCAGCTTGGTCCCACTTTTAACTCTAGGCTCTGTCTTGTGACCGTTTGTTGGCGCTAGAAGGATTCATCCACCAAACACTTGTTTTTAATTGCTCAAGTCCAAGGCTCCAGGCCCAGCTACTGCTGAGGACGCTTGGGAGAGGACTGCTCTCTGGGCCTCAGTTTACCCAGGTGTCCAGAGGAATTGGACTAGAGTTTCTCTCTGCTGTAAGCTCACTCCTTGCTCTAACTTTCTAGGACTGAGTCCAAGAAAGGTTTGGTTAGGCAGGAGAGATGGGGGCCCAGATGCAGGAGTCGCTCAAAATTATTGACATTCCCTAAACATTAATGACACAATGGGTGTTTCCAAGTGGCTGGGCCAGGGGCCAGGGGCTGGCTCTGGGCTCCGGCCACTGGGCATGGTCCTGGAAGGGAGTGTGTCATCTTCCTGGATGAAGGTCTATAGAAGCCCGAGGTCAAAGGAGATAGCAGAGCACCATGGTTGAGATCACGGGCCTTGGACTCGGCCAGCGTTTCCCACATAGCTGCTGTGTGACCTTGAGTAAGTCGGTTATCCTCTCTGAGCTTCATTCGCTGAAGTGCAAAACAAGGATGATATCTACCTCAAGGTCATCAGGGGGATTAAGTGAGCTAACGCATGAAGAGGGCCTAGGACGAGATCTGGCATGTCAAAAGTCCTCAGTAACTATTGACTCTTGTTAAAAGGGGTGTTGGTAAGTAGGTGACTAGGCCTTGGTGGCAATGCAGCCTTGGTTTTTCCATGGCCAGTCTGGGGAGACCACAGGGCTTCCCCGCCAAAGCGGAAGGGAGTATTTGAGAGCCAGCACTACATGGTGCCTGGGAGCATGAAGCCTGAGCCTGCTATGGGTCTGGGCAGGATGGGGTGGGGGTCAAGCCTGAGAGTCCATGAAGGCCTTTCTAGAACCTTGTCCTATGGCAAGAGGTGGGATCTAGGGCAGCTTGGCCATAGTTGAGGCCCTCTTCCTTCCCACCTCTGCTTTCTAGGTGAGGCACCTCCTGGCCTTTTGCTGAGTGAGTTCCCAAGGCTTTCTGCCCCAGGCGGTTGGGCACCAGCCCAGAGCCAGGACCAGCATCTCCAACAGATCCTGAGTCTTACCCAAACCACCCACTCCCTGCCCTTCTCCCTGGAGCCTCCTTTCTGGTCAAAGGAAGCCACAGCTGTGGACCCGAAGGGTCCAGTTAGAGACCCTCCCCTCTCCCTGCCATAGTTGGGCTACAGTTTGGAGAGAGGACAGGACCAGGTTCCCAGCTCAGCCCCCACATGGGGAGCCATGTAATATTAGGGTTGGCAGGAAGCGGTGGACCATTTTTCAATGTCAAGTGCTCCATGCCGGATACTGGGCGCAGCTTTCTCATTTAGTGCTGAGATCAGCATCACATTAACCCAGAGCGAGGATTTTGACTCCTCGCCTCTATGAGCCGCCAAGAGTTTGGGTGAAACCAGCATCGAACTCCTTGGGTTCAAATCCCACCTGTACCATTCCCTGGCTATGTGACCTTGGACAAGGCAGTTGTCCCCTGCCTCAGTTCCTTCTGATGTAGTGCGGGGGTGAACATAGCTTCTACCTCCTAGAGTTATGGGGGGAACTAGATGAATCTGTTACAAATGAAGTACTCTTAACCGTGCCTGCTTCTTAAGTGTTTGCTCTGTCACTTCTGCCACACCCTGCAGGGTATGCAAATGATCTGGGCCAGGCCAGAGGAGGCACAGTGACCCTGCTGCACCACTGCTCCTTCCCTGTTAGCCAGAGGAGGTTCCAACAGCCTCTGGTCTTTGGGCGGGCCCTGAGGGACAGGGGCGTGGGGACTGGACAAGACAGAGCCTTCTCACCCTCCGCCTGGTCAGGCCCTAGAGAGGCTGCACACATCTCCACCCGAGAAGAGCTCCTCTGGGTCTGATTGACTACCCCGTCTTCGTAGAAGGAAGGCTTCCCATTCTCTAGCCAGGGCCCACTGACCTGCAGGGACATCTTCTCTGACCACGAGTACAGGTATCTGCCAGCCCCGATTCCTGAGTGTCTCCAGGAGAGGCGGCGAGGCCCCCAGTTAACATATTTTAGTGGCGAAGAGCACAACCTCTGGACCCTGCTGTGTGACTCTGGGCAAGGGGCTTAACTTCTCTGGGCTGCAGTTCTCTCACCTACAGAAAGGGATGGTGATAGCGTCCACCCTGGGGGGTCATTGGGAGGATGAAGCTAATGACTATTTGTGAAGGGCTGTGAATGTTAGTCCCCACAAGCCCTGAGCAGAAAGGGAATGTTAGCCCCACTTCTACAGGGAAAAAAAAAGGAAGCTCAGAGGTGAAGGCCTTTACTCACCCTTCCACATCTAGGATTCAGGGGCCATTCTGCCCCCGTTTAGACCATTCGCACACAACTCACAGAGCAAGGCTGGACCTACCTGGGCTCTGGCTGCAGTTCAGCTTTCCTGCTCCCACACCTCTGCTGGGGCCATGACCAGCGAGCACTGCAGCATGGAGGAAACTGCAGTGCAGGCCCACGGAACTTTTCCAGAAGCTTTTACGGCATGCCTCACCTGTTCCTCCTCAGCCCCATGCCTGGGACAGTGGCAGAATGCCATAGGGGGCTTGACTCCAAGTCTCTTAGGTATTCACTAGGTCAGGTTCATGCCATCTCCTCACCTCCCAGAGTCTGGCATGCAGGCTGGCTTCAGGAAGGGTTTGCTCAAGTCAGGTGTTTGGAATGCATCTCACAGAGTGCAAGCCAGGTCCTTGCTGTGCCCCCAAGGCCCTCACACTCTTCCTTCTCGCCTCTCCTCCTGCGCCTTGCCCTTACCCACCATTGTGCAGGCCTCCTCACTGCCCCCTGGGCCTCTAGCTCTTCTGCCGCAGTATCCACATGTTTGTAGCCTTGTCAGTGGGGCCTTTCCTGGCCACCCAGTGTCTATAGTTTCATCTCTCACCCTCAGCGTTCCCCTCCCCCCACCTCTCTCCTTTGTTTTCCCCTTTAGGACTTGATGCCCTCTGACCTACATCTCTTACCTATTCTTACAATTGGCTACCTCCAATCTAGAACATAAGCTCCTAGAGCTTAGGGCTGTTAGTTTGGTTCATGAATGTATCCCAGATCCCAGAACATAGTGGATGCTCGACAAGTATTCATTGAATGTTCTGGAGCCAGACAGAGAGTACCTCTAAGCCACTTCTTAGCTGTGTGACACAGACATGTCACCTAATCTTTCATTCTGAGTCTTGGTTTTCCTGAGCTCTAAGGGACAAAATGGGAATAATAATAACTCTTCCCAAGATTGTTGTGAGTTTTATTTTTTTTTAAAGCTTATTTATTTATTTTGAGAGAGAGCACGAACAGGGAAGGAGCAGAGAGAGAGGGAGAGGGAGAAAGAATCCTAGGCAGGCTTCACACTGTCCTCGCAGAAACTGATGCAGGGCTCGAACTCACGAACCGTGAGATCATGACCTGAGCTGAAACCAAGAGTCAGACCCTTAACCCACTGAGCCACCCAGGCGCCCCTGTTGTGAGTTTTGAACGAGTCTCTATATACATAGAGAACGTATACTTTAAGTGGCTCATAAATGTTAGCTATTATTAGTAATACTTTAACCTGCCCCATAGCATCCCCGTCTTACTGATGAGCAAGTGGAAGCACAGAGAGGAGAAGTGACTTACCCAGAGCTACCAGACGAAGAACGGTGGTGGCCCCGCCCAGAAATGCCTGAATGTTGGCTCTGGTCCCCTGAGCTCCGCTAGGCTACACCCTTCTTCCACCCTGTCTAGTGGCTCCGGGAAGAGCTGAAGGCCGTAGCTAGGGAAAGACTCCTCTCTTCAGGGCGCCTCTGCTCGCCCTGCTGTCTCTCCAGGGGTCACCACCCATCCACCAGTGGATACCCAGGCAGGCCACTTCTGTGCTCTGGGCCCTCCACTCGTGTTAATCTCCCCGGGTGCTGGGCCGCCCGCCTCTCCCCGGCAAGAAGGCTCACCTCCCACACCCGCAGCGGCTGCCACAGGCTCTGGGCCCTCAGGCAGGTGGGGAGGGGTGAGGCCCCGGGCTCCCACCTCCCCCCGGGTCTGGCTGGGGAGGACAGAAAGAAGCAGAGAGCCTGTTCCAGCTCTGGGCACCAGCTGCAGGCAGACCGCGTCACAGGCTATTAATAACCGCCCAGGATGCGCCCCAGGGAAGGGGCAGACTGCGCCAGCTGGGAGGGGAGGCTGAGGCAGAGCCTAGCAGCCAGGGGAACCCCAGGCTGCCCCTAGTGGGGAGGGCAGTGGCCTGAAGGTTGTTTCCAGTTTCAGCTTGATCTCGTGGAAGTTCCAGCTCTTCCTCTCAGCCTCCTCACCTGGGAAATGTGGGAGCTGGGCCAGACGGCCTCCAAATCCCCTTCTGGCTGAAGCGGGTTCAGAGGGTGGGATTGAGCAGAGCCCAAACAGCCCCGTTTCTAGCATAGAAAACCGAGACACAGTCAAGAGTATGGCCTTCCCCAAGATGGTGCAAGGTTGTACCAAATCTGTGGCAGAATCATGGCCCTAGGCCTTTCTCTCCAGCCAGTGCCTGTTTAAGGCTTACCATGTTAGATGAGCATTCTCAGCCCCATTTTCCTGATGGGTAAACTGAGACTTAGGCAAGTGGTGCAACCTGCCTCGGGTCACACAGCAAGAAGGGATGGAGCTGGAATTTGCACCATGAGGGGGAAGACAAGGAAGTGATTTGAAAATATTCTTCTCTTTCTCCTCTTGAACAGAATAGAATGGTTGCTGGAGTTTATATTTGTGTTGAAAGACCAAGGGGAGGGAGAAGCCTTATCTGGAGTCTCTGGAGGGAGGGCTCCCTAGGGCCGTGACCCCCTGATGTTTTATGTAGAAGTGTGCATGGGGTGACCAGGGACTTTTTCAGAAGGAGGGTAGTGAAACTTTAGTGACCCATGAAGAGATAAGATCCAGTAAATAAAGGAGCTCATTTCATAGATTGGAAAACTGAAGAGAAGGGAAGGCAGGGGGCCGACCAGAGCTCCTTGGGACCAGGAGTAAGGGCCAGTGCTTTTCCAAGCACCTCATAGACCTCTTTCTGGGGCCAGCGGGCCGGGCTCTGGGTCTCCCCACCCCCTGGCCACAGGTAGGAGGACCCACATGTGAGCAGATTGCTCAGTGGGGCAAGGACACCCTCTAGGGAAGGTGGTAAATAGCTGAGAGCCAGACTAAGGCACCTGTCTTGGGGACATAGAGAGGACTCAGGGATGGGTGTCAAGGAGGCTCCCGGGGGCCACCCCTCCTCTGGCCTCTCTCAGGGGATCCCAACCCTGGGCTCTTGAGGCTAGGTGGGTGGGCATGCTCTCCCCTTGCATTCTCCTTTGGCTTTACCAGGACCACCAACTGCGCCTAGTTCCTTTTTCTCCCTAAACCCAAAAGGATTGTGAAATCCTTGTGGAAAGTTTCATTTCTGCCTCTGTTTACTCAGTTCCCATGCCTCTTTCCAGAGATGTATGCATTCATGCATTCATTCATCCATTCATTCCCCAAATATAGATTAAGTGCCTATGATGTGCAGGCATTATGCTGGGGTAATCAGCAGTGACCAAAACCAGCCCAACAAAGTCCCTGCCCTCCTAGTGCTTAAGTTCTAGTGGGGAAGAGAGATGGCCACAATCGAGAGAGCCAGTCAGTAAATTATAAAACACCGTAGAGAGTGACACCCTCTCCTGGGGGCAGCGAGAGCAGGTAAAGGGAGTGCCGCAGAGTAGCCCTGGTTGAGACGCTGTCATCTGGGCAGACCTTGGAGGAACGGAGTCACGGAGCCATCTAAGGGCAGAGAGAACAGCCCCCAGGCCGGGAGCTGGCATGTTTGGGGGACAGCAGGGAGGCGAGTGTGTGGGGGGTGGACAGATAGGAGGTTTCCGCAGTAGCTGAGGGAGATGGTGGGAGTGACTGCCAAGAGTGGTCAAGTGCCTTTTATTAATGTCTGATGTTGATTCCAGAGTTACTTTATGCAAATAACGAGCAAATGAAACCTATTCATATTCCCTGCTGCCCCCCTTTTCCAAGTAACGTACTTAAATAACGCAATACAGAGGCTCAGAGAGGGCGAAGGAGCTGGTGTCAGCTGCCCCCCTCTGCCAAGAAGCAACCCTCTCCTCCATGGCTGGGGGAGGGCCAGTGGCACAGCCTTCTGGGGGGATCGAGTATTCTACAGAAATTCCAAACACACTCACCCTTTAACCTGGCAACCCGTTTCTAGGATTGAGCCTACAGACACATCGGCACACTGCAAAATGAGTTAGGTGCAGGCTTCTCGTTGTTTATAGTAGCACAAGTGCTGAACACAACCCAGGAGAGGTTTGGTTAAAGCAGCGGCAGTATACCCATGCATCCCTTTCCAGACCTGGAGGCCAGAGTTCCAGTTCTGCAGCTGTCCATCCAGCTGGGCTGCTTCCCCAACTCCGGCCTCTCCTAACCTTGTACTTGGCGCTGGGCCCGCCTGGGTGCTGTCCTCGCCTGTGGTGCTGAAGACAGTGGGGCCAGAGTGAGGCCTGGGCTGCAAACCAGAGAGGAGAGGAGAGACAGGAGAGGAGAGGAGAGGAGCAGGGGAACTTTAGTGTTCAGTCCTTGTCTCTGCAATTTACCGGCTGAGTGGCCTTAGGTGGGCTACTGAACCCCTCTGAGCCTCGGTGTTCTTATCTGTAAAATGGGGTTGCTGTGAAGACTGAATGACAGCAGTAATGTAAAACACTGGCACACTGAGAATGTGAGTACTGTATCTGTACTATATCAATGTAGGGACAATGAAACTGAGCGGCTAGGCTTTTGGACACTGGAGTGATAATGCCTGGGTTTGAATCCCAGCTCTGCCATTTATTGGATGATCTTGATCAAGGAACATGACTGCTCTGGGCCTCCGTTTCCTCATCTGGAAGTTGGATCAAAGTATAGTCCCTGTGTCATAGGATGTTGGGAGGCTGAGATGAGTTCATTTCTGTGATACCCTAGGCACACAACAGGGATCCTTAGTGTTAGCAGTTCTGGCACTTTCCCCTGTGTTACTATCACCGTTATCCTAGTACCTTCCAAGCCGCTGTCCGGGGGGCGGGGGGGGGCGGTGGCGGGGCTCTCCCAGCCATACCCATCTCTGCTGAGCTTGGGTTAGAGGGAGAGCACACCTCGCCCTGCACCTTGGCCTCTAGCCCAGCCCTGCCACTGACTTTCTGTGTCATTTTGAGCAAATCACTGTTCTTTTCTGGCCATCAGTCTCTGCATTGCTAAAATGGGGCCAATGATTCTTCACACAAGCCCCTCAGAAAATAACTGTGTGCCTGCAGGGTCATGTTCAGGAAAGCCAAGGTATAAAGATTTACAACTTGCCGAACACGGAAAGCGTTACTCACCTGGCATTTGTCACACCCTGGCTAAGTGCTAGGAACAACACCAAGGTGAGGAAGACATGAGGCTTGCTTTCAAGGAGCTCTTGGGTTTCTTGCTAGATTGTCAGTCCCCTTCAAAACCCGTTTGTGTGTCACCTCCTCCAGGAAGCCGCCCTGATCCCCACTGCCATGCCCTCCTTGGAAATGCTGGAGTGCTGACATTGGCTTTCTGGACTTCTGGGTACCCCAGTCCTTATTTCATCTGTCTTCCTGAAGCGTAGGTTCACACCTTCCACCTGATGCATTGCTCTAACCTACTTGCCCCGTGCCAGCATCCGACATAATGCCCGGGCCCGAGTGGATGTACTTATCTGGAATCTTTAGGTTGCAAGTTACATAAACTCAACTCAAAGTGGCTTAAGCCAGAAAGGACATGTATCAATGCCAGAAACCAATGGTCAGGAGTATAATTGCCTCTAGTCATGCCTAGATCCAGGTGCCCAGAGTCACCCAAGACCTCTCCACCTTACAGCTCTGCTTTTCCTCTCTGTCACTTCATTATTGGGCAGGCTCTCCCTGCATGGTGGCCAAGTGGCCCCCAGCAGCTCCAGAGACCTGGCTCCTGCTCCAGCTTTGCATCCCAGGGGTCAGGAGGTATCTCTTTCCTGATAGCTATAGCCATTCTCCTAGGGCTAGATCCCAGTGGGTCACCTTTGGTCACAGGTTCATCTACGAACCAGTCACAGTGACCTGCAGATGGGATGGATCTGCTGGCCAGCCAGGCCCGGGTCAGGCCTGCCCCTAAAGCCAAGATGAAGACAAGTGTACTGAACCACATGGCCTGAGAAAGGGGTCATTCCCTGGAGAAAGGGAAATCCGTGCCGAGCAGGAAAAGAGCACCACAGGCCGACTTAAGAAGCTACTGAAAATGCTGGAGCAAGACAAGGAGTGTCAGATGTGGTCCTAAGATATGTGTAAGGAGGCCTCAGAGGGAGAAGCCTGGAGGCAGATCAGGGGGTCCTGGGGGATGGGAGCTGGCTCAGCATGGAGGCTAGGGTAATGAGCCTCCAGCCCCTCGCTTCACATAGAAGCAAAGTGAAGCAGACTCCCTGTCCCCACTGAGTACCTGAAATAATGCCTTATGGCTGCTTTAAAAATTTTTTTTAATATATTTATTTTTGAGACAGAGAGAGAACACAAGTGGGGGAGGGGCAGAGAGAGAGAGTGGGAGACCCAGATTCTGAAGCAGGCTCCAGGCTCTGAGTTGTCAGCACAGAACCTGATGCAGGGCTCAAACCCACGAACCGCAAGATCATGACCTGAGCCGAAGTCGGACACTCAACCGACTGAGCCACCCAGGCGTCCCTCACTCGGCTTTTAGTAAGAGGAACACAAGGAGGTGACCCACCCAGCAACAATCATCTATGGATGGAATCCCTCTAGGCCAGAGCTCTGTTAAGGATACCCTGGGGGTTAACCTGTACTATGGGGACAGAGAATCTTAGACCCCCAGAATGAGAGTCAGAAAGGCCTGGCTGAGATCACTTGGTCCAACCTCACCTCCCACCCCTGACTCCCCACTTGCTGCTTCTCTACCCCTACTGATGGAGAACACATGTCCTCCCTGTTGAGACTGTGAGAACGGTCTCATTTTAAGTTGCTCTTTGCTTGGGTTTACCTTCAGGAGCTTCAAAGGGCACAGTGCATGAGAGCATGGGACCCAAAGCCTGATGGCTGAGTTCAAATCCAAACTAGCCCACCAGTGTATCCTATCCGTATCCCTTTCTGTAAAATGGGGTAACAATAGAACCTGGTGCCCAGGCTTGTGAATGTTAAATGATCAAATCTGTCGTGGTTAGCATAGCGCCCGACATAGGGAAACACTCAATAAATATTTGCCAGGATTATTATTCCCCCAGGAGGCAGGGTAACAGCAGGCCCCCCTCTCTTCACAGACTGCTCCTCCTCCAGAGAGGTGGACACACCGAGGTTCAAATCATACCTCCTTGGCCTCCTTGCGACATAATCCTGGGATTCGAGCAGTGCTAGCTGCTGTAACAAACCAGCCCCTGCGGCTCAGCCGCCTAACAACGGACGCCTGCTTCTGCTCCCATAAAATGCCGAGTGGGTAATCCTTTTAGGCGGGCGCCCCGGCTCCTCCTCTTGTAGCTCCGCCGTCTTGTAGGATGGAGGAGGCCTCCGCATCATCCCAGCACACAGAAGACGAGAATAGAGAAACTCCTCCCACTCCTGAAAGCCAATGACATGTATCATCGCTGCTCTCATTCCGTTGGGGAAAACTGGTCACATGGCCACACCCAGATGCAAGGCAAGCCGGAAATGCCATTTCCTGCTGACAGCCACCCTCCAGCAGCAGCTCTATTGCGAAAGAGGGGACACAAAGTTTTGGTGGACAGTTGGCTGTCCTTGCCACCAGCCTCCTAGGCCTCTGTTCTTCATCTGCAAGATAGAAAGCATTACTTGATTGCGACAGTGGACATTTACTAAAATCACCAAATCGTACACCAACTACGGGTACATTTTGTGGTGTGTACTAAGTTCAGCCGTGTTATTTTGAAAAAGCAGAGGAGGCATCTTGCCCTTCCTCTCAGGGTACTTAGGAAGACTCAGTGAGTGACGTTTTGCCAAGCTGGCACTGCGTGTGTGTGTCTGTGTGTGTCTGTGGGGTGGGGGAGGGGAGAGAAGGGAGGTTCCAAAGTAGCTCTGACTTTGTGCGTCGGGTATAGTTGTCATAAGAGAGGCACCCAGCTCAAGCCACCTGCCAACAGGAAGTGGTAGGCGGTTCGGTCTTGCT
Source organism: Suricata suricatta (assembly GCF_006229205.1). Classification (NCBI taxonomy): domain Eukaryota; kingdom Metazoa; phylum Chordata; class Mammalia; order Carnivora; family Herpestidae; genus Suricata; species Suricata suricatta. The sequence goes on from NC_043707.1 coordinate 20,698,247, forward strand.
TATGGCTTGGGAAGCCCTCCCAGCGTGTGGCGGAAGACCCAGCCCACAGGGCCAGAGCCACAGCTGCTACCCGGAAGGCTGGGTGACACCCACCTGCCTTCAGCAACACAGACCGGAAACCAAGGGCCTCCCTCGGGGCTGGCGAGGACACACACACTTGAGGTGCACGGCACGTGGGGTCCCCCGGAATGGCACAGTCGGCTTGAGCGTAAATAGTAGTGCCAACTACATGGACCCTAGCCGGTCAGGGCCCCCTCTGCCGCCTGCTGCTGGGAGGTTCACAGCCACCAACTCCACAGTCGCCCCTTCAAGTGGAGGCAATGGTGATGAAGGTAAAATAGCTTCAGGTCAAGTTCCCACTGATGCCGGGTGTATGTGTCCTCAACCACTCGGGGTGAGGGCAGAGGTGTCTAACTTGACTCTCTGGCCTGGAGTCCCCCCCCCCCCCCCCCCCCCCCCCCGCCCCAGGAAGTTGCTGGCATACCTACTGCTGTGAGGATTAAGTGAGTTAATACCAGTGAACAGTGCCTGACACACAAGTCACCTCTCAGCAGGAGCTGAAAGAAGGCACGGGCGTCTTTGGCTCAGGCTTTGCTCTCTCCTGGGCCTCAGTCTCCCTACTTGGATACCAAGGGATCTGGATGAGATGCTCCAACATTCTGACTTGGGCAGACAGTGGTTCAGAGCACCGGCGTTGGGGCCAATCCCAAGGCTAGCTGCATGACCTTGGGCGAGTCATTCAGGCTCTCTGTGCCTCATCCCCCTCAGCCCTAAGACAGGGGTAATGATAACACCTACCCGTTGAATTGTGTCAGTAAGATGAGCTCATCCTGAGACCAGGGCCCGGCAGGTAGTAAGCCCTATTTCAGCGTTAGTTGCTGCTATTGCCATTGTTGTTATTTTCCCCAGACAAGTGACTCGCTCAAGGTCACAAAGCTAAAAAGCGGCGCAGGGCAGGATCAAGGGCAAGCCCACTGAGCCCCAAGGCCCGTGCTGCTTCTTTCGCTCCCCACTGTGCCTCTTCAGTCACATGCATCGGAACTGGGTCAGAGGCAGAGTGTTCCTGGGGCTATGACGCAGCGGCAGGGAGGGCTGTGTGGATTAATTCCTTGTTGCCTGCTGACGTGTGGCAGAGAACAGGCCTGAAAGGAGAGGGAGGTTGTGAAGGGGGGGGGGTCAGTGGTGGGGACCCCCAAAACTGGGCCCTAGCAACTAAGGAAAGGGATGAGAGACAGCTGGATCAGATGTAGTCACTAGCCCCGGAGAGCTCTTGACCTGTCCATGGGCACAGACAGGGGACAGAGTGGAGACCACCCCAGGATCTTCAACAGGAATCCTCAGAGAGAGGCACACAGACCCTATGTGAATCCTGGGGCTCAGCAGAGGCAAAAGTCGGCACCTGGGGCAGCAAGGAAGGCTTCCAGGAAGAGGGGGACCTGAGGATAAAGAGATTGGCTGTGGAGCATGGGGAGGTAGAGGCAGGCAGCAGGACTGGCAGAGGAGACTAGAGTCACCGAAGCCACAGAGAGGCAATGCAGGGTGGTGGTCAAAGCAAGGGCTAAACCCGGAGTAGGGGGGGCAAGCGTGGGACCCAAGCCCACCCCGCTGTGGCTGTGCCCCTGACCCAGACAGCTGCCGGCATAGCGCGACTCAAGGGCCAAAGCAGCAGGGATGAGCCATGTACCCAATGTCTAGGGAGAGGGGGGAGAGCACCTAGCAACTTGCAGTTGCCAATCAGATGCTGCAGAAACAGCCCCAGGTGCCTTGCAGGGCCAAAGCCCCAAGTGGGAGCATTGCACACGGGTGTGCCACATGTGCCTGCACACCCACGGCCCGTCCAGCGCAACGGTCCTCGGGGAGTCCACACTCATCAGGAGAAGTAGGTCAGCAGAGCAGCCTGGCCTCTCCCTGGCCGGCAGGGGGAAGAGTTCAAGGCAAAGAGGGTGTGTACTCATCGGACCTCCTGGGGGACAGGCCTTCGATTTCCCCAGAAAGGGCCTGAGGACACTCGCCCAGAGACAGCCTTACCTCTCCCTGCTGCCTCAAAGCTGATCGCCTGTGTTTCCTCACTTGGGAATTCTCCCCATGGTGTGGGGGCAGGGGACATTTGATAGAGGTTGGGACCAGTGACCCCTTCTAGCTCTGAGGCAAGGAAAGACCACCAAGGGGAGATGCTACCCGCGTTAGCCTGGTTGGTGGCTGCAGTAAGAGGGCACCGTCCGGCTGGAGCTGGAACCACACAGAGACTGGGTGACAGGTGCCATGGCCCAGTCAGGTTCAACACAATGAGCGTGGCAGAGGTAGGGGCAGCAGGACCCTGTGTCTGTGGGCCGGGCACCATCCCTCCCCCCGGGGGTCTATGAAATGGGCTAATCCAGGCTACAGTCTGAGGGCATTCATGTGGCGTTTCAGACAGACTCCTGGCATCCGTTCAGACCAAAGCAGCTAGGGAAGGAAGGCAATGCCTGCAGTGGGGGAAGGTTCTATGGAACAGGGCTTGCTCATGAATGGAAGGGAAGGGGGCTGGGGGAGCAGGAACCTGAAGAAGCAGGAGGGGCAGAGCCAAATCGGAGGAGGGGCGGAGGGCCCCCTGCTCCCCCAGCCAGCCAGCCGGAGGACAGACGTGCAGATGGAGCTCCGTTTGGGGCTGGGTGGGAGGCCAGGAAGTTACCTCCTGATGTTCCTCCTCTCCGTGTGAAGTGGGAGGCTGGGTCGTGCCAAGAGGGAAGGGGAAGGCAGAGGAGGAGAAGAGGCTTTGGGCCTGGAAGGGGAGCCTCTGGGCCAGGGTGAGGATGCAGGGCTCCCAGAGAGAGCAGCCTGTGGTGGCTCAGCTGGAGGGGATGCGGACCACACTCAGGGCCTGCGGCACCACACTGGGCACTTACAGAGTGATTACTGTATGCCAGGCACCAACCGCGCCACGGCTGAACAGCCAATAGAGAAAAGGCACTAATACATCCTTTTTCAAGATGGAAAATTGAGGCATGGGAAGATGAAGTAACTTGCCCAAGGCCATCCAGCTAGCGGCTTGACAGGGCTGGATTCAAAGCTCGGGGGCTAGCTCCAGGTTGGCTATCCGAGAGCCTTGGACAGTCTTGCAGGGATGGGGGCTGGGGAAGCGTGGGGTAAATCACCTGGGATGAGAGGTAGGAGGGAGTGAGGTGAGGGCCCAGGAGGCGCACCGGGAGCAAGGCTGGCCTCTCCTGTGGGTACAGGCACAGACATGTGCGCACGTGCTCCTGGAAGCTCCCCTCCCAGTCCCCCCCCCCTTGCACTTGACAGTCGAGAAATGCAAGCCCCAGGTGGGCGTTCACTGTCACCCAGCCCCGGACTTTCCCGGAAGCAACGCTGTCTGGGGACAGACGCCTCTGACCGGTGGGTGCAGCTTCTGTGGATACTGAAGGGGTCAGGCAGGCTGTGAACGTGGAGGGGGAGGCAGGAGAGGGCTGGCCTTTTGCAGGCCTGCGCTCTGCGCTCTGCCTTGTGTCTGGGAAGGGGGGTGGGGCCCGGGACCACATCCGTAGCTGTGTATACCCGAGCAGGGTTGTGTTGTCCGGGGAGGGGGAGGGGTTGAAGGCTGTTGGGGGAGGGGTGACCACATCGGCACCACCCTGCCAGAGTTTTGTCTCCAACTACTTGGCTGAGGCATTTGGTCCTGTGACCCCTGCCCTGAGACCTCGCTTTCCCTACCCCTGCCTTACACTCTCAAAAGCCCATAACCCCTTTGATCCTAATATATAATTCACATGTTCACTGTGTTTCTTCCATCTCCTCCCTAGAACACAAGCCCCACGAGGGGAGGATTCTTACCTGTTTAGTGTGTGTGCCCAGGGCTCTGAGCATCAAGTGCTCAGAGTTGTGGGTAGGGGCACCCGAGGGAAGTTGGTGTATGGAGTGTCTTTGTGTGACGTAAACACTTGTGCCTTGTCTGATGCTGTGTCTGGATGACAGCCTGCGACAGGCAGGCAAGTGGTACCCAAGTGGGGCCTGCAGGGGGCAGTGCCTGTGGCTCAGCCCCGGGTCTGAAGTTTTGGGGAAAGGGGATGCAGTAAAGATGCTTGTCGCCCCCGTGTGGTCACCCTCAGCCTGGCATTCGGAGACCCTAGGTACTGGGAAAGGAGGAGGTGAGTGGACCAGGGGGCCCTGGCTGGATGTCACATTTCATGCCACATCCCCCCCAACAGGGAGAAGATGAGCGTGGGCTGCCCGGAGCCCGAGCCGCCCCGCTCCCTGCCCTGCTGTGGGCCGGGGGCCGCCCCTGGACTGGGTGCAGGCCTGCCGCTGCTCACTGAGGACATGCAGGCCCTGACCCTCCGCACGCTAGCGGCTAGCGATGTCACCAAGCACTACGAACTCGTCCGGGAGCTGGGCAAGGGCACCTACGGGAAGGTCGACTTGGTGGCCTACAAGGGCACAGGTGAGCATCTGCAGGCGGCAAGTTTGAAGGCTGGGGTGGGGACTTGCCGGGGGCTGTGGGTGTTCTTTTCCGGGGCCTAGAGGTCAGTGGGGAGACAGAGCTCGTGGTCCAGATGCAGATATGCAACCGCCCAGGGTCATCTGGGGCCCAGACTGGAGGGTGGGCTGCTTTGGGGCCAGGTGATGTGCCTTTGGGACAGCCAAGGGCATGGCCCTGGGACATCTGGAGCTTAGGAGAGAAGGCAGGGCTGGCAGTGGTGTTTGCGGAATTACTGGCACTCTGGTAATAACTGACCCCAGCGGAGTGGACAGTGCACCAAGCTTAAGGAGTGGTGGCAGGGGCGCCTGGGTGGTTAGCCCGTTAAGTGTCCAACTTCATCTCAGGTCATGGTCTCACGGTTTGTGGGTTTGAGCCCTGCGTTGGGCTCTGTGCTGACAGTTCAGAGCCTGGAGCCTGCTTCAGATTCTGTATTTCCCTCTCTTGCTGCCCCTCCCTTGCTCTCGCTGTCTCTAAAAAATAAAAAATAATTAAAAAATAAACATTAAAAAGAAAAAGGAGGGGTGGGAGATGTCCTTGGGAGGTCACTATGGGCATCTCCATTTCTCAGATGAAGACATGGGGACCCAGAGATCCATCACTCAGCTCAGTTCACGCAGCTACAGAGGCTTTGAGCCAGGGTGAGACCCCAGTAGTCAGCTCCAGAATTTTCTCGCTTACCCACGAGCATGATGCCTTCCCCACACCACAGGCTCACAGTGGTGCCCACACAGCCAGGCAGGGACAGGGACTTTGTGAGCTCCCACAGCTGCACACCCCTGGGGGCAGGGGGATGTGCCAACTGACAGAGGTGGGAGGAGCCCCATGGTTGCCTGACCTTTGCCACTTGCTCTCTGTGTGACCTGGGGTAAATGACTTAACCTCTCTGTGCCTAGGTTTCCTCCTCTGTTAAAAACAGGATAGCATTATGTGGGGCCCACCTCCTAGGGTCATTATGAGGAGCGGGTTGTGAGCATGAAGTGAAGAGAGGGCCCTGGGATAGGCAAGGGCTCTGTGGACATATGTGCGTCACACCCCTTAGTGGTGGGCAGGTGGGTGCAAAGGGTACAGATGACTGCCACGCACAGAGTCAGGGACACAAGCCTTGCAGACCCTCTCCTCTCAGTGTCTCACTCCTTCTGAGTTGGCCATTTAACAAACGTGTGTTGAGCACCTACTATGTGCCACACTGTTGTAGGCAATGGAGATACAGCAATGAGCAAGACAGATTCCTGCGCTCCGGGCGGGGGAGGGGGGCCTGCGTTCTAGTGGGGGGGTACCAAGACATGAATAAGTACGCTACGTGTCAGGAAGGAAAGGGCAGAGCGGAGGAGGCAGCAGGCCATCCATCCTCACTGAGGCCTGCAGGCTGGTGCAGAAGACCCAGGCTGACCCTGGCCCCGCTGCCTTTAGCAAGTCCTTAGCCCTCCCTGGGTCTCAGTGTGCTACCAGTAAGATGGGGACAGGCGCCGGGTGGCTGGGACAGGGAGGCTGGGGAATGTCAGGCGCAGGTACACGGGGATGGGAGCCTTCACCACTGTGGCTGCTGCCCTGCCAGGCACGAAAATGGCACTGAAGTTTGTGAACAAGAGCAAGACCAAGCTGAAGAACTTCCTGCGGGAGGTGAGCATCACCAACAGCCTCTCCTCCAGCCCCTTCATCATCAAGGTCTTTGACGTGGTCTTTGAGACAGAGGACTGCTACGTCTTCGCCCAAGAGTACGCGCCCGCCGGGGACCTGTTCGACATCATCCCTCCTCAGGTACTGAGTGCAGAGGCACAGGGAGGGGAGATGGCCTTCCCGCCCCCCCCACAGTGGGAGCGTCAGGGAGCAGTCAGACCACTTATTTAATCAACAAGCATTTACTGAGCCCCTTCTGTATGCCAGCCACCGCAGGGCTGGGGCTATGGGATGAACAGAGGTTTGTGCTTATCCCGGTGGGGAACAGACACTGCAAAATAAGCCAGATGACACACTGAGCCAGGCACTGGGTGGGGTGAAGTCCAACAGCACCCTTCTTGCCAGCCTGGTCTGATGCTGCATAGGAACGGTGGGGGGGTACAAGAGGGGAGAGGAGGCACGAGGCCAACAGAGGCTTCCCAGAGGAGGTGCCCTGGAGTGGGAGGGGAGTGCCCAGACACTTACAGGCTCCCAGCTCTGCATTTGGTGGTGCCTGGTAGGAATCTGCTCTGGCGTTCAGGGGGTGAGTGGCAAGACCCCTCGGAGCCAGATGTCCCTATAAGGGAAGGGGGCCTCATAGCCGCTGTGAGGGGTTGATGAGACAGTGCGGGATGGGCGCCCAGCACCGCACCTGGCCCACCGTGGGCGCTCAGGCCCCGGGCTGTGGCTGCAGTGACTACTGCGGGATGAAAACGACAGGGGCCAGAGAGAGAGCAGGAGGTGCCCGGGTGGCGGGGGGGAAGGGAGAGGCATGGCCCAGTGCCGGAGGAGGGGGAGCTGAACGCCGGCAGCCCTGGAGGCCAGAGGGGACTGGCGGGGTGGAGGGAGGGAGCCCCCGCCGTCCCTGAGCGCGGCTCCCCCCTCTCCTGGCCACCAGGTGGGGCTCCCCGAGGACACGGTGAAGCGCTGCGTGCAGCAGCTGGGGCTGGCGCTGGACTTCATGCACGGGCGGCAGCTGGTGCACCGCGACATCAAGCCCGAGAACGTGCTGCTGTTCGACCGCGAGTGCCGCCGCGTGAAGCTGGCCGACTTCGGCATGACGCGCCGCGTGGGCTGCCGCGTGAAGCGCGTCAGCGGCACCATCCCGTACACGGCGCCCGAGGTGTGCCAGGCGGGCCGCGCCGACGGCTTCGCGGTGGACACGGGTGTGGACGTGTGGGCCTTCGGCGTGCTCATCTTCTGCGTGCTCACCGGCAACTTCCCGTGGGAGGCGGCGTCGGGCGCGGACGCCTTCTTCGAGGAGTTCGT
>NC_043707.1:20705727-20728649 GCF_006229205.1 Suricata suricatta
AGCCCGCGCCGGAACTGGGGGCTGGGGGGGGGGGGCGAATCCGACCGGCCCCCCGCGGCGGCAGGAGGGAGTATCAGTAGGCTAGGCGGGACGGCGGGCCCAGGCGCCCGGGCCGCCGAGACAGCCACCAAAAGACCTCTCGCCCCGCCTGTGGCGCAGGGACTTGGCCTACAGGAGCCAAGCCCCACAGACCCGAGGATTCAGAGGTGTCCCCCCTACCCCGGAACCAGGAGAAAGGGAGCTTGCGGGCACACTCCCCCACACTGCCCCGAACCCTGGAACCCTGACTAGTTGCTCTTGGCCCTTTGCACCCCCTGGCAGATCATCCCGCAGTCCCACCCTTGGTCCTTCCCTCCTGGCCACCCTACCCTGCGCCCCCCCCCCCCCACACCTCACGCACCCGGGCACAGAAGGGGACTGAAGTGTTGGGCCAGACGAGGGGCATAGGCCCCCTGGACACTGGCTGGAAGGGAAGGCGAGGAGCTGAGGGCAGGGGGATGGCTCACCTGCGTCCTGCCCCTTTCCTGGGAGGCTGGAGGGAAGAGGCCAAGCCCTCTGCAAAATGTAGCAAATGTCTGGATGTTGCAAAAGTGTGTGTGTGCAAGCACGGACCCGAAAAATCCAGTGACTCCCCCCAACCCTTTCCCCGGATGAGGACGCTGACCTCAGCTAGGAGGGCGACTGGCCTGGAGCCTCAACGCCCCTAAGAGGTGGCGCTCTAGAAGCCCTCCCCATACTCCCCAGGATTGTCCGGCTCTCTCGTGACTGACGGGCTGCCAGGGCGGGGCCTCGTCTGCCCTGGCCCCGCCCCCCACCGCTCCCTTCGGGCAAAGGGAGTGAGCGCCGAGCCTAGGGCCCAGCTCCCCCTGCTGGCCGTACCTTCCCCAGACTCGTGCACCTCCGATCCTCGGTCCTGCCTCCCTGAGCCCAGATGCGGTGGCCTGGGCTCCTGGCAGGCGGCCAAGTGATTTGTGCCAGGAATTCCCCCGGGTTTCTGCTGGAGACCAACGTGTCGGCCTGGGGTTGGCCCATCCGCGTGTCCCCCAGGTCCCTGGTCCTGGAGTATGCCGCTGTGGGTGTGACGATGGGGGTCCATGGAAACGCAAGGGGGGTGAGTGTGTGAGTAGGCGTGTGTGTGATGTGAGTGTGAGTGGAGTGTGCATGTATGCGTGCATCCTTTGTGTCCAGTGACTGCATCCAGACGCCTCAGAGACCACCCTGCCCCAGGATCCTCCCCAGGCCTGTGCCTCACCCGCCCCTCAGGAAATCTGGCAGGGAGGCATCTCCGGGCCAGTTCTGGTCCCCGGGCAGCATAACAGGCACCCCAGCTCCCCCAGTGCTCCCCCATGACCCCTGCCCTCTCTCTGGAGGCCTGGGAACCCGCAATAACCTCTCCAGGGGTGAGGCTGCTCCTTCCGCCTGATACTGTCCCATCCACCAGCCTGGGCGGCACCCGCCAGGGTCCTTCTGGGGATCTAGGCCATCTGAGGGGGCCTGACCACCCTCTGGCCTGGAACCCTCCCACCTCACCCCTCTCCGCTCATCCCTCATTCCCATTGTGCAAAAGGGCTATAGGTCCCCCTGCCCTGTCTGGGTCCAGTTTACAAACTGCGGCGGCCCCAGGGCCTGGCCCCACGCTCCTCGGTGCGCCCGCCCTTCTCGAGCCCCATCTCCAGTGGGCACTGGGGCCCTCCACATGCCAGGTAAGTAGCAAACCCTCCTCCCACCAAGGGCCAAGTTTCAGAGAAGCCCCCTGTCACTGCCCCTGGCCCACCTGGAGCCCATCCGGGCCACCTCTCTCTCTCTCCCAGCCGCGACTTCTCCTTTTGCCTTAGGCCTCTCGACACCCCGTCTCTCCTGCAATAACAAGGAAGCAAGATTCCAAGTAGATGTCCCTCGCCGTGCGCCCTCTCTCTCTCTCTTTCTCTGTTAAGATCCTATTTGGGAGTTTCTCCCTCGTCGTAGTATCTAGAATGTTAGAGTCAGGAAGGGGACTGTAGTTATGTAGCCCAGCCCCTGTTTTCCAGAGGCACAGAGAGGGGCAGCGACGGCCCAATGCAGGAGCAGGACCAAAGGCCCGCTCCTTGGCCGTCGGGGCCCTGTGCTGCTGCCGCCACCCGCCACCTCTGCTAGTTGGGTTGGGACCTTTCGCCCCTTAGGAGAGGTGTTGGTCACAGATGTTTACCTCAGTTAATGTCACTGTCGAAGAAACAAATAGCAAAAAATTAATAACACCGTAGACACGCAGACTTAGAAGAAAAAAAACCACACACATAAAATCTTCCCCTTGGATTCTTCTGTGAAGGTGTGTGCGTGTGTGTGTGTTTGTATGTGTGTGTGTGTGTGTGTGTGTCTCCAATTGTGAGCAGGCCGGGTCATCCCGGATCTCTGTCACAGCCCCTGTACCTCCATACTGCTCCTGTCCTTCGGTGCTTCCCAGAGGCCCCTCTGAGCTGGCCTGTGGGGCGTGGGGAGCCCCCTGGGCAGGAGGCAGGGCCACAGGGTAGCTAGAGGCCCTGTTGTCAGGCCCACTGAGCAGAGCCCCACGCCTGCCGGTGCTCCCTGAGCCCGTGCTGTGGCCGGTGGGACACTCCTGGAGGCTAGCATCAGCATCCAAGCCTGGCTCAGGGCCTGGGCGGAACCCCAGCCTCTCGTGTCTTGCCACCTCCTCTCCCCGATGTGTTTGTAAATATTCTGGCATCCTTTGGCCCTGAGAAGGTTTTTAAATGTGTTATTTACTTCTCTAATCATGACAATTGCTATAAAATAAACAAAAGTCTAGAAAAATTACCACTGGTGGCTGTCTCGTCTCGGACGGAGTAGGGGGAGGGCACACAGAATTACTCTTGAACTGAAAACTTGACAGGTGTTCTGAGCGGGGGCGGGGGGCAGGGAATCTGTAGATTCTGAGAGCAACTACTTCAGGCCTCCTGGGCCTCTCCAGCCTGGAGTGGGCCCAGGCCAGGGCTTAAAGGTGATGGGAAGAGGGGCCGGGTTCTGGGAGGGAAGGGGCAGTGCGTTGTCCCCCGCCTGGTGTCCACCTTCACCTTGGAGTCCTTCCCACTGGGCAGAAAATAGAAGCAAGAGCCCAGAGGAACAGAGCAGGCTGATTCGCCCAGTCACCGCCCAGCAAATATTTACCGAGCACATTCTGTGTCTTGGGCCTCCTACTAGGAACCCCGGATACAGCAGTGAGCAGGACAGATGGCGTCCTTGTCCTCAGGCAGCCAGCGACGGAATGATGGAGACAGACATAACCCACATATAAGGCTGGGTGCTGGGAAAGTACGTAACTGGGAAGCTCATCAAGTTTGGGGGTGTCGGGAGCTCACTGAAGTCAGAAACCAGATGATCTGGCGTTCTCTGGGCGGTGGGGCATGGCTGCGTAGTCCTCAGGGTGGCCCCCAAAGTCCCACTCGTCCCCTCTTCGCCTCCCCTGTGCTGCCCCCCAGCCAAACTGGCCCTTGGGACAGCCGGGCATGCTCTCCCCTCAGGGCCTGAGTAGATTTGGGGACTCTTCCACATCTCCCCGGAGCTCCCTCCCTCATTTCCTTCAGGTCTCTGCTCGGGTATCAAGGGGTCAGAGGAGGCTGCCTGGGACGGGAACCCCTGAGCCGGCTTCACTCTACGCCGAGCGCCCACCGCCACTCACCATAGCGCGTTCCTGCCTGTTCTCCGTCTCTACCCACCGGAACGGAAGTTTCCTGAGAACAGTGCCAGTGTTCGGCAAACTGCTATCCCCTCTCCACCCCCGATGCCTAGTGGAGGGCCTGGCACAGGACAGATACTCCCCAGCGATTTGTCAGCTTAATGAATGAATGCCCGATACTATTTTAGGGGCCGAGGATCCAGCAATAAACACGACAAACAATCCCTGTCCCCTGAAGCTGACTTGCTGAAGAGGAAAATAGACATTATTTAGATTACATAATCATCTATGTGAAAAATAGAGAGGAGAAAAAAATTAAGAAAAGAGACAAATCTACTCAGACTAGATCAGAGGGGTGAGGGGTCACACCTGAGAGTTTTATCTAGGATTTGTTAAAAAAAAGAACCCTGACATTTCAAAATATCTGCCACTTCTCTGCAATGATAAGGATGGATATCTAGGGGCTGAACGGAACACTTTAAAATGGATTGTTAAGGGGCGGAGGGGAAATCTACAAATATCACCTTCTAACTGCCCTTGTGTCAGAGAATTGCCAGGACTTACCACTAGGGGGCCTCGGTTTTCTGCTGCTGTCGCTTCTGTCAGCTCTAAGCATCCCTGATGAACTCCCGTGTCAAGGTCACAGGGGCTTGGCTGGAAGGGTTTCCAGCTTCTCCCACACGCTATACTAAACAAGACAAACTCCTGCCACCCTTTCCATTTTGGGTGGGTAACCTCCCCTTGATCATGGTGACTTCCTTTCTCAAAGGCCCTCGGTGTCTTCTCGGGTCCATAGTCTTCAGGTTAGACTCAGTCCATCAGAAAGTTTCCAGTAACACTGAACTTCAGAAGGAAAAGGCTTTGGGGACGCCTCGTTGGCTCAGCTGGTTGAGCGTACGACTTCAGCTCAGGTTGTAATCTCGTGGTTCGTGAGTTCGAGCCCCGCCTAGGGCTCTGCGCTGACGTCCCAGAGCCTGGAGCCTGCTTCGGATTCTGTGTCTCCCTCTCTCTCTGCCCCTCCCCTGCTTGCACTGTGTCTCTCTATATCTCTCAAAAGTAATTAAACATTTAAAAAATGTTATTAAAGCAAGGAAGGAATTTTGTTCTTGATTCCTTTTCTCCCCCCAACATGGACCTTGAGTGCTATGCACACTTCCCCAGCTACTGGCCAGTGACAGCTATGCAGGCCAAAACAAGGGCCAGAAGGGCAGCCTCAACGTCCCGTTGTCCCCTTCACGCGATGCCATCTCAGCTTACTTACCTCACTGAGCGACAGTCTCCAAACAGCATCTCTCTCTCCAAAATGTAGAGCCTTACCTCCCTCATTTAGTGCCTGGTTCGGGGTAAAAATGTGGGTGTAAGAAAAGTAAATGAGAGTTATTTACTGGCAGTTGATGGGGAGGAAAATGCTCATCGCCTGGCCTTGGTTTTTGGATCTTTGGGAGCAAGAGAGAAATTCAGGGGGTTTCATTTGAAGCCAAAGAAAGGCAGAAGGGAATGGTGGCCCCAGGGGCCAAGAGTGTACGGGGACAGCCACAGAAGTAGGCTGTGTGATTAATACCGTATTGTATACTCAAAATATGCTCAGAGCGTGTATCTTAGGTGTTCCCACCACACACACACCCAATGTGAGGCAATATGTATATTAATTAGCTGGTGGTGATCATTTCACAATGTGTACATATTACAAAACATTAAGTTGTACACCTTAAGCATATACAGTTTTTGTCAATTATATCTCAGGTAAGCTAAGAAGAATAAAAAAAAAGAAGTAGGCTGGTCATAGTCTGACTCAGGAGACCGTGAACCCTGACTTGGCCATCCTCAGGGAGATTATGGAGGGGCCTGATGTCCCTAACAGGCGGTAAGGGGTCTCAAGTCATCCTATTTTTCTTTTTTTTTTTTTTAAGTTTATTTATTTTGAGAGAGAGAGAGCACACACGCACCGAAGGGGCAGAAAGAGATGAGAGAGAGAGAGAGAGAGAGAGAGAGAGAATCCCAAGCAGGATCTGAGCTGTTGGCACAGAGGCCGACTCGGGGCTCGATCTCACAAACTGTGAGATCATGACCTGAGCCAAAATCAAGAGTCGGACGCTTAACTGACTGAGCCACCCAGGTGCCCCTCAGGTCATTTGATTTTGAAATTAAAGGAAAACACTGGGGGCCTGCAGAAGGGGGAGGATTTGGGATTCTAGTTAATTACAGCCGTGATAAGGACCTTGGGATCCTCGGAATAGTATAAAAGGGAGTGGACGACAGTGATTTTTACCTGTTCAGGACTCACTCCCCCCCCCTTTTGATTGACAGCACCTCAAATGTCCCGTCCATGTTCTGTTTTTTTATATTTTTTATTTATTTTTGAGAGACAGAGACAGCGTGAGCAGGGGAGAGTCAGAGAGAGAGGGAGACAGAATCTGAAGCAGGCTCCAGGCTCTGAGCTACCTGTCAGCACAGAGCCTGACGCAGGGGCTCGAACCCATGACTGTAAGATCATGACCTAAACTGAAGCCGGATGCTTAACCGACTGAGCCACCCAGGCACCTCCCATCCATGTTCTTCATTCATATGGTTCAGGCTGATTCCTCTGGTTTGCTCCATGGGGTGGCCACATGCCCCAGGTGTGGCCAACCAGCACATTCCATTCCCTGAGCCACAGCAAATGGCTCAAGTGTGGACATACAACCTGAGTGAGGCAGCTCCCGGCCTGCTCCTACACCTGATACTGGGTAAAGTATTCTCTTTTCATAAGATTTGCTCCATTTCTGGGATGTAAGGCGGGGCCTGCTGGCAGCCATCTTTGCCACCACTTCGGGTAGATTCTGTCGGAGCATGACCGCTATACAGAGCAGGGCCAAGAGATTAGGAGACAGGGAATCTGATGGCAGTATTTGAACACTAGGATCCAAGACTGAAATTAGATACAAATAGGTCTTTCAGTTAATGAGCCAACATGTTCTCATAAATCCTTTTGAGTCTGATGTCGGCAGCCTGTATATAAAGGAGTTCTAATATCCAGAGAAACCTAATCTGTAAAACCCCAGAAGCCACTAGTGTCTGTGGAGCCCTGCTTAGCAGCATCTCCTGACCAACAAGTGACCTTGATCAAGAGAAGCCATTGAGCCCTTCTGGAGCTGGATGCTCACTTCCAAAGCTGAGATTACCAGAGTGTCCGCCAGGGCCCATTTGGTCTCCAACAACAGAAAAACCCAACTCAAACTGGCTGATTTGTAAAAGCAAAGTCCCGAAGTAGAACCAACTTCAGGGCGCCTAGGTGGCAGTCGGTGAAGCATCTGACTTCAGCTCAGGTCATGATCTCACCGTTTATAAGTTCGAGTTCTGCATCCGGTAAGCTCGAGCCTGGCTTTGGGTGAGCTGGAGTCCTGCATCACGTGAGCCCCCTTCCCTCCCTCTTTCCCTCTCTCTCTCTCTCTCTCTCTCTCTCTCTCTCTCTCTCTCCCTCTCTCTCTCTCTCTCTATCTCCCCTCTCTCTCTCTCTCTCTGCTCCTTGTGGGATTCTCTCCCCACCTCCTCGCCCCCTTGTTCACTTGTGTCCTCTCTCTCTCTAAAAAGCAAACAAAAAACAAAACAAAAAAACTTCAGGTGCAGTTTAATGCAAAGGCTGCAGCTTCCACACCAGGATAGGGTTCTCTCTCTGACTGCTCTACTTCTGGGTAGACTTCTTCCTGGACTTCTCTCCTTGCGGTGCAGGGTGGCCGCCAGCCACCCCGATTTCCATCTCTCAAGAGCGCCGCCCAACAGGAAAGAGTGTGAGCCCTGCCTTTCTCTGTGCTTGCTTCCTTCTCTTTTCTTTTCTTTTCTCTTTTTTTTATTAATTTATTTATTTTTGAGAGAGAGAGCCGGGGAGGGGAAGAGAAAAGGACGGAGAGAGAATCCCAAGCAGCTTCCACACTGTCAGCACACAGCCTGTGGTGAGGCTCGAACCCACAAAGCATGAGATCATACGTGACCAAGAGTCCCACGCTCAACTTCAACAGGCTGAGCCACCCAGGCAACCCCGAGCTTGCTTGGTTCTGATTGGGTCCTGCGTCCATTGCTGATCCAATCACATGGCCCAGATAATATAGTTCTCTGATTGGCTGAGGCCTTTGTCACCATGCTCAACCCAGAACTGGGGTATTTTCCTGTGGATAATTGGAGGCGGAGGGCAACATTTGGCCCCAACTCTGCCCCCTCAGTGTACCCATGCCCTCTGCCATGTTGTTTTGCAATGTGGTGTTAGTACACCTGGTTCAACCGTAGCTTGGCTAGACATCCACTTTGTTTCTGCTTGCAAATCTGCTCCATAATCCTCCTTTAAAAAACTTACTGGGGCAGGAAAAAAAAATTGTGAAGAGTAATGGCTGAAAACTTCCCAAATGTGATGGAAAACATCAATCTGTCCATCCAAGAATCTCAGCGGACATTATTCTATCCTATTATTATATTAGCCGAGCCATGTTTTGATTACCTTTCCTTTTCCCGAATTTTTATTTTCCTGGTGTTTGTAATTTTTTTTCACTTGCTTAGAATAATCTATGTGCTTATTATTAACTCATCCCCAGTCTCTCCACTCGTTATTTAAGTAGTTTCCCCAAGAGATTCGTTCGTTTAGGTGGTTTCCAAATTTAACCTTCTAGAAAACTGCTAGAGCCCAGCCCCCTCCCTGCCTTGCGCCAGTACAAACCAGCTGCTCTCCAGACCTGCTGCGGTTTGTCCTGGGGTCTGTCTCTCCTTTATTTCCCCGAGGAGTCCCTTTCCCTCTTTCCTATGTTGGAGCCTTTCTTCTTGTATGGAATTATGTTTCTCTTACTTGATTCACTGTTTCCTGAGCACGTTCTGTGAGAGAAAGAGCACGTTCTCCTGTAGCTGACCGATAAAGGGTGCGTAAGAAGTAAATGTTTTAAGTTCTTGCAAACAAATTGTATGGGCTATTGCCAGATTTCTTTCTCAAAGAGCCGCTAAGGATTTGCCTCTCCATCAGCAAAAGTGACAGTGTGCTCCCAACCCCCCACCAGCCTTTCATTGTTGCCTACCTCCCAGTAGAAAGTGCTAACTCATCAGTACTTTCATTTGCCTTTCTCTGGTTTCTAAGAAGCAGAGCATCTTTAGTTTATGTATTTGCCATTTGGATTTGCTCCTCTGTGAAGAGTCTGTCTCTTCACACCTTTGCCATTTTTCTTTAGGGCTGGTAGTCTTTTGCCGACAGTCTGGGTGGACTGACGGTATCCCACGGGCTGGGCTTGTTTATTTGCCAGATTGGCAAATATGAATCTCTTAACGTTTCATAATCTTCCCTCGTAATTTTAGCATAGATTCATCTAACAGAGTTTTGGTGGCCTCTGGGCTTCTTTTCTCGCTTTGAAAATTATCCCCAATCCCTAGATTTTAAGTATTGTTTCCTAAGTTTTCCCCTAAGGCTTTTATTAAACTTTAATTCATCTATAATGTACTTTTGCCCCCGGTACGTGGCCCAGTTTTATTTCTTCATTTCTTCCAATCCGATAGCCAGCTGTGCCTACACCTACTACCAAGCAAACCGGCCTCTTCTGACAGAACTGGACCTCCGCTTTTGTCATGGCTTAAACTCCCATAAGAGAACGGGTTCCACTTCTGGGCTCTTTAGTTAGTTGTCACAGCTGTAGATTTGGGACATTTCCCATGTGCAATTTAATGTAGTGTTACCTGGGGCGCCTGGGTGGCTCAGTCAGTTGAGTGTCTGGCTTCGGCTCAGGTCATGATCACATGGTTCGTGGGTTTGAGCCCCGCGTCGGGCTCTGTGCTGACAGCTAGCTCAGAGCCTGGAGTCTGCTTCCAATTCTGTGTGTGTGTGTGTCTCTCTCTCTCTGACCCTCACCTGCTTGGGCTGTCTCTCTCTGTCTCTCAAAAATAAATAAATGTTAAAAAAATTTTTAATGTAGTGTTACTTAATTTTTAAAAGGTCCCACTGGCATTTTAAAAATTTTTTTTTAATATTTTATTTATTTTTGATACAGAGAGAGACAGAGCATGAGAGGGGGAGGGCAGAGAGAGAAGGAGACACAGAATCTGAAGCAGGCTCCAGGCTCTGAGCTAGCTGTCAGCACAGAGCCCGACGCGGGGCTCGAACCCACGAACGTGAGATCTGACCTGAGCCGAAGCCGGATGCTTAACCAACTGAGCCACCCAGGCGCCCCTTAAAAATATTTTTAAGTAGAGTGCATGCCCAACATGGGGTTCGAACTCATGACCCTGAGATTAAGAGCCACACTCAGTACCAACCGAGCCAGCCAGGCGTCCCCCCCAATAGCATTTTGATTGGAATTCCATGTGGGGGCATCCATGTCCTTTTGATATTTTAAGTCCTCCCATGTTCGGATGTTAGCTCTTCTTTATACTTTAACATAGTTTTTCTTCATGGAGGTCCTACACCTTCTCTGTTAGATGTATCCCCCTAATATTATAATTGTGAATAAAATCTTTTCCTTTTTTTATTTTTAGCCAATGATTTCTTATAACATCGAGTTGCCTTATCTCTTCTTTTTCAGTGGTGAGCATTTCTTTTTTTTTTTTTTTTATCCTGGTGTATTTGGTAGAACCTCCAAAAACACTGTTTCGGTTTGATTCTAAGGGAAATGGCTTCAGTATCTAGAATGATGTTTGCTGTTAGTTTTGGCAAAGACCTGTTATCATACTTAAGTAGTTTATGTGTTTTATTGAGTAGGGTTTGTTTTCTTCAAAGACAAAGTTGTTGAATTGCATCAAGTGATATGATCACTTTGTTACCCTCTTTAATGTGGTGTAAACAATTATGTCGATCAATTACTTGATATTGAACCTGTCCAGCATTTTTGAAATAAGCTCCATTTGCTCAAAGTAGGTTATTCTTTTGATAGACAACCATATTTTATTTGTTAGCATTTGTTCTTTTTTTATGTCTATTTTTGAGAGAGAAGAGAGAGAGAGAGAGAGAGCACAAGTAAGGGAGGGGCAGAAAAAAAGGGCGACTGAGGATCTGAAGCAGGCTCTGCACTGACAGCAGTGAGCCCAACACGGGGCTCAAACTCAGGAACCAGGAGATCATGAAGTGGGCCCAGGTTAGGCATTTAACAGACTGAGCCCCCCAGGCGCAAATGAAGCAAAACGGTATGTAACGTAAATGTAAGTTAGGACACAGATAGAACCAAATTAAGGTAGGTTTGTGAGTTGCTTGTCTGGGTCACCAAGATTCAGCTTGGCTAAGAGTGGGAGGGGAGGTCCCCACTGCACTTTCTTTTTTTAATGGCCATTCGAGGGCAGGTCAGAGTGTCCGGGAAGGAGGAGAGCCTCTGGGGAGGAGGTGAGACTCTGCAGTGTGATTCCTGGTTTTCTCCACTTCCCTCCTTTCTTCTTGGTAATAACCACATACCTTCCATCTTATTTATTTTAGATGTTTATTTATTTATTTTGAGGGAGAGAGAGCAGAGGCGGGTCAGAGAGAGAGGGAGAGAGAATCCCAAGCAGGCTTCCCCCCCCCACCCCCGCTCTTGCCAGCGTGGAGCCTGACCAGGGCTTGAACTCACAAACCATGAGATCGTGACCTGAGCCGGAATCAAGAGCTTGACTCTCAACCGACTGAGCCAGCCAGGCACATCCTCCTACCATTTTATTAACTGGACGAAGCTATGTATGCAATGGAGAGGCTACCTGAAGTTTTGAAACCCAGCACTGCCCTGGGCAACTTAAGCACCTGTGTGGGGCTGGTTTCTTGGCTGTAAAACAGATTTGTGTGAGGATTAAATAACACAGAAGCAGCACAGAGTCCACAGATAGTCCACACCTGGGCCACCCGACTCCTAGCAGAAGGCTGCACTTTGTTCTGTGGGCAAGGGGGAGCCATTGCAGGTCCTTGAGGTGGGGAGTCACCAAGATCCAACAAAGCACACTAGGAAGGGTTGGGCACCAGAAAGTGGATTGAATTAACCTGATGTTACAGGAGAGGAAACTGAGGCACAGAGAGGGGAAGTTCCTTGCCCAAGGTCACACAGCTCCAAAATAATGGTGCCCGGCATCTGAACCCAGGTCTTTCTGACCGCAGTCCTCTCATTCAGAGGGCCTGTCCGTTCCCCCACCCGAGGGTCTGGGAGGTACCCCCAGCCCTCCATAACCCACGGTGCAACCAGCTTTTTGGGAGGGACGAGCATCTCCTCTTGGGCCCTAGCACCTTCTGTACCTGCCCCCGCATGAGTCACTCACCAGAGCCCGAGTGAAAGAACCACCTCCCGGAGGAGTTCTCTGTGTGAGTGCATTTCGGGTTCCCGTCTTAGTCACCACGTCTCTTGGTTCCCACCCCTCCCCCCACTGCCAGGAGCCTGCAAGTCCCCAGCCAGAGGCGCCCATGCCACCCCCACTGGGACTCGGCCCTGAGGGTGGTGACGGCTGGCTAGTGGGGCTGGCGAGTCCTTAGATGTGGGCAGGATGACCAGCGGGCGCTAGGACCCCTAACCACGCTGGCTTCCCTCAACCTAAGTGAAAGCAATGAACTGTCAGGTGGACAGTCTCAAAACCGGCAACAACTGACATTTCTAAAGTGCTGACTTCAGCCAGGTCCTACTCAAAGCCCTTGGTATCTTTTAAGACATTTATTTAATCCTCATAAAAGCCCATGATGTACTATTATCCCTATTTTGCAGCTGAAGCAACCAAGGCTCAGAGAGGGGAAGGGACTTACCCAAGACAGAGTCAGCAAAGGACAGAGCAGGGAGTCTGGACTGCCTCCGTGATGGGCTTTCCAGCAAGGGCTGGGGCTCTGCCCTGGTCCCACTCCTGCACCTTGGGCCAGGGCCCCTGAGAATGGCGAGCGGGGGCAGGGGGGGGGGTCCTGTCTGGGGGAAGGGGCTGGTTCTACCCAGCACAGGCGAGCTCTTGGCCAGGCCACACGCAGCCACCCCAGATCACCAGCCTCGTCAGCCTCCTGGCCTTCGTGGGTGGCTTGCTTGGCTTGGAACACTCTCCTCCTTCTCTCTACTGGACCAGCCCCCTCTCCTGGACAGCTCCAGGGCAGCGGCACCTCCTCAGGGAAGCCCTCTGGCGTGTGTGCCCCACTGAACCCCTCACACTTCCCCCTAGTGAGCCCCAAATTTACCACTTGCTTTCCGTGACCTTAGGCAAATGACTGAGTCTCTCTAAGCCTCACTTTACTCATCGACAAAACGAGGCCAGTGATACATCAAGGGGTTTTTGCAAGGATAAAGAGGCAAGTGGAGCTTCTAACAGGGTGTGGCCGCAGTAGGCGCTCACTAAACAGCATTGATTTGTGTACGCTGGGTTGTGTTTCTGTCTGGACCAAGTGTTCCGCAAGAACGGACGTGGTGTCCTGCTACCGTGCTCGTCCTGGATCCCAGCACCTGGCCTGCCCTGCAGGACACCTCAGCATGTGTCCTTGTTTCTGGACGGATGGCCACGGGTCCAGCTTCCCACCCGTGAATGGGCTGAGGGCTGGGGCCCAGCGCCCGCCAGGTGGTCGGGCTGGCCTTGGCCTGCTCCGGGAGCTGCCCCTTCCCCGTTGTGTGACCTTGGACAAACCACTTAAGTTAATCTCTCAGCAACTCAGGGCCCTTGTGGGCCAAGTGGGGGTAACGGGCATCCTACTTGCAAGGGCCCTTACGGGCATTAACTGAACTGGTGTTTACAAAGCCCTTGAGCCAGAGCCGGCCCACAGTCAGTGCTCTAGGAGTGTGGTTGAAAATAAAATACGTAGCAGCAGCCCCTGCAAGGATCAGCTTTTCTGTAAACACTTGGCCGGCTCTCACTTCCCGCCCTGGGGACCTCGGGGTCAGGGTCACAAGGAGCACCTGTTGGGGCGGCGCCTCCGACATGCCCTGCCCTGGCGTGCCAGCTGTTCCCCTGAGGCCCTGCTCCTGGCTGCCCCTCCCGCCGCAGCTCCCGGGACAGTGCTCCATGCATGGAGCAAGCCAGACCGGCCGCGGGATCCACGAGCAGAAGAAAGCAGTACACCTTTATTTTCCAACCGATCGGACATCTTTTTCCTGACTCTGACTCCCCGCTGCCTCTGACAATATACTCAACATACGTTTGGGGAAATGCAGTCCCAACCAGTGATTTTTCAGTCACTTTGAAGGCTCTGAGTCCCGGGCACTGTAGGACATGGTGTTTTCCCCGCACTGCTTGCCTCTGGGCTGGCCTGAGGACCCCAGGCCCACAGGGCCGATGAGGGGTGAGTAGGAGCCCATTAGAGTGATAATGCAGGTGGGGGTTGGGGGAGGTTTGGACTCAGCTGAGGCTGGTTGACGCTTCAGTCCCATCCCCCAGCCCCTTCCACCTGCCCCCGTGGCGGGCCACCCGAGTGCTGTGGTTTCCCTTTAGCTACAAGGCTTCCACACGTTCACTCTTGCTGTGTTTCCTCAGGCCTCCTGCTCAACGCCCAGTTGGGCACCAGCCCTCAGCTCCAAGGTCGCATCCCGCCCCCCCCCAGAAGAGTGAGCCTCCCTGGTGGTGAGCACCAGCCAGACATTCCTCCCAGCGACATTCTATGTCCTGGTCGGAGCCTGCAGAAACTTCCGGAAGGCCTCTTCACTGTGCAAAGGATGTGGGATACCCCCGCCCCCTACCCCCCAGATACCCTCCCATTTTCCCTCTCTGCTCTGTCCCCTTCATGCCCGCGGGTAGCTGGTCAGACAGACCACAG
This sequence comes from Suricata suricatta, assembly GCF_006229205.1. NCBI lineage: Eukaryota > Metazoa > Chordata > Mammalia > Carnivora > Herpestidae > Suricata > Suricata suricatta. The sequence goes on from NC_043707.1 coordinate 20,720,040, forward strand.
CACACCGGGTAAATCTGAACTTCAGACAACCAACAACAATGTTTTGGTACAAATACGTCCCAAGTATTGGATCTGGAATTTTTATTTGCCATATCTGACGGTGCAGCTAGGGGGGGCCAGCGAATCCAGCTGCGGAGGGGCTGTTGACCCCCTTTCCCTCAAAGCCACCAAACTCCGGGCACCTGGGTGGCTCAGTCAGTTAAGTGTCTGACTTTTGATTTCGGCTCAGGTCATGATCTCACATTTCATGTGTTCGAGCCTCACGTCAGGCTCTGTGCTGACAGTGCGGAGCCCACTTGGGATTCTCTCTCCCTCTCTCTGCCCCTGCCCACCTCCTTCTCTTTCTCGCTCTCTCTTAATAAATAAATAAATAAACTTTTAAAAAAACTTTATTAAAAAAAGAGGCACCAAACTCCTTGGGGACCCTTCTCTCTCTCCCTCCTCCCAGCCTCCCCCGCCTCCCTGCTCACGGTGAGCCCCAAGGAGAGGTAGAGAGGAAAACCTCCATCAACTCAATCATCCTCTGGCCCAGCCCCTTTCCTCTCTTATCACACGTGGCCTTCCTTCCCCAGTCCCTTCTGCCTCGCACCTGGCACAATCCTTTGAACTGGCAGTTTGGCTTCTGCGTTGTGGGGGGTGGCAGAAAACAGATCACGTGTTCTGACACCTCAAGTGAACAGGCCACCAGGCACCGGCCACAAATCGGCCCTCCACACCATTCTGCCGTGCACGCATCCTCTGCTTTGAGATCTACTACAACCTGCCCAGCTCACAGATGAGAGCACTGAGGCTCAGAGAGTCAGGGCCTCCCCCAAGTCACAGAGCTGGTGTGTGGCAGACTGGAGGTCTCTATCAGGGGCCCCTGGGGTCGCCCAGAGCAGGCTCCTGTGTCCTTGGAAACCTGGCTTCCCTCCAGCGGCTGAGTAGCAGGGACAGGGCTGTTGAGACCCCAGTTCCCCACGGGCCCCCTAGGCCTTTTCACACGGGACCTGGTCCTGAAGCTGCGTGGTGCAGCCTCATCCCACCCCACCCCACCCCCCCTGCAGCTGGGGCCTCGTGTGACATTTCCTCTCTGAGGATCAGCCACAGCCACCGCTGGGCTGGGGGAGAGGGAGGAAGAGGAGGCCCCTTCTACCCATGGGAGCTGCTCGAGGCGGCCAGGCCCGGACGCACGCGTGCGGCTCAGGAATGGGAAGGCCCCCGTCAGAACCAGCACCGCTGCCCCCAAAGTCCCAGCAAGTCATTTCACGGCTCCAAGTCTCCGATTCTTCATCACAAACAGGGCCCGCAATACTTTCTACGTCACAGAGCTCATGGAAGGATTAAACATGGCCTTCGGGGCACCTGGCTGGCTGAGTCCGTGGAGCCTGTGACTCTTGATCTTACCATCGTGAGTTCAAGGTCCATGTTGAGCACAGAGCTTACTTAAAAAAAAAAAAAGTAAAATAAAGGGGCGCCTGGGTGGCGCAGTCGGTTAAAGCGTCCCGCTTCGGCTCAGGTTGTGATCTCACGGTTTGTGGGTTCGACCCCCAGGTCGGGCTCTGTGCTCACAGCTAGCTCAGAACCTGGAACCTGCTTTGGATTCTGTATCTCCCTCTCTCTCTGACCCTCCCCTGCTTGTGCTGTCTCTCAAAAATAAACTAAAAACATATTTAAAAATTTAAAAAAATTTTAAAAAGTAAAATAAATAAATATTTTTAAGTGGCCTGAAATAATAAAAATAAACTGGTTACCACTTAGAGCGTATTATACACCAGACACTGTTCTAGGCACTTTACATAATACATTAAATTATTTAATCCTCCCAACCACCCTGGGAGGTCGGTGCTATTATTCTCCCCACTTTAAAGATGAAGAAACTGAGGCAAAGAGATGAAGCCACTTGCTGCTGGAGTCTGTAAGTCAAACTGAGGGCTCAGGGGTCCACGCTGTTAACAGCCACGACTTACATGTGAAACACAGCCCCGAAGTAGCCTCTACACCTCCAAATCAGGGATCACCGACTAACGTGGCCCAAGAATAGACAGATGCTCACAAATGGAGCAGAAAACCCGAGACACAGACCAGGGGGATGTTGGGGAGGCGGGCACCATTTCAGGAAAATACTGATTATTCACTAAAGGGCAGTGGGACAAGGTTTTGCCCTCTGACACAAATAAGTAAAAGGCTGCTCCATACGGCACACCTGACACCAGGATAAATTACACTGAAGATTTAAATGAAAACCATAGGCGCCCCAGGGGGCTCAGTCGGTTAAGTGTCCGACTTCCACTCAGGTCACGATCTTGCTGTTCGTGAGTTCGAGCTCCACATCGGGCTGTGTGCCGACAGCTCAGAGCCTGGAGCCTGCTTCCGATTCTGTGTTTCCCTCTCTCTCTGCCCTCCCCTGGCTTGTACTCTGTCTCTCTCTCTCTAAAATAAATAATAAACATTTAAATAAATTTTTAATAAAAAAATAAATGAAAACCATAAACCACTAGGTAAAAATAAAAAACTTCTCCAGGCAAAGGCCCCAGTGGTATAAGCAAGCCATCGAGAAGTAACACAGGTGGATTCGCTTGGTGACGATTCACCAAACTTCTAATCTGATGCTTTGCTGTGTTTGCTATACTTCCGAGGTCTTTTGTGTGTGGTCGGTTATAAAAAGAGCCAAACTAGGAAAGGGACAAACTGGGAAAATACATTTGCTGCCCCAAATCACCCACCAAGAGTTAATTTTCCTAATATGTAAAGTGCTCCTAGGAATAAACAAGAAAAAAAAAACTACTCAAAAAAATGACACTGGACACAAATGGATCACAGAAAATACAGATGACTTTTGACACACAGAGATGCTCCTCTTCCCTTCACAACCAAAGAAATGCAAATTAAAACTGCAGTTAGATGCCAATTCTGACCTGACAGTTTGGTGAGAAGTTAAAGAGTTCAATAGCACATTGAGTTGGCAAGGATGTGGGGAGACAGGCCCTCTCGGATCCTGCTTGTGGGGGTGTCAGCTGACCTCCTCCCCCAAAGGGGAATTTGGCAATATCTACCCAAATCACACATGCTCGTTCACTCTGACCCAATGACTCCACTTCTAGGCATTCGTTTTACAGAGATACTCCCACATATGCTAAAGGGCTGAGGTAGAAGATTGTTTAGTGCAAGGTTTTTTTTTTTTGGTAAATTATTGGAAATAATCTAAAATGTCCATCCCTGGAGGGCCTCCTGGGCGGCTCAGTCAGTTAAGCGTCTGACTTCAGTTCAAGTCATGATCTCTCAGGTTGTAAGCCCCCCATGTCGGGCTCTGTGCTGACAGCTCAGAGCCCGGAGCCTGCTTCAGATTCTGTGTCTCCCTCTCTCTCTGCCCCTCCCCCGCTCACGCTCTGTCTCTTTCTCTCTTTCTCAAAAGTAAATAAACTTTAAAAAATAATAATAAAAAAATAAAATGTCCAACCCTGGAGAACTAGTTAAGGCACATCCACATCCAGGGCACCTGGGGGGCTCAGTTGGTTAAGCGTCCAACTCTTGGTTTCAGCTCATAGTTTGTGAGTTTGAGCCTGGCTATGGGCTCTGTGCTAATAGTTCAGAGCCTGGAGCTTGCTTCAGTTTCTGTGTTTCCCTCTCTCCCTGCCCCTCCCCTGCTTGTGCTTTGTCTCTCTCTCTCTCTTTCAAAAATGAATAAACATTAAAAAAAACTGTTAGGGGCCTCTGGATGGCTCAGTCAGTTAAGCATCTGACTTCGACTCAGGTCATGATCTCACAGTTCATGGGTTCAAGCCCCACGTCGGGCTCTGTGCTGACAGCTTGAAGTTTGGAGCCTGCTTTGGATTCTGTGTCTCCCTCTCTCTCTGTCCCGCCCCCACTCACTCTCTGTCTCTGTCTCTGTCTCTCTCTGAAAAGTGAATAAACATTAAAAAATTTTATTAACAATTTTTAAATAAATAAAATAAAATAAAAGTCATCGACTCTAAGGAACCCCGAATAGCCAAAATAATCTTGAAAAAGAACAATAAAGTTCAAAGATGCACACTTCCTGATTCCAAAACTTATTACAAAACTACAGTAATCAAAACAGTGTGGTACTGGCATAAAGACAGACATATAGACCAATGAAATAGAATAAATAGAATAGAGAGTCCAGAAATAAGCCCTCACATACATGGTCACATGATCTCTGACAAAGGGGCCAAGACCACTCAATGGGGAAGGGACAGTCTTTTCAACAGATGATGTTGGGAAAACTGGATATCCACATGCAAAAAAACAAAAAAACAAAAAAACAACTAACCCAAAGACAAAAACGAAAACAAAAACAAACACAAAAAACAAACAAACAAAAAAACACAAAATGGACCAAGATGATCAACTATAAGACCTAAAACTAGGGCCACCTGGATGGCTCAGTCGGTTAGGCTTCCGACTTTGCTCAGGTCATGATCTCCCCGTCCGTGAGTTTGAGCCCCACATCAGGCTCTGAGCTTTAGAGAGCCTGGAGCCTGCTTCGGATTCTTTGTCTCCCTTTCTCTCTGCTCCTCCCCCACTCACGGTCTCTTTCAAAAATAAATAAAACTAAAACAAATAAACATTTTTAAGAAAAGACCTAAAACTATAAAATTCTTAGGCAAAGGGAAACAAACAGGAGAAAAACTTCATGACATAGGATTTAGCAATGATTTCTTGGAAAAGGCTCAGAAACAAAGGCAAAAACAAATACACGGGACTACATTAAACTTAAAAACTTCCATGCATCAGGGCGCCTGGGTGGCTTAGGCGGTTAAGCATCTGACTCTTGGTTTCAGCTCAGCTCATGATCTCACAGTTTGTGACTTCAAGCCCTGCATTAGGCTCTGCGCTGACAGTGCAGAACCTGCTTGGGATTCTCTCTTACTCCCTCTCTCGCTGTCCCTCCCTCCCTCATGCTGTCTCTCAAATAAAAAAATAAATAAAATAAAATAAAAAACCTTCTGTGCATCAAAGAACAAAATCAATGGAGTGAAAAGGCAACACCCAAAATGGGAGAAAATATTTGCAGATCATATATCTGAAAAGGCATTAATATGCAGAATATATAAAGGGCTCCCACAATTCAACAACAAAAATCCAGACAACTAGATTTTTTTAAGCGGGCAAACAATTTGAATAGACATTTCTCCAAAGACAATACACAAATGGCCGACACGCACATTAAAAGACGCTCAACATCACTAATAACGAGGAAAATGCAAAGTAAAACCACAATGAGATATCTCCTCACCTACATTACGATGCCTGCTCTAAAAAAATAGCAAATAAAGAGAGTTAACAAGGGCGCAGAGGAATTGGAGCCCTTCTGTGCTGCCGGCAGGAATGTAAAATTGTGCAGCTGCCATGGAAAATAGTATGCAGGGCCGTAAAAATTTTTGTAAATGATCCAGCAATTCCTCTTTGGGTATACACCCGGAAGAACTGAAGCAGAACCTCAGAGAGATATTTGCACATTCACGTTCATATCGGCATTATGTTCACAACAGCCGAGAGGTAGAAGCAACCTTAGAGTCCACGAAAGGATGAACGGATTAAAGAAAACGTGGCGTCTATGTGTACAATGGGGTATTATTGAGCCTTCACAAGTTAGGAAATCATGTGCCACAACACGGATGAACCTTGGGGACCTGCTAAGCTGTCTGTCACCAGGAGCAAAGAGGTATATGATTCCAACGATATGAGGTACCTCAAGTATTCAAATGCGTAGAAACAGAAAGTAGAACGGTGGTTACCAGGGCCTGGGGGGAGGGGGGCACGCAGAGGTGCCGTTAAATGGGTTCAGAGTTGGAGTTTTGCAAGAAGAAAACGTTTTGGTGGAGGCCTGTTGCACAACGACGTGAACATCTTTAACGCTATTCAACTGTACCCTGAGAAACGATTAGAGGGTGAATTGTGGTGTGTGTGTGTATGTGTTTTTTTTTTTACCACAATAAAAAAAAAAATTAAACACCGCGGTGGGACACCAGTTTGCAATCTCTCCTTTTAGACAGTGCTTCCCCAGGGCCCGGCAGGTATCACTTGCTGGGACTGTGGGAAGCTTGTCGGGGGGCGGGGGTGAGGGGGCTCACATGCTCGAGGCTCAGGCTGCCTTTACTTGATTCATTCAACAACACTTCCCAGGCGCCAACTGCACGCCACGCCCCAGGCCCTGGAGTGACAGAGAGGAGTGTGGAGCTGGAAGTCTAGAGGAAACGGATGACAGACACCGAACGCATGAAAAGTCAGCGCTGATGGTACCAATTCAATGGGGTTACAGGAGACAGGGTGACCAGGAGGCCACGGATTACACGGAGCAGAACGGAAGGGCTCTGAGAAAGGGGACATCGTCTGAGATCCCAGCGACAGAAGAGCCGGGGCCTGGGGCGTCTGGGTGGCTCAGTCGGCTGTGCATCTGTCGACTTCAGCTCAGCTCATGATCTCTTGGTTCTGGGTTCAAGCCCCGTGTCAGGCTCTGTGCGGACAGCTCAGAGCCTGGAGCCTGCTTCGGATTCTCTGTCTCCCTCTCTCTCTGCCCGTCCCCTGCCTGCGTGCTGTCTCTCTCTGTCTCAAAAATACACAAACATTAAAAAAATCCTTTAGAAGATCCAGGGCCTCTGAGGTGAGAGAGCGCCAGGAGGTGGGAGAGTGCGTGCAAGGTGTGCAAGACCTGGAGGCGGGGGGGCGGCCTGGCTGGCTCGCAGGGGCAAGGGCAGGAAGGTCTGACTCAGGAGCCGCTGGGGAGGACGGCTGGACGGCCACCAGCAGCTGCGTGTGCACGACACAGATAAAACCCAGTCTTTTATCAGCATACTAGTTTTGTGAGCTTAAATGCATCACTCTTTTACGATACAAAAAAATACATTAAAACATCAAACTGTATTGTTCTAGAGCAAGACGGGGTCAAAGTCTCGTATTTGGCTCTACACACCCACTGGGTGCTGAGTCTCTGAATTAGCTGCTTGGCATGATTTAAAAACCACCGATCTGCTTGGGCCCCATCACCCCCGCTCACGAGATGGGTGTACTGAGGCCTAGAACGGGGAAGGAGCTCCAAGCAAAGCCCAGGGCTGAGCAGGAGTTAGGCCTGGAGGTGGTGGCACCTGGCTCCCTTACTTACTATGTGGGGCATGGGAGCACCCTCTTCCTTTATGGGGAGGATCTCCTCCCCCACCCCTGGGCAGGCTGGGCATGGCCTGGGAGGGCCGGCTGGGGCGTAAGCCAGTGGCTTGCTGGCTGGGCTGGGAGTGTCTGGACTCCACAGGACCAGCCCCTCACTTCCTGCTGGTCTTCTGAGCCCCCTTCTGCCCTCTCCCATGATCCTCTGGGCCTGGGTCCCCATCCTCGGAGCCTATCTGAATCCGCCCCTGTTGGTTTCTATGGCTTGCTCCCAGGGTCTCTGAAGGACTGGACGGTCTCTCAGGCTCTGGTGCCTCTTCAATCATCCTTATAGCCCATGCGGTGGCGGCTAGCGTCCCAGCGCTGCCACCAACCAGCCACGTGATGCGGGCCCGCGGTTGAGAGGTCTGCCTGTCAGAGCTGGGAAGGCTCTGGGCTTCCTAAGACTCGATTCCAAATCCCCCTGTGGGACTCTTCCCACACCCAGCACTGCCCAAACCAATTTTCTGGTTATTCGTCCTTAAAATCATGTCCTTTTTAAACTGAAATTCATTTAAAAGGCCACGACATGTCACACTCCTCCAGAGAGCCTTTCTCTGTAACCAGAATTGAGGAGAAAATGCCTTTCTCTCCCCGGGATTTAAGGGGAGTTAGCGCTGCCTCTGTTTTAAGTGGGCGCATATACACGGCACCCCCAGACTTTGGCCACGACCAGCCTAGTTCAGAGTCCTGTCTCGTCGAGGGTTCCGAGCTGCGTCACCTTGGGCAGGTCACTCAACTTATCTGGGCCTCAGTTTCCCCATCTGTAAATAATAACAGTACCCACCTCACAGGGGTGTTGTGGGGATTCAAGCAGTGAGTATAGACAGGAGGAGTGACGGAGAAAGTGCCACCACGCAGCTGTTGGACACGGAAGCCCACTGTGGTACAGAAGGGATGACTAATGAGGTGTGGGGAGGGGAGGGACGGGCTCGGAGCACCTGGGAGCCTGCCTCCCCGCAGCCCCTCTCAGCCCCAGTCAGCTCCCCTCCCCCTCAGTCCGTCTCCCTGAGCCCCTGCTCCGGCCAGGCTGCTTGATTCACTTCTCTTCTCTCACTTCTCCTCACACCAACCCCATGAGGGAGGTAGTTCACTGGACCCACTGCACAGAAGGGGACGCTGAGGCCCGAGGAAGGCACATAATTCCTCTGCCTGTCTGTGTGCACCAGGGTGGGAGGAAGACGCAGTGGATTCTGGGCTCCCCCACCCCCATCCAGCCCCAGCCCCCCCCCACGCATTATCTCTAGGCGGCAGCAGCTGAGCCTCCCAGTATCTCTCTGATCCCCCAAATTTCCGGTTCCCCAAAGACAACTCAGGATGTGGGGAGGGAGGGGCAGGGAGAGGAGGAGGGAGACAGAGAACAAGAGAGAGATCATAGAGGGAGACAGAGAACCACAGAGAGATGAGAGAGAGACAGACAGAGGCACAGCGAGGAAAGAGACAGAGAGACTATCCAAGACAGAGAGC